>NC_056725.1:663246703-663556981 GCF_019279795.1 Protopterus annectens
AGGTTCATGAATCCCGGGGAATGTCTTATACTGCAGTAGTTGCAAGCAGGTAGTACATAAAGTGAAGTAACATCAATGCCAGCCTAAAGGTAAAGGTTTTTATGAATTCTGCTTAAAATTAAAATTTAAAAGTAAAGAATTTATCAAAAATCAGAGAATAAGCAGTGCAGCGATATTTATATGGATCTATAAACCCACTGCTGTATAAAGCCTCGGCCTCTAGATCAGCACAAGGGAAGCAGACATGCCATTGTCTCATAGGCTTGAGGCTAGACTCAAAAACATTTATTCAATAACTAAGGATAATAAGGTAGTCTGAGAAAACATCCAGTCAGAATACATTATTTTTTGGCTGAATTTTCTCCATTCTCCAGTAAAAATTCCACCCTCACCTACGAAAATATAGAATATCTAATGGACATCACCCAACAAAGGTTTCCTGACAATAATTAGAAGCTTAGGGAAAGCCTGTCTTAAGGACATTAAAACAGTGCTAAAGACAAGCCTAAAAGAGAAAGTCCCTGGTTGAGACGAGCTTTCTACAGAATTGTATAACTGTATACAAGACTTGCTACTGTACTCTCTAACTAGCTACTTTCATAACTTATTAGAGTCAGGTTAAGATGTAACTTTTTTATTGGTGTTCAGTCATTGTTGCTCTTCTAAAGCCATATAAAAGTCCTAAAAAGCTCAAGCAAGCTACAAACCTAGCTTCCTCAAAACTGTATGTGAAAATACTGGTAACAGGTTAATACCTGTGATATATACACTATAAGTAAAGATCAGGCTGGTTTTGTGAGGGGAAGGTCTACTGCAGGCAGTGTTAGAAGACTTCTGAATCATTTGAAGATCAGCCATAATCAAAATTTCCTTTGCATAGCAGTTAAAATAAAACCAAGAAATATCGTACTGGCCAGGAAATGACTCAGGATAAAAAAGCTGAAAACTAACATTTTATTCAATAAACCATAAAAAAGTATTTAGCACTTTTATCCTATCAAACTTGGGACTTCATTAGAATACATTTATATGTAAAACTTGCTTTGCTTAAACAGTAATGTCCAAATCCTCCTGATGACAACTAATGAATTCCTTTAAAGAGGCAGTATGCACTTAACTAACCTTTAAAAAAAACTTCCCATATGCAAATGCCTATGAACTTTGAATACCAATGTAAGAAATGAATATGATACCAATGTAATAGATGAATATGATACTAATGATTAGGGAGAGAAGTTCAATTAGAATTATGAAACCAGACAAGGGTGGGGCGATAGTCCTGTTCAATACCTATGATTACACCCAGGCTATAGTTCGATTAGAATTATGAAATCAGAAAGGTGGGGGGATAGTCCTGTTTAATACCTATGATTATACCCAGGCTATGTTTGATTTACTAAATAATGATAAAACATATTGTGTTTCCTCTATTAATGAGATTAACATAGGATACCAAAGAATTGATTCCTATTTAGAGGAATATTTATTGGAACAGAGGATTTCAGTTGATACAAAATTTTAAAAGTCCAAAATCCTATAATTGCAATGATTTTTGGGATCCATAAGGTCCACAAAGATTTCTTGAAACCCCCATTTAGAACTATAGTTTCTGAGAGGGGTTCTAAACTTAGCTAATTATAATTTATATTGATAGATGTCCGAACTCTATAGTAAATAAAATTCAATGCATCATCAAGGATTCTTGGAATTTCTTAAGTAGATTAAAAGAAAAACTGTGGGCTCCAGATTTGATATTCATCACCATAGATGTGATGGACCTTTTTTCATCTATTCCCAAAAATGAAGGCTTAGAAAATTTTAGTAATAGTTTGTTCAAACACACAAATTTTTCAAATGACAAAATAAATTTGTTGGTAGAACTAATGTCTATTGTTTTAGATTTTAATTTTATTTATTTTGGAGGGGAATTTTACTGGCAGTCAAAAGGAGTAGTGATGGGGGCTTCCTGTGCTTTGATATGCACCAATTTAATGTTAGCAGATTCGGAAGCTAACTGTGTATTTAACACTAAAATGTTCCAGTATATCAAGTTCTACATTAGATACTTTGATGATGTATTTTTGTTATGGAAGGGGCCTGAAGGTATGATTCAGAATTTTGTAGATTACCTGAACCAGTCTTCCACCATTTTAAAATTTAATTATGATTTTAATCAGAGTGGTATTAACTACCTGGATATTTCTATTGAACATAATAGTACAGGTACAGAGTTCAGGTCCAGCGTTAACAGGAAACCCACTTTTAGCAACATTTCCTTGGACTTCTCCAGCTGCCATCCTTTTAGTCAAAAAAAGAGTATATTAAAAGGACAGTGCACAAGCCAGTGCATTTCTTTGTGCCTGTCCCAAGCCCGGATAAATGGGGAGGGTTGCATCAGGAAGGGCATCCGGCGTAAAACCTCTGCCAAAAATTACTGATGCAGAGAACTTTTCATAATTATATACCAGATTGGTCGAGGCCCGAATTAACAACGACCGCCACCAGTACTGTTAGCCAACAGGGTGCTGGTGGAAATTGGGCTACTGTTGGCCGAAGAAGAAGAGGGGGAAGGCATGCCTGAAGGCAGGAAGAGAGGAGGAAGGTTAGGAGTGTAGTACTGAGGAACTTTGAATGTTGGCAGTATGACTGGTATAGGGAGAGAGCTAGCTGATATGATGGAGAGAAGGAAGGTTGATATATTGTGCATGCAAGAGACCAGATGGAAGGGAAGTAAGGCCAAGTGTATAGGAGGCGGGTTCAAATTGTTCTATCATGGTGTGGATGGCAGAAGAAATGGGGTAGGGGTTATCCTAACAGAACAGCATGCCAAGATGTTTTGGAAGTGAAGAGAGTGTCTGATAGAGTGATGTCTATGAAACTTGAAATTGATGGTGTAATGATGAATGTTAGTGCATATGCTCCACAAGTTGGGTGTGCGATGGATGAGAAAGAAAAATTTTGGAGTGAGTTGGATGAAGTGATGGTGAGTGTACCCAAGGGTGAGAGACTAATGATTGGAGCGGACTTCAATGGGCATGTTGGTGAAGTGAACAGAGGGGATGAGGAAGTGATGGGTAGGTATGGTGTTAAGGAGAGGAATGCAGAAGGTCAGATGATTGCGGATTTTGCAAAAAGGATGGACATGGCTGCGGTGAATATGTATTTTAAGAAGAGGGAGGAGCATAGGGTGACATACAAGAGTGGAGGACGATGCACACAGATGGATTATATCCTATGTAGGAGGGCCAGTCTGAAGGAGATTGGAGACTGTAAAGTGGTGACTGGGGGAAGTGTAGTTAAGCAGCATAGAATGGTGGTCTGCAGGATGATGTTGGTGATCAAGAAGCGGAGGAGGCGTGTGAAAGCAGTGCTAAGGATTAAATGGTGGAAACTAAAAAAGGGTGATTGTGAAGTGGGGTTCAGGGAAAAGTTAAGACAGGCACTGGGAGGCAAAGAAGAGTTACCAAATAGCTGGGTAACTACAGCAGAGCTAGTAAGGGAGACTGCTAGGAAGGTGTTTGGTGTGACATCTGGACAGAGGAAGGAGGACAAGGAGACATGGTGGTGGAATGAGGAAGTACAAGAGAGTATACAGAGGAAGAGGCTGGCGAAGAAGAAGTGGGATTATCAAAGAGATGAAGAAAGTAGACATGAGTATAAGGAGATGAGGCGCATGGCAAAGAGAGAGGTGGCGAAGGCTAAGGATAAGGCATATAGAGAGTTGTATGAGAGATTGGACACTAAAGAGGGAGAAAAGGACCTGTACCGATTGGCTAGACAGAGGGACAGAGCTGGGAAAGATGTGCAGCAGGTAAGGGTGATAAAGGACAGTGAGGGAAATGTACTCACAAGTGAGGAGAGTGTGTTGAGTAGATGGAAAGAGTACTTTGAAGGGCTGATGAATGAAGAGAATGAGAGAGAGAGAGAGAGAAGGTTGGATGATGTGGGGATAGTGAATCAGGAAGTGAAGCAGATTAACAAGGAGGAAGTAAGGACAGCTATGAAGAGGATGAAGAATGGAAAGGCTGTTGGCCCAGATGACATACCAGTGGAAGCATGGAGGTGCTTAGGAGAAATGGCAGTGGAATTTTTAACCAGATTGTTTAATGAACTTTTGGAAAGTCAGAGGATGCCTGAGGAGTGGAGAAAAAGTGTTTTGGTACCTATCTTTAAGAATAAGGGTGATGTGCAGAGCTGCAGTAACTACAGAGGGATAAAACAGATCAGTCACAGCTTGAAGTTATGGGAAAGAGTAGTGGAAGCTAGGTTAAGAAGAGGTGATGATTAGTGATCAGCAGTATGGTTTCATGCCAGGAAAGAGCACTACAGATGCAATATTTGCTCTGATAGTGTTGTTGGAGAAATGCAGAGAAGGTCAGAAGGAGTTGCATTGTGTCTTTGTGGACTTAGAGAAAGCATATGACAGGGTGCCTAGAGAGGAGTTGTGGTATTGTATGAGGAAGTCGGGAGTGGCAGAGAAGTATGTAAGAGTGGTACAGGATATGTACAAGGGTAGTGTGACATTGGTGAGGACTGCGGTGGGAGTGACAGATACGTTTAAGGTGGAGGTGGGTTTACATCAAGGATCAGCTCTGAGCCCTTTCTTGTTTGCAGTGGTGATGGACAGGTTGACAGATGAGATTAGACAGGAGGCCCCGTGGACTATGATGTTTGCAGATGACATTGTGATTTGTAGTGAGAGTAGGGACCAGGTTGAGGAGACCCTGGAGAGGTGGAGATATGCTTTAGAGAGGAGAGGAATGAAGGTCAGCAGGGCTAAAACAGAATATATGTGTGTAAATGAGAGGGAGGGTAGAGGAATGATGAGGATGCAGGGAATAGAGTTGGTAAAGGTGGATGAGTTTAAGGACTTGGGATCAACAGTTCAGAGTAATGGTGAGTGTGGAAGAGAGGTGAAGAAGAGAGTACAGGCAGGGTGGAATGGGTGGAGAAGAGTGTCAGGAGTGATTTGTGACAGACTGGTACCAATAAGAGTGAAAGGGAAGGTCTACAAGAGGGTAGTGAGACCAGCTATGTTATATGGGTTGGACACTGTAGCATTGTCGAAAAGGCAGGTGTCAGAACTGGATGTGGCAGAGTTAAAGATGTTAAGATTTGCACTGGGTGTGACTAGGATGGACAGGATTAGGAATCAGTATATTAGAGGGTTAGCTCAGGTTGGACAGTTTGGAGACAAAGCAAGAGACGCGAGATTGCGTTGGTTTGGACATGTGCTGAGGAGGGATGCTGGGTATATTGGGAAAAGGATGCTAAGGATGGAGCTGCCAGGTAAGAGGAAAAGAGGAAGGCCTAAGATGAGGTTTATGGATGTGGTCAGAGAGGACATGCAGGCGGTTGGTGTGAAAGAGCATGATGCAGAGGACAGGAAGAAATGGAAAAAGATGATCAGCTGTGGCGACCCCTAATGGGAACAGCCGAAAGAAGATGATGAATGATTAGGGCAGCTAGGATGACCTCCAATTTTGATGAAGTATGTTCTGAATTATCTTTTATTGAATGGATGTTTTTAGATTGTCACTATCCCTTGGATTTGGTAATGGATATGGTTAGTTATGTTAGGGAACTAAATACTTTTATACTAATTAAATACTTTGCTAGTAACTGTCTAATTCACACAGCAAATCATTCTACTTCCATTGTATCTAAAGAGTTTGATGGGGTGTTAGGCTTCAAAGGAAATCTGAAAAAAAACCTGATGCTCAAGAATGAGGCAGCAAAGCATTTAAGCTGAGTAGCAGTTTGTGTTCTTTTATTTGTATAAGCCATATATAAATATTTAAATCTGTGTTCCTATTTGGTATATATAAAATATTTAAATCTTGTTTTCCTTTTTCTGTAAAGGATATATAAAATATTCAAGTCAGAGTTGCTTCTTTGATAAATATGAACTATTTAATTCTGGGCTCCATTTTTATATGAAAGATATAGAAAAGAGTTAAATTGGGCTTTGATTTTGCCTTAGATACACACACACACACATACACACACACACACACACACATGCACGCACGCACGCACACACACACACGCATTAAAGTATGTGTTCATTTATTGTATGAAGGGCAAATAAAATATTCAAATTGGGATAACCTTAGGAAGCAATGGGAGCAATCTTCCATTCAAGTTTTCTCATGGGCGTTACCTTAATTTTTAAATATTTCATATTTTTACCCTTGGTCAAGAAGCATCTCCCTAGTCTGCAAATAGACAAATAAAGTAACTGTTTATAGCTTGGAAACAAAGAGGAGTAAAAGCCTTTACACTCAGAGAGTGCAGATTTGGGTATCCTTACAAACCTTTGTAGAGATACAAACAAAGTACTGCATGGTCATTGATCATTGAAAGTACCTCAAACTAAGAAGTGTGATTTATAAGTGGAAAACCAATAAAGTGTTTCGTACCCATAATTCCGCCTATTGTATATTATCAGTAACTCAAAATAAGACATCTTTGCAGCATGCTTTTCTAAGCAATTAAAACTCATAAATATACAGATTATTAAGAAAGGAAGCTGGTGATGTTAGCAGAATCTGGTGTGGCAAGGAATGGAGTTGGACACTGATATCAGTAAATAGCAAATAGATAGATACCACTTGGTATTGCCCTCACTTACAATATCGCACAAAACTTCCTGTGCACATCTAGCATTATACCATAAAAGTATATCTACCTATGCAGATAGCTTATTCAGCACCAGAACATTTGTAGTCTATTTATTTAATAAAATATGTGCATGTCCTAATATTAAAATATTATGGGATGCCTTTATAGGTTCATAGGCAGCATAGGACATCTGCTTTAGGCCTGTGATTCTTTTAGTGAGGTATTTCTGTGGCCTTTCCAGCTGTTGCAGATGTCTTGTGAGTTACATACCAATGGGGCATTGTACTCTATAATGGGTCTAATGAGGGACAAGTACAGTGGGACAATGACCTCCTTTTTTCTAAATGAAAAGCCCTTAGTGATGAGGTGTGCCACATAGAAGGATTTGCTGACTGTTGTGGCGATGTGGTTATCGAAGGTAAGACCACTGTCCACCTGTGTCCCTAAGTCTCTCATCACACTTTCGGTGTTTAGTGTACTGCCACCTATGTGGTAATTCATGGGTACATGTTTTTTTCCCAAAGGGGATAACTATACATTTCTTGGCATTAAGCTTGAGCCCATGGCTCTGGCACCAAGCATCTGTTTCTGTAAGGCCCTTTTGTAGAATATCCACATCATTTGGGGATTCAATAATGGCTCCCAGTTTGCAGACATCTGTGAACTTTGTTAGCCAGAGTCCCTTAGTGTTGTCCTGTACTTCAGAGAAGTAGATTCCAAACAAGAGCGGCCCCAGGACTAAACCCTGAGGTACTTCACTTGTCACTTGTCTGGAGATGGATTTGGAGTCGGCTACTTTTACAGTGTGGGTTCTGTCAGTAAGCCAGTTGGCAACCCATCAAGTGACATAGGGATTTATGCCCAGCTTAGTAAGTTTATCTATGATTCCAGAGTGGGGGATGGTATTGAAGGCCTTGGAGAGGTCCAGATAGGCTGTGTGGACCTCCTTACCCTCGTCCACAGCTCTGGAGACTGATTTGAAGAAGTGAGTCAGGTTCAGGAGACAAGATCGGCTCTTCACGAACCCAGATTGGGTGGGGTCCAGTGTTTGAAGGTTGCCACTGTCTTTGTTTATAAGTTCCATGATAATGCATTCCATGCCCTTGCAGATCAGGCTCATCAGACTGATGGGACGGTACTTCCCAGGATCCAAGGTGGATCCCCCCTTGTGGATTGGGATTACTGTAGCTGTGCGCCACTCAGTGGGCACGAAGCCTGAGGTGAGGCTATGATCAAACATGACACTTAGGTGAGGTGCCAGTTCATTTTGTATTTCATGTAGCACATGGCCCAGGATGTCATCTGGTCCCATGGATGCTGTATTCTTAGCTTTGGAGAGTGCGGTTTCTACCTATGTGGTCATGATTACCGGAATTTGTCAATCTTTTGGTATTGAGATGGGCCCTTTAGGGGGTGAGAGGGGGGCGAAGTTGGCACTAAATTGATCTGCCAGGATATTGGCAATATCCTTGAGATCAGTATATTTAATGCCATTCTGTAGTAGCTCAGAGCAGATCTGAAAATTGCCATTTCTTGACATAACTATAGAATGCCTTGTGTTTGTCATTGGAATCTTTAGTAATTTAATTTTTGTAACTAGCTTTGGAGGATTTTATGAGGGATCTCAGCTTCTTACTGAGGCTGGTAAGGGAGTTTTTTGCATCCTGGGATTTTCCTCTTTTCTGCAATAGTTACTTCCTTCTGTTGTATAGTTTGTTTATGGCAGGGGACCACCAGATTGGCTTCCTTTTTTTGGAGGAGAGTGTCTTGGTTCTATTTGGGATGGCACGATTCATGCACGAGTGAATGTGCTCATACAGTGCCTTAGTGTAGAATTCAGCAATCACACTTTCAGATCCCGTCTGCATGGGTGTCATGAAGTTTGTCACTTCTGACTTGAGTATCATGATGTTGGTTTTGGAGACATTTTTTTATAGAGGCTTCCTTACTGGGGGTGGGGGTGGGATGTGGATGTCAAAGGTGATTTGCTTATGGTCAGACCTGACCAATGAGAGGGTGACCACTGGTGTGGAGCATCTATCTCCCATGTTGATAATGACCAGGTCTAGGATATTGGAGCCCCTGGTGGGATAATGGATTAGTTGATCCAGGGCATTGGAATTTATGAATTCCAAGAACAGTTGGGAAAAGGTGCTGGTACCCAAGTAGTTTTCCCAGTTAATGGCAGGATAGTTGAAATCACCCAGTATTAGGGTGTTTGGTTGTATCTTAATATTTTCCAGTATGTTTAGAAAGGTGTAGTGAGAATCTTGGGGCATGGTGGGGGATCTGTAGCAAGCTACAATTTGGATTGCAGTCTTACCTAGTGTTAGCTGCACCTGGAGTATTTCAGATGCATTGTGTTGGGCAACTAGCCTAGAGTTGGGACTATCCTTGGTGAATATGGACACTCCTCCACCTTTAGTGTTTCGGTCTTGGTTTGGTAGCCAAAAAGTGTGGTAAGAGTTGTAGCCTGGTACTGTAGGGGTGCTCTCTGGAGCCTTGGACCAGGTCTCAGTTACTGCACAGATATCAATGTTCTCCATTTTTAGGAGTGCCTCGAGAGAGTGTATTTTGAGGTTTAGACTTCTAGCATTGAGTGGCATTACCTTCAGATTTTTCATGCTTATATCTGTTATGGTGGTGGTTTTGTCCTTTGAACCTTGCCTAAAAAAAGGCACTATAGGGGTGGCAAGAACTTTAGCCAGTAACCTGAATCCCAGGGGTGACAGGTGCAGACCATCTCTGGCAAAGCATCGTGGTTTGTCGATCATGTCTTCCCAGGCAGACAGATACTGGATCCCCTTTGAATGACACCAGAAGCTTAGCCAATTGTTGAAGTAAATCATTTTGTCCTTATACTGTGGTATCATTTTGGGCGAAGACAGGATGCTACTCAGGGCTAGGGTCATACCTGCCTGGGCCACATGATCCAAGAGCTCTTCCATGTCTCTTTTCATGTAGTCCAAGGAGCTACGTCTGAAGTCATTCACTTCAACATGGACAATGACAGAGTCATATTTGTGAGTCCTCAGTATTAATTTTATTGCAAAATGTTAAGCGCTTTCGTCAATGCCAGCTGACTTCCTCAGAACACTCCAAAAAATACAAAAATTAGTTTAAATATTACAAACCCAGTGGTTATTGGTTAAATCTTCCACCAATGATTTGATGAAAATAACCCAATTCATGAATATTAAACACTGTTCATGAATATTAAGTATACCATTTTGTTAAA
This sequence comes from Protopterus annectens, assembly GCF_019279795.1. Taxonomy (NCBI): domain Eukaryota; kingdom Metazoa; phylum Chordata; order Ceratodontiformes; family Protopteridae; genus Protopterus; species Protopterus annectens. The sequence continues at coordinate 663,256,566 of NC_056725.1, forward strand.
AACACAACTCTAAAACACATAGTTTTTACATTATTGTAATAACATTTTGTTCACGAAAGTTATTCTTCGCAGCATGAAATTTAATCATCATATTTAATATTTAATGTATTACCTAAACAGAATACCTTAAAAAAATATTTTAAAAAGACTTAATATATAAATTAAACCTGTCCTGCTTTTTCTCTTAATATTGGCAGGATGGTTAGATGATCATTTAACCCTGGAAAAAAGTTGGCAGCCATTCTTAATTGCCATAATAGTTCTTTTTTACTAAGAACATTTTGCCCATCTCCTCCTCTTGCTTCAATATGGACAATATCAAGAATAGCAAACTTAAAACCACAAAAGTCAGCACATTGTAAACTGTGTTTGAATAAAGCATTGGCTTCCTTCTTGTTTTTTTATATCATAGAGATGTTCATAAATCCTGGTTTTGAACAATCTCTCAGTTTTTCCAACATAAAAAAAGATGTACAGGTATTATAACCTAGCAATGTAGACCAGTTTGCTTGAAAAACAGTTGCCCCTTCTCAAAAACACAGTGTTTTTATTTTTATTAGGTAGGGAAATAGAGTTTTCCTGTAAAATATAGGAACAATAGGGACATCTACCACAAGGTCTGCTCCCATTAAAATTTCCCTGTTCACCTTTGGTTGCAATTCTTCTTTCCAAAACCGACTTTAAATTGGGTCCTATTTTGGTGGAAAACATAGGTTTCTCACCTAATACCTGAAAAACTTCAGAATTAGTTTTAAAAATACTCCAGTTTTTGTAAAGTTTCTCTTTAACTCCATGACACAAGGGACTATATTGTACAACACAGGCCTGTTGAAAATCAATTTTACTCTCACTATTAAAAGCTTCACCAGGACTATTGATTTTGTTGAGTCCTTTTCCCAGAAGCGGTGTATACCTTCTACCCCACTCATCCAACACACGTTTTAAAATAGTATCAATAAATTCACCAGGGTAACCTCTTTCTAGGAACATATCCTTTAAATATATAAATTCATTGATTACATCCTTTTTTAAGGATGTCATCCTTGCTACCCTGATAGCCTGACCTTTAATAATACTTCTCTTTTGAAATAGGGGTGATGGCTGTGAAAATGCAAGTAACTATTACAAAAAGTCTTTTTACGATAAATTCTGGAAACAAATTTCTCATGGTCCTTTAATATCTTAGTATCCAAGTAGTTAATTTCTTGTTCATGATACTCAAAGTTGAATTTCAAAAAATTAGTAGTTCCATTCAGGTATTGGATAAAAGATGGAATAGACTCAGGGGTTCCTTTCCATAAAATAAAAATATCATCCAAAAACCTGTTATAAAAAAGAATATTAGAAAAAAACTCACTTTTGGAAACAAACTCTCTTTCCCATCCTAGCAATACTAAATTCACATAAACAGGGGCACAAGCGACCCCCATTGCCACACCCTTCACTTGTTGAAAATACTCTCCCTCAAAATAAAGGTAATTGTTTTCCAAAATAAGACTCATTTATTCACATATTAAATTAATCTCATCAGTGGGTAGATAAGAACAGGTGAAGAGTACTTCTTCAAAAAAAGCTAACACGTCCTGTTTAGGAATGCAGGAAAACAAATCCTGAACATCTTTTGGTGAGAAAAATACTATCAGGACACCATAAATCACTTTTTAATTGACCAAGGAAATCTCAGGAATCCTTTACCAAGTGTGAGGACCCCTCTACAACATGTTTCACCTTTTTATCAATGTATACAGCCAAATTGTGTATTTTGGGACCTCTAGCTGCCACAATCGGCCTAAAAGGTGATGTTTCAATACTCTTGTGCACTTTCAGAATACCAAAAATGACAGGAATTTTAGGATGTATATTCAAAAGGAAATCATAATCTTCTTTAGAAATCCTCTGTTCCATAACATATTCATATAAAAAACTGTCCACCATTTGGTAAGAAATATGTATTTCATTTTTGGAACACTGGGAATAATTTTCAACATTAAACAAAATGGAATACATAGTATTAGTATAATCTGAATTATATAGTATAATGCCTCCACCTTTATCCGGGGTCATAATACGTATACTTCTATCCTCTCTCAAATCCTTTAATAAATGTCTTTCCTTACTATTGAGATTAGAAAATACTCTCCTGTTCTCACCCCACATTTTATACATATCTTCTTTGACAACTTTCTCAAAAATAGTTATTAACGGATGGAGAGGAGGATTAAATGCATTGCTCTTTCTAAGCATATTGGGTTCTTCTTCTTCTTCTTCTTTCGGCTTTTTCCCGGTTAGGGGTCGCCACAGCGGATCACCTTGTCCGCACATTGAATGGCAGTGGAGTTTTACGGTGTCGAGTTGCCAGCCCGGCGCCCAACCTTCCACAGAAGGCACACTCACACGCACACCTAGGGCCAATTTAGAGTGTCCAATCCACCTGCAGCATGTCTTTGGGATGTGGGAGGAAACCGGAGCACCCGGAGGAAACCCACGCGACCACAGGGAGGACATGCAGACTCCGCACAGAAGGCACCCCAGCCGAGGATCGAACCGGAGAACCTCTTGCTGTGAGGCGGCAATGCTAACCACTGCACCACCGTGGCCACCCTTTCTAAGCATATTGGGTTATTTTCATCAAATCATTGGTGGAAGATTTAACCAATTACCACTGGGTTTGTATTATTTAAACTAAATTTTTGTAGTTTTTGGAGTGTTCTGAGGAAGTCAACTGGCATTGACGAAAGCGCTTAACATTTTGCAATGAAACTAATACTGAGGAATCACAATGTTTAGTGCTCTTTTTGGTTTTAGTGTTTTATTTGAGCACTATTGCTTCACTCTATTTTGGTTTTAGAGTCATATTTGTACTTGTTGTGGCGTGACTTGAGTGCATGCATTATATGGTGGACCCTGGCACCTGAAAGGCAGCTGACTGTAATTTTCTCCTTGCTCAGCCTGGTGAGTGGGACATCAATGTGCCTGATTATAGAGTCACCTATGACTAAAATGTTAGGTACGTTGTCTTGTCTTAGGGGCTGTTGTTGGGTGGCACACTGGTGTTGTGAGCTATGTGATGCTTTGGTTGTGACTGGTGTTTGTTTGCGTTTCAGCTTCGGAGGTCCTTGTTGCTTGAGCAGTTTAATTTTAAGGGCCTCCGCATATGTGGATTTAGTGTTGCTATGTGCTGGTGATGATGGTGTGGGTTTTGAAGGGCTATGTGTTGCTTGAGGTGTAGTGCAGGTGTTAACCTTTTCCTCTTGACTGTCTAGCACAATCTTGGTTGGAGAGAGCTTTGCTTCCAGTTTTTCTATGTAAGTGCATCTCTCACAGGTTCTGGTGTTGGGTGGTAGGGGGAGAGGTTTGTCTGTGTACATGAGGCAGTTGCTGCATTGCCCCAGTATACCCAGATTCACCAGATGAACAGGAGAAATCACCAGAAGCTGACCCTTGGACATGCCTGTTTAGGTGCTTTTTTTGTAAAGTACAAGAGCTGTTTTCCCTTACCTTTGCAAGGTACTTTGCAATTATAGGCTGTTTAGTTCCTACAATTAATTTCTCCTTATTGACAAGGAGAGTTGAGTGCTAGCATAAGTTTAAGGCTTCCTAGTGCTTTCTAGAGGTTCTAGAGCAAGTGCTAGTCACAGGGGTTCAGATTTTAGTGCTACTGCTGAGAAACCAGCTAGTTCTAAGAGAAATTTTGAAGATCAGACTTTCTGGCACCTGGAATAGCTTAACCATAACCCCGCGGTGCTGCACGATGCAAAAATTGCGCAAACACACGCGTTTTTAAGCCAGAAAGTTGAAAGAGATAGAAATCAGCCTAAAAGGCTAATAACATTACAATTTCAGAGCTGGAAACCACTCTTCTAGTGTTAGAAGGGCAGTACAATGCTCACCACTCCCACTGGCAAGCAGTAGGACTTCCCTCTACCACAGCAAGATCTGGATAGCTCTGAACACAGAAAATAAAGTCCTGAGACCAGCAAAGCCTAGGATCTCGACTATACTAGCTAGGAAAGGTGGGAAATGAGCAAACAAGATAGTATGTTTTTTTGGTTTTGGTTAAAACAGGCTAAACAATATAATAATGCAGTAAATAAACACAGAAAAGGCTAACGCACTTGAGTGTGTAGCCCTAAACAGTAAATGCAATTAAAACTCTACAAAATTAGCAATTTAAAACTTTTTAAATGAAGCAAGGCAAGTGCACAACTAAAAAACTATTTAAGAGGCAGTAATACAGTAGAATAAGTAGATAGTCTACATATACAGAGAAGTATATATATATATATATATATATATATATATATATATATATATACAGAAAAGCAGCTAAAACACACTTAAACAATTTAGATGCAGTGCAACCTAGAGCACTTGAGTTGTAGCAATATTAAGGTAAATACAGTTTTAATAAATGCACTAAAATATACTCTATATTTCCAAAATGTTCGAGAAGCACAGTCAGAACACAAGAAGATTCAGGCAATTTTTTTTGATACATCAAATCTGCCATGCAATCTGCATGATATAACATAATTATGCGTTATAGGTATTACTTTAAAGAATTAAGTAATCACTTCAGGTGGAAATAGTATTTATTAACATACCTTCTCAGTTCCTTCTTTCTCATCCAGAAACTTCATAAAGCAAGCATTTGTCATTGGTTTTGCTGAGTGCTTACCCAGTGACCTGTAATCATTTCACTAGCAATATCATCAGAAGGCACTGATATATGAGAACATTACTCTGTTGCAGCTACTTTTATTTTTAGAAAGACTGGTAGGATCAAATGGTGCATAGAATGAGTCTGTGTTGTGTGGTACAATCAGGTGTGCTATGCTGAGGGGTGTGTGGAACAAGTGCACTTACACTGCATATCAGGCATGCTATGCTGAGGGGTGAGTGGTATAAGTGCACTTACACTGCACATCAGGTGTGCTATGCTGAAGGGTGAGTGGCATAAGTGCACTTACACTGCACATCAGGTGTGCTATGTTGATGGATGAGTGGCACAAGTGCAATTACACTGCACATCAGGCATGCTGTGCTGAGGGGTGAGTGGTACAAGTGCACTTACACTGCAAATCAGGTGTGCTATGCTGAAGGGTGAGCGGCATAAGTGCACTTAAACTGCACATCAGGCATGCTACGCTGAAGGGTGAGTGGTACAGGTGCACTTACACTGCATATCAGGCATGCTATGTCAAGGGGTGAATGTGCACATCAGGCATGTTATGCTGAAGGGTGAGTGGTACAAGTGCACTTACACTCCATATTAGGCATACTATGCTGAGGAGTGAGTGGTACAAGTGCTAGTTATACTGTGTAAAAGCAGGTGTTATGAAGAAGCTATTTTGCTATACTGATGTGTTTCACTGCATTTCCCAGGTTACAATGTAATGATTGGTAATTTGTTGAATTTACTAACAGTTGACAGATGTTTTGCATTTTTAATTATTCTGTGGTATTGTCTGTTTCTTTTCAGATTCTAGTAAGAAGTAAATCCATAACCATGTGCAGAAATTAACAGGTGGATCAGAACTGTTTCCCTTTTAGTAATTTTAAAACTGCAACTGATATTTGTAATGTGTCATACATGTCCGCTAAAGAAAGTATGGTGATGGCCTCATAGACTGAGAGCAAGTGCTCTGATGGTAGAATTTGCTGGATGCAGGGGAGACTCTTGACATTGACCTAGCTATGCATTCAGACCTAGACTCTAACTTTGAGGTTCTACCACATATTGAGAAAGTCTGACAAGCCCTGGCTGCCTTCTTCTTGGGGTAATCCACAGTAGTGCTAGCAGCACTCTCTCTTGGGATGCATGTTGTATCTGTCCTACTCAGCCACCACACATATGACCAGCTCCCCAGCCATGTCCATCTGTGTTCTCAGTGTGTGTCTGATGTACACATGGAGGCTGACATGGATGCTGTCTGTGCAAGCATACTGTGCATGAAAATCATTGTACCCTCTATCATTCTGTCATGCTGGTTAAGTTCCTCATGTATTCCCTGCAATACTCTAACCATCTCTGTCTGACTCTCAGTGGCACTACCCTGAGTGTGGACTGTGTCATGGCACAGCTGGTCCTGCTCTTGTGTGTCCTCTGAAGCTAACTGTGAAGTATGTCTTTGCCTGGCACATCTGTATACAGGTGTGACAGGGAGTTCTGCTACCTCGAAAAGGATGTTCTCTTCATTAAGGCATTCTACCTCTGCAAAATAAGCTGTTGTTAGGCTGTATGGTGTCCTTCCCTGCTGTAATGATACGTTCTCAGTGTGTTGACTGTGTGAGCCTATGTCACTGCCTAAGGAGTTATCCAACTACTGTGGTACAGGAAGCCCTGCCAGTGCACTTGGTAACTGTGCACCACTCTCCTTAGGTTGTATCATGAGTCCTGAGTCATAGTATCATTCTCAGCAGCGATCCTGCTGTCAACACACACATCCAGACTGTAGCTTTTTCAGGAGACTAAATAGAAAAAACAAAACCAATAAACTGATGAAAGAACACACAAGGCCAGTGGTAATCTTCAAAAAGTTTATGTAAGTGCTTTCATTGAACAAGTAATCCAACTTCTTCAGACACAGGACAACAGTTAAACAATCAATGTAAAATATTCCAAAAGGAAATTACATCAGCAATAATGTCAGCAGGAAATGACATCAGCAATAATGACATCATAAACAATCCCATAATTTATAAAAAAATAAATATAAATAAACATATGTTGTTTGTACACTACTACTATGAATAAAGCTATAATATTAAATAAGAATATTTATAAACACCAATTGTAAAATAATGCCTCCCAAACAAAACGTATTCATCTTTGAAGTACTTTTAACTTTAAAATACACTTCAAAGAGCAATACTCATTGAGACCTGGATAGGCAGAAGCACTAAGTTTCAACTGCCAGTACAATTCTCTAGTGTATTTTAAAGTTAAAAGCACTTCAAAGATGAATAAGTTTTGTTTGGGAGGCATTATTTTACAATTGGTGTATATAAACTATTCTTGTTTAACAATATAGCTTTATTCATAGTAGTATTGTACAAACAACATATTTTTATTTATATTTATTTTTTTACAAGTATGGGATTGTTTATGATGTCATTATTGCTGATGTCATTTCCTGCTGACATTATTGCTGATGTCATTTCCCTTTGGAATATTTTAAATTGAATGTTTAACTGTTGTCCTGTGTCTGAAGAAGTTGGATTACTTGTTCAATGAAAGTGCTTACATAAACTATTGGAGATTACCACCGGCCTTGTGTGTTCTTTTTCAGGAGACTGAAAGGTCTGAATGCACTGGTGTCAACACCACCTTTAATAATTCCAGAGGCATCCTCATCTGCATCTAAATCATCACCCTTTATAGAGAGAAGGTATTTCTTCCTTTTGGTGTTAAAGGTTGGAGTGTGTCAGGACTACAATCACTGATCCTATGAGTGATAGCATTCTGCCTAGATTTTGTCCTGGCATGTCTCAACATGTCATTTGCTGTCTTCCTGCACTGTCAGAATTTAGTTTCTTCCCACTACTGCATTTATGTCAGCCTCTGCTTGATTCTACACATTAAATCTCTGTGCCTGTTTAGGTCCCCTTTTCCAAAAAGGCATTTCCCATATGTCCTGAGACTTCCATAAGAATATGATTCTCCTCCAGACTGAACTTATCTCTTCTGTGTTTTGTTCCCTGCTGTTGTATCACGGAGTAACTTGAAATCATATATTGTGAGAGAAGGGCACCTGTTTGCCTTGTGTAAAATCTTTTAACTGAATGTGTCTCTTAATTAGAAAATCGCATAAATGTTGATATTTCTTCTGAATTGTGAGTTTGATTTCTGTTACCAGTATATGTTGTACTTTTCTGTTATAATAGTAATACTTAATGATGGCGCTTGTTTGCTGTTGGGAATTGTAGTCAGAATTATGAAGTACCTAGTCAAAGGTATCAGTAATTATTGAAATTAAGGTAATATATACTCTGGTGTTGCCCAGTACCTATTGCCACAGATTGCTGAGAGCATCAAGGGATTGACAGATGTAGACAACACTGAAAATGGAACCTTAATCATTCCTATTAGTAATACAAACAAAGAGTAAAACAAATAGCATGTCTTACCATTAAATGGTGACTATTTTAAGAGCAGAATACACTACATTACACTGATACTGTCTTTTACTAATACTTTTTGGTTATCCCTCTTGTTAATAAATTGTATTAGTTCATTCACACTTTTCATGGACTTTTGAGGAAGCACACAGCAGATTGAGGATGGTTAGAATAAGTTGGAGCTCTTACCACAACTGCACCACAGCAAGACCGACAACGTAAATAAAAAACTCACTGATACTGGAGACACAACGAAAACAGCTCAGCTCAAACAGTGGAATAAGATGATATGATTCCAAAAATTGTCACAAACAGTTTAATAACAAACAAATAACACCAACAGGTTAAGTGCTTTCATCTGACTAGCAGACTTCATCAGAACAAACTACATTGAACATAATTTCATTAAATACCATAAATTTTTGGCGCCAAACGCATAAATTAAATCTCTTAAAGAGGAAATGATTATCTAAAAGAGTTGTATAAAATTGTATAATTTCTACACCATTCTTATAAATACCCTATACTAAATAACTGATATTAAAAGATTTTTAAAAATATATATGAAATTTAAAAAATATATATGAAATTTAAAAAATGTATGCACTTGTTTGATGGATTGATATATATATATATATATATATATATATATATATATATATATATATATATATATATATATATATATATATCAAATTCATATGGATTGTGACAAATAGATTCAGACAAATATGAAGTTATTAAAAAATACATGTGTATAAATATAAATATAATAATAATAATAATAATAATACTAAATATATATATAATTTAAATATAATTTAAACAAAATTAAGCTAAACAAACTTTTAAGACAACATTAAATGTGGTTTAATGCTAATGAAATCATTGATGCCTGGGTGTCTGGTGGCATCAGTGAACATTTGCCATCTACTCTCCTTCATGGCCAATAAGGCTTTAAAATTGCCACCATATGGTGATATACCCACAGCATCTATGATGATAAATTTAAAATGATGCTTGTTACCACTATGGTCTATATGTCGATATAATGCATTCTTTTTGTCTTTGTTTCTGATACAATATAAATGGTCATAAATACATAGTTTAAACTGTCTCTCGGTCTTACCTATGTAGTAAGCGTTACATGCCACACAGGTAGCTAAGTAAACCACATACTTAGTGTTGCAATTTCCACCCCTACTATAAATATATGTCTGGTTGAGATTATCTAACTTGCACCCCTCAACTTCATTGATGCAAAAGCACTGATTACATGCTCCACATTTTTTGGTACGAACACTTCCCTTATTTTTATCTTTGTCACTTCTATACGATTCCAAAAGTTTTTTAATGTTAAAACCAGTCTTGTAAACAATCTTTGGATGTATACCTACAACTTTCAAAATATTGTCATCCCTCATTGCCATATTCCAATGTTCTTTTAATATGGCTTCTATATATTCAACAACAGGTGAATACATGAGTACACACACTAATTTACTTGGTTCAAGCTTTTGTTTCGTATTATGTGCAGTGCTAGCACACATATTCCCTAATAATGGTAAATATTTACTACCCCATTCACTTGTAACATATTTTACTACATCATTCAATAATCTCAATGTGTACCCCCTTTCAGTAAACATAGATTTTGTAAAGTCCACTTCTTTCAACATGATTTCTTTTGTGGACGACATGCGGGCAGCCCTAATACACTGCCCTTTAAAAATGTTTTTGAACATATGTGGGGGGTGGTTGCTACTAAATTCTAAATAGTCATTGGAGAATGTCTCCTTTCTGTATATTCTGGAAACAAATCCTTCTTCCCCATGACTGATGTATGTGTCCAAATAAGCTATTCCATGTGCATTTGAAGTATAGGTGAATTTGAGAAAGTCCGTCGTATTGTTGATATAACCAATGAATTCATCAATCTTGTCAATAGGGCCCTTCCAAAGTACAAATAGATCATCCAAAAACCTAGTATAATAAACTATATACTGAAAAAATTCAGACTTGAATAAAAACTCAGACTCCCATTCTAGCATAACAAGGTTAGCAGACTTATTTTCGTGCATTCCTAGAGATTTGGGATTAGAATATTTTTGCAGTAGCCTTAGAAAGTATTCTAGTCTTGAATGGGACAGAATCTGTCTCATTTCAGATATGATGGGGTTAGTCTTGGATCATAACTACATTCATTTCGAAAACAAATTTTTCAGGCAAACAAGGAGTGTGGCGATGGGCGCATCTTGTGCTCCCATCTTCGCTAACCTTGTTGTAACATTTTTAAAGGGCAGTGTATTAGGGCTGCCCGCATGTCGTCCACAAAAGAAATCATGTTGAAAGAAGTGGACTTTATAAAATCTATGTTTACTGAAAGGGGGTACCCATTGAGATTATTGAATGATGTAGTAAAATATATTACAAGTGAATGGGGTAGTAAATATTTACCATTATTAGGGAATATGTGTGCTAGCACTGCACATAATACGAAACAAAAGCTTGAACCAAGTAAATTAGTGTGTGTACTCATGTATTCACCTGTTGTTGAATATATAGAAGCCATATTAAAAGAACATTGGAATATGGCAATGAGGGATGACGATATTTTGAAAGTTGTAGGTATACATCCAAAGATTGTTTACAAGACTGGTTTTAACATTAAAAAACTTTTGGAATCATATAGAAGTGACAAAGATAAAAATAAGGGACGTGTTCGTACCAAAAAATGTGGAGCATGTAATCAGTGCTTTTGCATCAATGAAGTTGAGGGGTGCAAGTTAGATAATCTCAACCAGACATATATTTATAGTAGGGGTGGAAATTGCAACACTAAGTATGTGGTTTACTTAGCTACCTGTGTGGCATGTAACGCTTACGACATAGGTAAGACCGAGAGACAGTTTAAACGACGTATTTATGACCATTTATATTGTATCAGAAACAAAGACAAAAAGAATGCATTATATCGACATATAGACCATAGTGGTGACAAGCATAATTTTAAGTTTATCATCATAGATACTGTGGGTATATCACCATATGGTGGCAATTTTAAAGCCTTATTGGCCATGAAGGAGAGTAGATGGCAAATGTTCACTGATGCCACCAGACACCCAGGCATCAATGATTTCATTAGCATTAAACCACATTTAATGTTGTCTTAAAAGTTTGTTTAGCTTAATTTTGTTTAAATTATATTTAAATTATATATATATTTAGTATTATTATTATTATTATTATATTTATATTTATACACATGTATTTTTTAATAACTTCATATTTGTCTGAATCTATTTGTCACAATCCATATGAATTTGATATATATATCTCAATCCATCAAACAAGTGCATACATTTTTTAAATTTCATATATATTTTTTAAATTTCATATATATTTTTAAAAATCTTTTAATATCAGTTATTTAGTATAGGGTATTTATAAGAATGGTGTAGAAATTATACAATTTTGTACAACTCTTTTAGATAATCATTTCCTCTTTAAGAGATTTAATTTATGTGTTTGGCGCCAAACATTTATGGTATATAATGAAATTATTTTCAATGTAGTTTGTTCTGATGAAGTCTGCTTGTCAGATGAAAGCGCTTAACCTGTTGGTGTTATTTGTTTGTTATTAAACTGTTGGTGACAATTTTTGAAATCATATCATCTTATTCCACTGTTCGAGCTGAGCTGTTTTCGTTGTGTCTCCAGTATCAGTGAGTTTGTTATTTAAGTTGGAGCTCTTCTATGACACTCTTATGAAATGAGGCGCAGCCAGGCTGAGCTCTGTGAATAATATTGTACACATGTGCACCCCCCTTGTAGGTGTAAATGCATTGCCATAGTTGTGGGTGAGCTGCATTTAGTTCACGAACTTCCATTGTTTCCAGTCATGTCTCAGTCGTACTTAAGCATGCATTTGTAACAGTGGTAAACACATTTAATGCTGCCTGACTGTTGTTACTCCACCTTCCCGTACTTCCCCTTCATAGTCCCTACCACAGGGTAAAACAACCAGGGTCAGTGTTAGCATTTTGGAGGCTCCCAGCAAATGTCAAGTTGTGGGCCATCTAGATGCTTCAGTCTAAGTATCACCCTCTCACTGCGTCCACAGTTACTGGCATTAGTTGCAATCATGATACATTGCAACAGCTCTATGTACAGGGCTTGACATAAGTGAAATGGTGCCCTAGGCACCGCCTACAGTTTCACCTCCCAGCCTACACACACACACACACACACACACACACACACACACACACACACACACACACACACACAAGCACACACACGCACACACACACACACACACACACACACACACACACACACACACACACACACACACACACACACACACACACACACACACACACACTCCAGTGCTTCTCCCTGTTTTCCTCCATCTTGGCCTCCCCAGACCATGCACATATCTATTTTTTGTTCTTTTCTCACATTGTCCCTTAATCTTCAGCTTTTTCAAGAAGCCATACTTTTCTAGTGCTCTGAAGTGCATTTTAAAGTTTTTTTTTTTTTTACACAACCTTCCTCTTCAATGATGACTTGAACCAAAAATTATGATTAAGGAAAGAAATTCAGTGTTGCTGTTAAGCTTTAGTTTTCATTGCATCCTTATACCTTTTTTGACCAATACAATACAATAAAAATAACCATTTAGGAAATAACTCAATTAAGCCAGTATGCAGTTTTAGATCATTTTCCCAGCCTTTTAATCCAATGAAGGCCTGAACAAAAATAATGAGTAAAAGAAGATTTTTAGTCTTAGTTTTGTTTTTCAAGAAATATATATAAGTTGTGCCCAAGGCTTAATGTTCAAAGCTGACAAAATAGCAGCTCACAATAAACTAACAAAGCAATTGTTGTGAGGATACACAAATCCTGTGTGCCTCCCTACCTCCCTCATCCAAAAAAAAGACAGTCAATGCCTGCGCAATCCTTCTGATGTTAGATTGGGATGAAAGCAAAAGTTTAAATGGCCACAATCATGTATTTCAAGTAACTGCTGTCATACATATACATATCAAGCCTCCTCACCCCTACCACACAAAGGCACCCACCTGTATACATGCCTAAAGCATGATTGTAAGGAAAGTGAAAACAAATAATGATTATAGTAATGTATTCCTCTTTGTTGCCCCTAGACAGTACACTACCTCTACACTAGCTACAGTAGCCTTCTTTGTACACCTCTGAGGTCTGTGAGAATAGTAAACGCAACAATGATCTCACTGTCCCCAGCCCAAACACAAGCTATAAAGGCCTTCAGTCCACACCTCTAAGCTTTGTTTGTGATGAAAATTAAGGAAGTAATAACCACGCAATCCCCTGCCTCCAATGCAACCTATAGCAGCCTTCTGTATACACATCTGGGCAGGGCTGGTTTTAGAATGGGTTTGGCTGAGGGCAGAGGCCACCACTAAAGCCATGTCAAAATCCATTTATACAGTCTGAAGTGTGGGAGCCACAAGACTTCTAGAAGAAGTTCTACGTTTCTGAATGTTCTGTGAGGTAATTTATACCTTAATTTTGAAATATAATTACTTGTTAACTGCATTTTTACTGCTACACAGAAGAGTTATGTATGCACTCAGCATTATTGTGTGTGTGCACAAGTAAAAATTAGTGATGTTTTTACACACATACGCATACACACACACACACACACACACACACACACACACACACACACACACACACACACACACACACACACACACATGCACACCCACACATACAAAGCATGCATTTATTTTCAGGGAAAAGATGAATTCCATTTCACCTGTTGCATGTTTCTGATTTACCGAGGATAACCAGAGCACATGGACAGATAGACACACAGAAAGCAAGGGTCTGCAGACTCCACATAGAAAAATCTGCTACTCATTGCATCACATGGACAATGGACACACATCCTCTTCCTGCCAAACCACCAAATATAGCCACCTATCATGTGTCAGGTCTATGTTTGTGATGGCTAGTGAAAAAAATATAGCCACCTATCATGTGTAAAGTCTATGTTTGTGATGGTAAGTGAAAGAAAATATACCACCTATCATATGTACGGTCTATGCTGGGATGGCAAGTGAAGTAAAATATAGCCAGCTTGCTACTCTTAAATACATTGCAACTATACCCCCCCACCCCTGACTGCACACAAACAAGTATAATGGCAACGCTGATCACGTTTGTGCTAGAAAGTGAAAGAAATTATAGCTAGGTTGTTACTCTTGCACTGCAACACACAGAGACAGGCACAAACACACACAGAGACACACACACACACACACACACACACACACACACACACACACACACACACACACACACACACACACACTCACACACACACACACACACACACAAGCATAAGCCATAACAATACCAGTTCTGCACTTATTTCAGCAAATAGCAATACATTGTGCAACACTAGTACTGCCACACCAGGTCAGTGACTTGCTTAGCAATTGTCAGACAAAAACAGGGGTATTTCACTTTTGTTTAACTCATAGAGCACAAATACCTGTCACTGTCTATGATTTCACAGAATGTCGCTGATTTTGCCTCATAATTTTTCTCTGTTTCTTCTGAAAAAAATTTTATTTTCTGCTAAATCATTCAGGATTACAGACAGTCAATAAATGCAGTCATCATAGTGTCATGTTTCTTATAGTCCAAAAAAATGCGCATTGATGCAAAATGTGTTATTTTATTCCCTTTTTAAGGGAATTAGGGTAATATTTAAAACATGTTCCTGGTTTTGAGCCTTTATTCATTTTTAGCTTAGCCCAGACTTCTTCAGCAAAGAATTTGAGTGTTTTAGTATCTGACATTCGAGCAGTATTTATAAAACTCCTTGAAAAGAAAAGCATCCCCAGAGATCAGAACCATCAGCTCTTCCTAACAAAACAAGGTATGAACTGTCATTGGTCATGGAAAATGAATAATTTTTCCTCCTTATGTTTTCCCAACCAGCAGTAGCTTTTGTGGGACCTCCACACAGACAAGGGTCTTTAAGGGGGAGGGGGCTACAGCCATGGGTATTACAGGTGCCTAAATAAAGCTGGCTATGATGTTATTTTTAGTGGTCAGAATGTCCACCAACAGGATTTAATCAAGAACAGGACATTATGTCACTGGTAAAATATGAATTATGAAGCCTGTTCCTTGACAAAATAATGTCACTATAGCCATGCATATCTTTGAATTTTAAAGGAGACAGAAATGAGAGTTTTTATTACCCATCTGGTTTATTAAGTAAACAAGACTTCAATACAAGCTTTGTTGGTTTGACAAACATGATGCAAAATATTAAAATAAGATAACTTGCTGTGGTCGGGAGCCAACCAGGACCAGGGGATCCCCAGCAACCTCAGGGTTTGCTGGTGCCTAAAGCCAACTATGAAAACAACTGCACAATAAAAAAGTCACAAAACACTAAATTATAGGACTTCATGATATATCTCTACAAATAAATCTCTACTACAAGTTACCAAAGCTACAAACACTGCACTAGATCCCTATATTCCAGCAATAAAGCAAAAATGTGGAATTCCTTCCCTCAACCTATCAGAAGAACTATCAATACAAATCAATTTAAAAATCTACTCAAAAAAACATTTATCAGACTCATGGCGCTGTTCATGTAACAACCCAGGCTAACTACTTACAATCATATTTACTTCTCCCTTTTCATAAAACTATCACACTAACATGATAATACATTACCTACACATTTCCTTCCATCCTACCTGTACGTTAACTTACTAAATAGAAACATCTTTTCAATAGCCATTTTCATTGTTGAACACAGATCTATTATAGTTTAAACTTGCTTATCCTAAGTTCTTCTTTATTTTAATTGTGCATGCAACTACTTACATTTCTAAGACTCTGTTTACAAGTGTTAAATCGTGTTCACAGTTGTATACCACTGACATGTCTCCCACTAAATATTGAACAGCTGTTTTGGTGTAACCATATATAAACTTCAGCCAACACTGATTATTACCTATTGCATCTTCTTATTTCGGCTTTTCCCGGTTAGGGGTCACCACAGCGGACCACCTGTCCGCTCATGATTGGCAGTGGAGTTTTACAGTGTTGAGTTTCCGGCCCGGTGCCCAACCTTCCACAGAAGGCACACACACGCATGCACGCACACTTAGGGCCAATTCAGAGTGTCCAATCCACCTACAGTATGTCTTTGGGATGTGGGAGGAAACCGGAGCACCTGGAGCAAACCCACGCAACCACAGGAAGGACATGCAGACTCCACACAGAAGGCACCCCAGCTGAGGATCAAACTGGAGAACCTCTTGTTGTGAGGCAGCAATGCTAACCGCTGCACCACTGCAGTATTGTTTAAGTACCTTAAATTATGAGATCTTTGTCTTGTCTTCTATTATTGTTCGAAAATTTCATTAAGTCTATGACTATTATGTACTGTTTATATATCTCAATATGTCTTTGTTTTTATTATGAATTGTTATCATATGGAACTTTTCTCACTGGACCTCCACTGAAAATTGTTTTTTCTCAGTTGGTCTTTCCCGGTAAACAACTGTAAAATAACATAAATAAAAAAGTATATATTTGTACAGAAATGTTTGTGTGATCTTCCTAAAAGGTGGTACAGAAATCAAATTCAGCATATTTTAACACCCTTGAGGGCTTGTACAACACAACTGTAATACCGCATTCAAAGCATATTACTGTTCCTAAACAACCAAAAATACAGTAAGTAAATATATAAAAATTTAAAAACTGCATGGAACAAACTTCTGCACTGCTATTCCATTCCATTAAGATTTGAAATTTCTCTAAAGGAAATGAAAGTGGAAAAACTAGAATTGCATGGAACTATATGTTGTGTTAGTAGACCAAATATTTCCACACCTATTGTTTCAGTAGGTATGTTATCTACTGAGGCAGCAAAGTACTACAGCTGAGTGGCAGTTTGTGTTCCTTTCTGCTTTCCTGGATAAGGTATAGATACGTATTTAAGTTTGGGTTTCTTTTCTGAATGTATAAAATATTTATATCAGGGCTCCTTTTGTATATAGGAGTATGGACTGGGCTGGGCAGAGTGATGTCACAACCCAGTAGGTGTGGTTCACATAACTGAATCTCCTGCATCAGACATATACATCCCATTCTCATATTGGCACTTTGGAAGGATGACATCTATTAAAGCCTATAGTTGAGCCATAAGATGGTCAGTTAAGGGAAGGGAAATCCTTCTCTGCCTGTTGCAGGAGTCGTACCAGTGGAAGTTAGAACAGGAAAGCAGGCTCTGAGTGGAGTAACTGTTATATGGCAGGAGTAGAAGGATCACCTGTCATTCCTGAGAGGGGTCCCCTCCTTTGGACAGCAGGTCTGCCTCAGGTATCACAACCTGCAGAGGCAGAGGAGGAATCAGCTGGCTGGGTGGGTATCAGAAGTCCAAGAAAGATGGCCACAATTCTTTAGTAAGTATTGTGTTTTATTTATTCTATAGTACAGTAATATTCACATATCTATCCATCTACATGTATGTACAAAAACCCTGTTTTTCTTTCTGTTTACACATTGAAATATGCACACACACACACATTATCTCTCTCTCTCTCTCTCTCTCTATATATATATATATATATATATATATATGCAGTGCTTGTGTGCTACATATTTATTTCTGTGTGCCGTGTATTTGTAAGTACCGGAAAATCTGTGTTACATTATTCAATGCAGTAGAAATGCAGTGCTTAGTGTTGGGTTGTACTTTTAATATTTCATATGAAATGGTTATTAACTGCATTTGTTAAGCATTGTAATTCAGTTATACAGTGGTAATAATTGTGTTTGAATTGTTTCATAAAGTTAACTGTTTAGTTATAGGAAAAATTCAGCTTGTCTTGTGAAAGGCATTATAATTATTTTGCAATATTATGTATACACATATTGGTAATGGTGATGGGGATTTCCAGAAGTTTTCTCTACTTCCAAAACTGCTGAATAGATCACGCTATCACACCCCAGCTAGGCTGGAGGAGTGGTGTTTAAAGTAGTTGGCTGCACTGCACAATACTGAGTATGATTCCATTACTGAAAATGGCAATGCTTTAGGCCATACTGAATAATTTACAGAATTAATAATGACTTGGCATAACATAAAATGAATGGCAACAGTCACATATACACATATAAACACTGATATAAATGTTTCACTTGAGCTTAGACTGGTCACTTAAAATTGGTTGTAGTCAGCAGTCCTTCCATGACTCTGGGCTTTCTTCCTGAAAATGGCTTTCTTCCTGAAAATGGCTATCTGCTGATATCGCTGTGGTACCATATATTTATGAACCATATCAGTTCATCAATAACCAAACCCCACAACCCTCCACAGACACTGTGGTGCCTGTTACTGTATCAGCTCAGGAATGTTGAGTATTCACTGCAGCTGTTTGTTAAAGTTACAATAGCCTACAAGATGCAAACACATACCCCATAATAGGTTTTCAGGGTTAGATACCTTCTCCAGTTTGTTATAGTTTCCCAAGAAATACTTCACTAAGGCCCAGTAACACATTTATTTAGTAACATGTGACATTTTCTCAGGAAAAGACAGTGAAGTGCTTCAGAACATGAAACATGTATGGGGTGGAAACGTTTAGGCATCAGTTAAAAATATCAACTAATGTGATAGAAGATGTACCTAATGAATTGCTTTCAAGCATGATGTGCACAGAAGTAGAATAAGCTGGCAGCTTTTTCATTTTTCCTCAGTTGAGGAGTTCATAGCAGACAGCTGAGAGACTCCTGCAGAGTGCTCATAATTAGGAAACATCTGAAAAATCATATATAAATACATGCCCTTAAAAATGCCCATACATTAATGCAATACCAGTTTTGTAGTCTGTCTGAAGGATCATAATCAGAGGATAAAATAATCAGAGAAATGATTATCACTTTACCATTGTGAACTGTTGTAGTCAAGGAAATTAGTTATATATCAATCAAACATAAATTGGTGGTGACAGCTTTAACTGTCACTAAACATTAATAGGGTCTATATCACTTCGAAATGGCAGAAGTTCGAACACCATATGTTCGAACTTCTAACCTCGAAGTGCAAAACCATCGAAGGCTTAGAACGGTGATTTTTTTTCCCAAGGGAAAAAAAAATCGCTGTTCCAAGAAACACACACACTCAACACAAGGACACCAAAAAAACAGCAATCCACACACATACACTTAAAAACATACATCAAACCCTACACTAAACTATACATACACTACTATCTGTCCACTTACCTTAACCCAAACCCTAACCCTAAGGTCCATCACTATCGCACACCCACCTGACCAGCGCCCTAACCCTAACTCACCTATCCCGCCCTAACCCTAAAGTCTGCCACTATTGCACACCCACCTCACCCGTGCCCTAACTCACCTATCCCACCCTAACCCTAAAGTCTGTCACTATCGCACACCCACCTCACCCGCGCCCTAACCCTAACGTCTGCACAATTGCACACTTACCTGAACCTGACCCGTAACTTTTCACCACAGTGCTTAAAATCGTGAAGCCACAGAAATGGCCCACCAAATTCTTTCCCTGGGAAAGAATTCAGTGTTCCGCGGCTTCGCGATAATCAATTTTCGAACTTCACAGTTCGAACATATGGTGTTCGAACTGGTGAAGTTTCGACAAACTGATAGGAACCCACATTAATATTGTCCTTGGTGTTGAAATAATCTATAAAGTAATAAAGTACTATTTATTTTATTTATTTATTTTATTTTATTTTACATTTGTTGACGGGATAGTCTGACTGGATACATGTCCAGTTTCAGAGGAGGCCCAGGGAGAAAAGCTCCAAGGTAGAGCATACAGTAAAAATCACAACATGATAACAAGTTACACACAGTTTACAGGCTCCAGTTGAGCAAGCAGGTAATATAATCATAAATTTTTAAAACAGTGTTGACAAATTGAATAAGCAATGTAACATGATTACAGACTATAGAGTTTTCTATCTAGTTGGGTTTTGAACAAGGACATAGCCAGTGCGTTTTAAAGAATAGCTTGAGGCTTTTTTTGAACTGAGTAAGAGAGGTTTCAAGAGTGAGCTCAGCAAGAAGAGAGTTCCAAGGTTTGCCAACAGAGTTAGCAAACCGAGAGTCCCCAAGTGAGTTGTTGATTTTGGATGTTTGAACCAGTAGTTTATTAGAAGAGCGAAGTGACCTCAGGTTGCTACAGGGGTTGATGATATTTTTAAGTGCAGGTGTATTAGCAGGAGGGTTGAGAAATTTATGGGCAATTATAAGCTGGTTGTACTGAAGTAGGCAAGGCCATTCTAGCCACCCCAGAAGATTTAGGTTGTGACAGTGGTGGGTCCTATAGGCCGTGCCTGTTGCAAATCTAGCAATATGGCTATAACAGCTGAAGAGTTTGCTAAGAGTTGATTTGTTCAAATTAGTGAGTAGAGGGGAGGCATAGAGAAGAGTGGAGAGTAGATGGGAATGAGCAATAGCAGTCCTGGCAAATGGAGTAAGGAAAGGTTTGATCTTATAGAGGGAGCCAAGTTTTTGTTAATGGTTTTGATAGTTTGATTGACATGGATATCAAATTTAAGGGTGTTGTCTATTGTGACACCTAAGAATTTGGTTTGCACATCTGGGGAGATAATGGTATCATTATTAGATTTTATGGTAAAGAGTAGTGAGGAAGACTTACAAGTGGGGGAGAAAAGAAGCAACTTTGTTTTGCTAGGGCTTAATATTAGCTGACGGTTAGAGAGCCAGTTTTCAACTATATTGAAAGCATTCTGGGTTAATGTCATTAGATCTGTCAGCGAGGTGGCTGAACAAATCAAGGTGAAGTCATCCACATACTGGATACAGGTAGCATTTGGGATGACAGTGGGAACATCATTAATAAAGAGAGAGAAAAGAAGGGGTCCTAGTATGGAGCCCTGGGGGACACCTAGGGTGATGGGTAGATGGGTTGATAGTTTGTCCTGCCATAGGAAGGCTTGTTGTCTACCACACAGTTAAGATTGGAAACATTGAAGCACCTGGCTATTTAGAGAGAATGCTTTAAGGTTGTGCATGAGTATTTGGTGGTTGACCATATTGAAGACCTTGGAGAGATCTAAAAAGAGGGCTGAGGAAAGCTTGGTATTATTTTGGTTATGGTTTATGGTGTTAGGGAAGGATAAGAGGGCTGAGGTGGTACTGTGGTGTGGCCTAAAACCATGCTGAGAGTTAGCCAAGAGCTTATTCTGGGTAAGATAATGCATACATTGTTTATGGACACAC
The DNA here is from genome assembly GCF_019279795.1 of Protopterus annectens. Classification (NCBI taxonomy): domain Eukaryota; kingdom Metazoa; phylum Chordata; order Ceratodontiformes; family Protopteridae; genus Protopterus; species Protopterus annectens. The sequence continues at coordinate 663,278,019 of NC_056725.1, forward strand.
TTTTCCATAATTTTAGCCAATGGTGACAGAATAGCTATGGGTCTAAAGTTTGACAGTTTGAAGGAGTTGCCTCCTTTATGGAATGGTATTACATGAGATACTTTCCAAATGGAGGGGATGGTGGCTTCAAATAAGGTTCAATTGATTATGATGGAGATGGGGTATGTTATGGCATCTGCTGCTTTCTGCAGATACTCTGGTGGGAGGAGATGCTAGAGTAGTTGTTTTTAATTTCTTAATTAGAGATCTGATAAGTGATCTAGAAACAGGCTGAAAGCTGAAGGAGAGTGGGGTATTGGCTGTGGCAGAATTTGGGTTGGAGCAGCTGGGTGCCAGTTGGCTGGCTAGGGATTGGATAGTCTCTGTGAAGAAACTGTTGAAGGTATTTGCGATATCCTCTGGGGATTTATGGTTGGAAGCTTTGGGGTAGGAGTAGAGGACTGTCCTGGGATCTAGTGCAGTGTTTTGTAGCTTTTCAGGTTTGTTGTGATGTTTTTGTTGAAGATGGTAGTTGAAGTTTATTTTTACTAGTATAATAGCTTTTTTTGTGTGATTCCTTAGCTGTCAGTATCTGAGTTGATCTAGTGGGTCTTGTGTGGCACGCCATTTGTCCCATTCCTTATTTCTAGCTATGATTTTAAATGTGTTCTCTTTTGAAAGCCATAGGACAGTTTTTGTTTTGGTTCTAATGGAGCGAGCAGGAGCAGGAGAATCAAGAATAGTAAGGAATATGGAATGAAAGTATTTACCCTAATGCATCGTCCAGTGAAAGGGTACGCTACCGCATCGTCCAGTGAAAGGTGCTTTAGGACTGACCAACTGCAAGCTTTAAGTTCATTTTGAAAATTGGTGGAGTTGAAGTTCTTATTATGTCTGATGGTTTTAAAGGTGGTCTGGTGGGGTTGTCTACCTTGTGCTTGATAATGTACATAAGTAAGTGGTCACTTAGGTCATCTGGGAGGGCCCCTGACTTGAACATATAGGGGTGGCTGTTGATTAGTATCCAATCTAGGATACTGTCTTTGTTATTGGGTTTGCCTATCCTGATGGGGGAGGATATGAGCTGCGTAAAACCGTGTAGGTTGACATGGGTTGTAGGAGATTCTAAGGAATGGGTATTCCAATCAATGTTAAAATCTCCAAGCACCATAGTTTCTTGGGGGTACGTACTGGGTAACCAGTGGAGGATGTCCTCTAGGGTGTTTATATTATTACCTGGGGGAATGTAAACACAAACAATGTTTATGCAGTTGTTATTGTTAATCTGTAGTTTGGTAATAAGAATTTCTGCATTATTAAATCGGGGTGGTTGTAGGGAGACTGTAGTAACATCTAGTTTATTTTTATAGAGTACAGCTACCCCACCACCTTTCCTAGTAGAACGAGCTAATCTAAGTATGTTGTACCCTGGTGGTATTACCTCATTGTCTTTAGTTACTGGTTTTAGCCAGGTCTCCGTAAGACATAATACATTGGGGGAGTAAACTGCTAAAAGGGCATGCAGATTACGGACCTTATTGTTTATGCTTCTGATATTTAGTTGGCAGGTCAGGAGAGAATTAGGGGGCCTATTAGCCAGTGTTATGTTAGAAGGAATATTAGTTTGGGAACTGGAATCAGCAGGTGGGGATGGGCCAGGGTTTGGGTGGGTGTCTCCATCCATTGTCAGGCTGTAATGTAAGCTAACTATGAGTTTCATAATTTTGTTTATAAATTTTTGGTAATGTTTAGTTTTCAGGCTGATATACCTGGGTCTAATTGGGTGGTAGATTTTAGGAATGGTTTGATCAGGTATGTGGGGGATTATGAAGTGCTCAGTATTGTTTGATACTGATATGGTGATAGTTTAATTAATTCACATCACATAACGGGCATTAATAGCAAGTACCAACAAATATTTTGTTCTCAAAGTGCAGCCATTCAAGTAGTAAGTGAAAAGTATGTAAATATTGCTTAACAGAAATTTCTGAATGAATGTTTAAATTCATTTATTAAATAAATTGCAATGCTTTCAAACCACTTGTAAGTTCATTTCTTGTCTTCTTCTTCTCTTTCTCTTTCTCACCCTCTCTTTCACATCTTTTTTGTCTTATCCTTTTTGTGTTACTTTTATTACAGAAACAGATATCAGAGGAACAGCTTAGCCTGAGTGCCTCCCTGGTGAGGCACTGCTCAGCACCTTCCCCTTCCCACCCAGGGACATCTTTACATGATAGGAGTACTGGCTTCAGCCTTGTGGGCCCCCTGGTGCACAGCAGCCTGATAATTGAACAACACTGTGAGTTTCAGTTGGCAGTAGTTCAAGGGGGTACGCAGAGGCACCGGCAACCCTTGTAATCTTTTCTCCAGAGGATGCAAGACTCTTTGAACCCATCTTCTTAAACCATCAAGCCACTGGAAGTCTCCTGCACACCACTGGGGTTCCCTTCTCCAGGCCCATCAGAGAGGGGGATAACTGATGTCCTCCAGAATGAGGTGGTAGCTGCATGTCAAACCTCTTCCCCCTTCCTTTCGTGTTTGTGTGCCATCTGTATGTCTTGTCACCACTTCCAACTCACCATAATTCCTGTCTATCTTGTCTGTCATTTATGTTTCTTTGCTCCTTTGCTGTTATTTAACCCTCTCTCTTACCACCTTTACTCATTCTCCAACTTCTGCCTTTAAAAATGGGGGTCTGTCCTCCACAAAAGCGTATTGGCCCTCCTCTCACACCTCCTCCAGCACAATTTTGTTAATGTTCTCCTTCTGTGTGTTCCTTGTCGTCTCTCTGTTTCCAGCTTTCCTCCTATATCTCCCCTTTCCAAGGTTATAAAAGGCTGATACCCTTTACAGTAAATAAAAGAAACCTTGAAGCAGTTTAAGTAAGCTATGGGCCAGCAGTGCTCAGCTTGTTTCAGCACAGATTCTCATGGAAGTTATCAGGAGATGTTCATCATGTGATCATTGTTGCAGTAATCTAAGCAATATGGATCATATCCTACTAAGGATATAACAGTCGTCCAGTTTCTAAAGCTTTGGGACATCTTCCATTGTGCCCAAATAATTAGCCAGCTCAAGCTGAGCTAAATAAAAGACAATTTTAGGTTCCAAGCCCTTTAGAGCTTTTCTGACACTGAAGATAGTGCAGCTCATGTGTGGGATTTCATGGGTCAATTGTCTGCTAACACTGTTCCACTGCTCGGCAGATATGTTCCCTTTCAGGAAAAAAAGCTTTTATTTTACTTTTTATTACAGAAAACAATATTTTTATTTCTGTAAATTTTATTCTAGGCTTAAATTGTTTTATTTGATTGTCACATGATTTTTGAACACTTTTTTTTTTACTTTTGTTTTTACTTTTTCTGTGGTGAAACTTATGTATTTTATTTTTGAGGGTTGGGGTAAGTGTGTAAAGTTCTTTTTACCATATTTAATTGGGAAAAAGTTACTTTTTTGCTACTTACCTGTTTTCCAACTATTGCTTCTTGGCTTCCCTGGGAACCAGGCACCTTTTTTTGGCTTATCCATAGAATAACCTGCTATTTTCTCAGTTCTTCTTTCTTCCAGCCACAAAAAGAAGAACATTGTTAAACAGCTTTTGCCACCACCACAGGCTGCTAAAGTGCTTCAGCCACAGGTGGGTGACACTGCTGGGGCCAAAGTTGGTTCCTTGGGCCACTCATCTTTTTCCTTGGGTCCCACTGGTGCAATCCCTACAGCCAACAATGACTGGGGCTTAGACACGTTCTGTGTAGCTGTTGGAGTGCCTTTGGTGGAAAAGGAAGAACTACTCTTGTCGGTCATGGGAGAAGTGGCAGAGAATCTCGATCTGCCAGAATGCTGTACCTCACCCTAAGGAGGATATTGCTGGTAATTCTGGGTCTGTTTCTTGAGACTTTCCTGTGAAAAAAAAAAAAAAAAAACAAAAAACAAAAACGAAATAAATGTCATCTCCTGTTTCAGTGATCCCGAACTACAATAATTTATTAGGCTTATCTCAGAGTTTAGTGCAGGTGCTTGGCCGTTCTTGTTTGTGGTAAAAGAAAAAAAGGAGCCTTCATTTTCTAAAGCAATTCAAAAAACTGCAACTCAGAATGATTGGGAAGGAATAGATTATGTGTTGTCTCCACAGATTACTGATTCACATTCTGTGGAGAATATAGTTTCTTCAAGTCACTTTGAAAGATCCCCTTTTTCTGAAATGATTTCCAGAATGAATCAGTTTTGTCTGTGGGAAAACAGTGATATTTCCCAGTATTATGGTTTATTACAACTCAAATTCCCTGAACCTACTTCTTTTCTTCCTGTTCTATTTGCTTAGGAGGTTGTTTTGGTCACTGTCTGCAATCTCCCAGACGGTCATTGTGCTGCCCCTAAAAATCAGATTGATACATAAACTGCCTCAGTCTTTTAAGTTTTTATGCACTCTTCTCAGACCTGAGCTAACACAGGACCAATCATGAGTGGACAGGTGATCCGTTGTGGCAACCCCTAACTGGGAAAAGCCAAAGGAAGAAGAAGAAGAAGATGCTTACCACTTGTGAAAATATGAGGGATGTTCTGGCATCTGTTTCTCTTGTGAGGAGAAAACTGCTTTGTGTAACAAGGTCTCTCCTGTGTCTCAAATGACTATCCATTGTTTGAAATGCACATGTGACTACTGATGCCACGCCCAGTGCTGCTCTCACTGGTACTGTCATGAGGAGATTTGTCTGGCTGTGTACTCAGAATTCCCCAGAAGATGTTACTGAAGATTTGAATCTCCCCCTCGGCTAGAGAATTAGTTTTTGGACATCCTGCTGCAGAGGTCATTTAAAAGTGTGAAGAGAAGGGGAAGCTGATTCAAAGGATTTCTCAGATTTTCTAGTCTTCATTCTGTAAAGGGGTTAAACACTCCCTTTCCAACTTTCTTTAAAAAGCAAAACACACAGTCCCAGCCAGCTGCTGGAAATCAAATGTTTGAAAAATAACGGCAAGGAAGTGCCAAAACAAAAGCAGGAACCCCTCAGAACAGATGACAGTCTCATAAGTCAGAATGACTATTTAAGGGACTTTCCTCCCTCTCCCACCCTGGGTGTCCCTTAATCCTGCAAGAAAATGTGAACCTCTATTTCTCTCTTTGCAGAAAGATAGTTTCAGACACATGGTTTCTGAGGGTACGTATGAGTCTTACCCTCCTTTCCAGCACATTGTCCCTCACTTTCTTTTCTCTTCTGTTATATGTTGGCTCAGGGGGTTGAAAGAAGCTGTTCCTCCTCCTCATTTAGGAGAAGTGGGTAATTCAAAGATATTTCTTGTGTCAAATGAAGATTCTTGAAGACCACTTCTGGAACTTTCCTTTCTTAACTATTTCATAATAATGCCCAAGTTCAAAATGTCAGTTCACAAGTTATTTGAGTTTTCTAATGATCGTTGATTTAAAAGATATATATTACTACATTTCTATAAGTACAGATTTCAGATTTTTATTAAAGTTTTCTGTATCAGGATCACATGATCTGTGCAAGAAGGATATCTGAGTTGTAAGCTCTTATGGTGGGTCAAACCTATCTCATTTTCCACAGAGATAGGGCTTCATTAAGAACCAGTGTATACCTAAAGTGGTATCCAAGTTTAGCTTAAGCCAAGCTATTTATCTCCCTGTCTTCTTTCTAGAACCTAAAAATGATGGATAACAAACATCTCAGGTACTATCTCGGCAAGAACAAAATGTTTCAGAACTTATCTGTTGGTCATTTCTTGCAAGGACAACCAGTGTCAATACAGACTACTTTCAAATGGTTATTTCATGCTATTATTGCTTGTTACATTCCCCATACAAGACTTTTCAAACAGGGTCAAGGCTTATTCTACTAGGGTCTTGGCTTCATCTGTGGTTTTTTTTTTTTTGGAAAGGATAGGATTCTAGAAGTATTCTAGTCGCAGCAACTTGGCCCTCTTTGCCTACTTTTACCAAACACTATAACCTAGATTCCTTCTCCAGGTGTAGGACAGGCTTTGCTAGGACCATTCCCCAGGGGCTCCTGGACCCTCATCCTTCTCTTCCCAGTCTATATAAGTTCTGGTCATCTGCCAATATATTTTAGGCTACTACATCAGTGATCAAATGAAGAACATAGTGCAGGTGTGTAAAGTAAATGTTTGAATGATCACTGCTGCAGTAGCCTCTCCCTCCCCCCAATTCCTTATTTTTGTGTGTTTCTTTTTATGGCAGGGTTTGGGCATTTTTTTTTCTCACCATGTCCTCTCAGGGCTCTTGCCTCCCTTTCTCTGTTGGCATGAAAGCGCTGAAGGATTTTAATCAACTCAGCTTGAGCTGCCTCACAGTTTGGGCACATGGAAGGTGCCCTGAGGCTTTGGAAGCTGGTCAGTTGTTATATCTATAGCAGGATGTAACCCATATAGTTTAGGCTACTGCAGCAGTGATCATTCGAACATCTAGTGTTATGGTAAGTTTACTTAGACAACTATACTATCTATGCAGGCTTGTGCCTGCAACTACCAAGCAAAAATAAATGAAAATATTCCTGCCTTAACGTGCATATGGCTTCTTCTGCACATACCAGTGCTAGTTTTTAGTCAGTTTATACAGGATGAGATATGAGAAACTGCCTGGATGTTTTGGAGCAAGGTAATGGAAGCAGTGCTGTTTGTTTTTGGTTTGCTTATTTGAATACAGGAGCAGTGCTGCTGTTCACCAATTATCGTTATACTTATGTGAACGACTATGAACATCACTCTCAGTGCTACCAAGTAGAAACCATTATTGTTTTACCTTCCTAAGTGCTGTTAATCAAGAACTGGGCCACTGTAAACAATAACTCTGCTCTTAGACTGAAGCTTCAAGAAATCAGTTCTTGCATGAAATGGCTTTTATTAGAAAGCATTAAAGTGTTTAATGTAACATAAAGAGACTGACAGTCCCATTTCCAATTACCTGAATACTCTTCTCATACAATCCAACCTCACCCAGATCACAACTCAGTCTACCAGAACTAACCTTAACAACTCTCATCACTCACTCCTTCATCTCATGTTAACTAGCAAACCTTCACTTATTTGAAACATCACCATCCATCTTTCAATGACAACTGCCCTATCACTTTTTGTAGCCATCGTCCCTATGTTAATATGCTCCCAAAACTCATATATTTCTCCAATGGATCACAGCCTAATATTAACAAACTTACATTTATTTTATTTGTATGTATTTATGTATGTATGTATGTATGTATATATGTATTTATTTATTTACAATTTGAAAACTAGGAAGGTAGGCTGGTCTACTGACCCTTTTTAACCATCATCAGGGCACAATTGTCCAGAGAATTCATTTTACAGTAAGTAAATTAGTATAGAAAATAAATGGTACATAAAATAAGTCTTTATAATAATACATCAAACCAAGGGGTAACAAGGTCACACAGACAAGCAATTCAGTAAATACAGTTAGAGTGGCAGTACAATGTGATTATCAGGTAATGTAAGTGCATATTATAGGAGAAGATAAATATTGTACCATGCTACATGTGTACTGTATGCTGTGTTACGTATGTATGTATATATATATATATATATATATATATATATATATATTATATACTGTATGCAGTGTTAGCCAGCATCATGAAAGCAGTTGCAGTTTGACTCGTTTTACAAATGCTAAGTATTTTTTGAGTGTTTGAATAGTTTTATCATCTGTTGGCAGCTTATTCCATATACCTGATCCTTTTCTCAAGAGGGCTTTTTCTCCTATGACTAGTTTGAATCTATATCTAACCAAAGGGATTGTCTTTTCACCAGCCCTCAATGCATCCTTCTTTTCTACTTTAAAACTATCACATCCAAAGACATCCACCCACTGCTTAAACTGATTAAACATGATAGCACCTGGTACAGACAACCTTAACCCACAGTTTATTTATGACTGCTGAGACCACATCATAATGTCACCGAAGTACATCTACAACCTGTGTATTACACCTAATATTATGCCTAATATTGGAAAAAATGCTTTGTAAAACCCCTGCCTAAGAAACTTCATCCAAACACTTCCCGTCCATTTCCATCCTCCCTACCTGGGAAAGATTCTGAAAAAAAAATATTTTACTTGCAAGTCACTTAATACATAATGTATTTATTTACCCTTTGCTGTCAAGGTTAGTGCCATCAAGCTAGTGACCTCTTTTCAGGGGAGACCCAAGGTAGTATTTATACAACATGGGAAAATGTGGCCAGGGCATCAGGGAACTTCCCCTGCTCTTTACATGTTGAGGAGCTGTTCTGTATGGTTGTTATGCGCCCTGCTTTCATTTCAGGTCTGTAGGTGGCTCAGAGAAGAAGGAGGCATACTATGATGACAACTGCAAATGTAGCTGATAGTGTGGGTGAGAATATTGTGAGGAAAAGTGATTATGTGAAGGAAAATTAGTTGATTGGAGAGAAGCAAATTGTGAAAGGATTAGATGCAAAGTCAGTTGAAACTTCACAGCAAAGTGGAGAGAAGAAGGAGTGTATGGGAGCTACATGGAAGGTGGTCAAGCCTTCACAGTCTGCTAATAGTTTTAATATTAAGCAGATTGAAACAGAGATGGAGAGTGAAGGGGAGGCAGTCAGCCATTCTCAAGATTCTGAATGTAGATTCCAGAGGGAAGATTTTGAAGATGAGAGTTTGGACAAAAATGAAGTTGCGGTTCCATCCCTTCAGTCAGGATGATTTCAGGATGATGTATTGTGGGATATGTCGGTCACCAGTGATCCAGAAAATGGTAAAGATGCTTCCTGGGGGTTATAATGGATAAATACAAAAAATGGGGAACTGATTCCTACAGATGATGCCAAAAAAGTATATCTTATGCAGATATGGTGAAGGACAAGGGGAAAAAAGTGATAGAAAAGGAGCCAGATGTAAAGCAGAGAAGAAGCTACATGGTAAGGATTTATTGCAAAGAAGAAAGAGGACTGGAGAGAGATGATGTATGGGACATCATTATTTCACCATTATGAACCTCACCATCAGAGGTAAGAGCTTTTATTCATATAAATACAGAGACTTTTTGTGATATTATTTATGAAAATGAAAATGCAATGGAAAAAATTTTGAATATGAAAAAAAATACTGTGTTCCTTGGAACTTATATGTGTTTCAAGCCTTCTTTTGGGCAACAAAGAAAACAAATACATGTTCAGTTTAGGACTAAAGTTGAAAAAGACACTTTAAAGAGACATTTGAGTAATATTTGTAAATCATTTCTAAGGTGTATGATAACAAAGGAATATGGACAGGGGGATGGGACTGTAATGTGATATTAAAAATTGAAAATGAAAAAATGTTCATATTCCGAGTAGAATAAATGTGGAAGGTGAAAAAGGAGTTGTTAAATATTGGGGTCAACCAAAAACTTGTTTCTATTTTGGAAAGACAGACCATCTGATTATTGATTGTGTTAAAAGAAAATGTTGTATTTGTGGTGTAAGACGACATGATATAAAAAATTATGATTTCAAATTATATAAATGTAATAAGATAGGGCACAAGAAGCAGGAAGATATACAAGAAGTAATTGAAATTACAGTTCAAGAGGAGCCAGGACAGAAACTAGCAGATAATGATGTAGCTAACATTGTTAATAATGAGAATAAGGATAAAATCTCATACAAAAATATGAATCAATTAAAGAAGAAGATACAGAGATTTGTGGCATACAGAGATTTGTGATGAAAAAGATATTAGTTGGAAAATGGTTAAAAGTAAAAGAAAATATATTGGTAAAAGAGTGTGTGAGAGAGAAAAGAAAATTTATCAGGTAGAATACCAAAGACTAAGTAAAGGAAAAGGGTGAAGAGTGTCATATATCCTTCCCAATATGATACCTTAGTAGAAGAAAAGTTATAGCTGTGGAATATTAGCTATTAATGTGAACAACCTTAAAAGGATTGTTAGAATGTTAGCTATTATGGAATGGTGCAAAAGTTTGGATTTTGACATTATGATATTGGAAGACATTAGTATATTAACAAGAGAAGACAGACTGCCAACAAAGTATTTATGGGTGAATGGAGAGAGATTGCCAGCAGAGTATTTTTGGGTGTATTTATGGGTAGGAGGTTGGCGTAATGGTTAAGGTGTTTACCTTACAAACGCAAGGTGCAGGATTTGATTTTCATATTGGGTAATTGGCTAGACTTAAAATGGCTCACAAGTGCAGTTAACCTAGTACTAATCTATGAATCTATAATAGTTTAGAATTTAGGATAAGCTAAATGTTCAGGGTTAGGAATTCTAACAAAAAAGACTGTTAGAATTCTATGTATAACCTTAGTAATAATGGGAAGGATAGCTATTTTAGATATAAGAAGGAAAGAAAAGGTTTGCAGAATAATAGCATTGTATGCAAATGTGACAAACTAAGAATGAGAAAACATATTTAACCAAATTTTGAATTATGTTGCTACAAATATGTACATTATAATAGTACATTTTAATTATGATTTATGGAAAAGAAAAAAAGGAAGTGATGTCAAAAAGGTCATGGAAATTCTAAAATATGATAAATATTTGGAGAAACAATGAATTGAAACAAAGCAGAGGAATATATAACAGATTTATTCATTTTTTTTGTATTGGAAAAGTTGCAGACAAAGGAAGAAGAAACAATAGGAATGGGTTTTTCAGATCACAGAGCTATTTTGATAGAAATAAATGATAAACAGAAGTTAAGATAGAAAAGGGTTTAAAAGGTTAAATGAGAAAGAATGGGAAGGAGAAGGTGAATTAAAAAAGCTAGAATTATGGGAAGATCATATTAACCTGAGACAATTTTACAAGGACTGGTCTGAATGGTGGATGTCATTCAAAAGAAAATATAAAAAAAATGTTCGTCTGGATTCAATAAACTCCATGTAGGTTTCACGCAGAACCTACACAAAGTGTATTCATGTTTGTGATACTGCGCATTGAGTTTCATTGTGCAATCTTGCACCTTAAAGATTAATGAAGTGTGATGCATGTGGGGAGGGTTTTACAGCTTGCCCCTGTGTTACTGGCTGTGAAACCTGTATAGTGAATATGAATCATTCCAGGGCAAAGGGCAAGCATACATTTTCTCAAAGATATGAAATATCGAACACAAATGTATATGTCATGATATATTGACTGCAATCTTCAGTGATTTCACAATAAACCACCCATTTTACAAGGAAAAGGTCAAATATATGATGCAAATATCTGCACAATCTGCAAAACTGTGGACAGTCTGCCTTTTGTGTTTTAATTAATTTATGTTATCCTTTTTTTTTTTTAATTAATTAATTAATTTATTTTAATTGCCAGTGTCTGCACAATGCACTGCTTGGCATAAACATGTTTAGCTATGCTCAGCTGGTTTGCGCAAAGTACATCAGAGCACACACTAGAGAAATGGACCACTGAGGTTGTAGAAAGAACCCAGACATCCAGACATGTGAACCAGATGGATTCAGTTAGTAATATTGTGCAGACCACTGTGGCTTTGTGCTATGGTTAACAGAAAGAATCTTAGCAGATATCCATCTCACTAATCACATGGCAGCAGATGTAGGGGTGGAGTGCAGATTGTACAGGGTTCTAATACAGGGTGTGCAAATTTTGTTTTGCTGTTGTGAGAGTGCAGATTATAGCAATAAAGCGCAAGATACACAACTCTTTTTCAATCTTCTTCTTGTAATAGTTGTAGGTGAAGGACAACAGTATATATTATAAAACTGACTAGCCCATTTACACAAGTGCCTGCATACCTAATCAGCTAGAAATCATTTTGTTTGCCACTGATGCGCATCACTTACTATCCTGCAAACATAGTGCCTGGCAATGCTCACTCTCACCTACCATGTCTGTGTGATGGTAAGTGATGTGCAATGCTTTCAAATGCTGCAAATTCAAAATGAGCACACTCTCAGTAAGTGCAAAACGTGGATATGTGGGAAACAGCACCATGTTAACTGCAATTGGCAGGAAATGCTCACTAGACGTTGAGCTTGAACTATGCAGGCATGTTTGGAGTTGCTGGAGAGGGTGTGTGCTTTCAGGTGCAGTGTTGGGGTGTCCAGAAGTCCAAGATTTTTGTTGGCCTTCCAGTAAGAGAGCATGGACCCAGGTTGCTGCAGCGGGACTATTCCACCTCAGAATATAAATTTGAAGACTGGAATAGTGTTTCCAGGGCCTTAACCAGTGTGACAGGTATCCCCTGCACAGGTGAACAATGCAGACGTCATTGTGATGACCTTTGGAGGAGGAAGCAAGATACCCTTGAGCTTTGGATTGGGGAATGTCAGGCAGGAGACACCCGACAGATGTGTAAGTATCAATTTCATTGAGTAATTGTAAGAGTTAAAAGTTGAATATAGTCAAGAATGGTATTCATAACGGTGTTCTGTTCTGTTTTTTTCACAGCTGCTGAACACAGAGTCTCAAATGTTGGGTTTCATGCTGTGAGCCTAGCAAGGATGCGAGAAGCATGTGGTATGTATGCATCAGAACAGTACTTTCTAAATAGTATAATAATAATAATAATAATAATAATAATAATAATAATAATAATAATAATTGTATTGTAATTTTGTAGCATTAAAGGTTAAGGACCACTTAGCTGTTATTTAATACAGTTGTATCAAACTGAGCATGCATATTCCAACTGTAAAAGAAATTATGCATCCTGTAGTCTGTAATACAAAGCAATGGTGCCATATTCTCAAATAACAGTAGACACGCTTCTCTAAACTGTAAAAGGGAAAGTGTGCATGCAATAGTCTGTAGGACAAAAGAAGTATTTTAGCATAGTCATTGGTTGTGGGTTCAAAAACCGCATTTCTCAAAAATACTATACTGTTATGTTTTCATCATTAAAAAACAGATAACGTTCACTGGTAAAGGTTGGAAATGTAAAATCCAATGTAGAGAATACAAGCAGTCCAACAATTCAACCATCACACAAAAGGATGCAAAAATAAAGTTTAATAAGGTAAACGCTTTCACTGCAACTGTAGCTTCATCAGACATTTAATAAAAATTACCAAAAAACTATTTAAACAGTCAAGCAGTGATGTCACAAAGCATTGAGCAATCAGCATTCACATAAAACAACACACCCTCTTAAACATACAATACTATAAAATTCAGTATTAAGAACTTAAAACATTTTGGCTCACAAAACATAAAACATTTAAATTTAAATATAATGTTAAAACTAATGAGGCAGCTTCCTAGTCCTTAATATGGGCTTCAAAGATACTTTGCCTTTTAAACCAGAAAAAGTGTCAGCTTTAAATCGAACTATCCAGAGTAACTCTGCACATTCTATTCTAGATTTAAAGTCCTCTCTCTTGCATTAATAGTCATTATCTCAAAGACTGTGAACTTAAACTTATGTCCTGAACCTTTCTTGATAACATGTTTCGCTAACACACTGTGTTCATCCAATTTCATAATATAACTAACATGTTTAAGTATCCTCTCCTTAAGTTTACAATTTGTTTTACCAACATAGTAAGCTTGACAGAGAGAGCACTCAGCATAATACATGACATGTTCAGTTTTACAGTCTGCATGCATAAAAATTAAAATCAATATGACATTTGGTAATAGGCCAAGCAATATGACTGGTAGTCCATACATATGTACAAGCTGAACAACCTCTACATGGAAAGGTAGCTATACATTCGGAAATAATAACATTACTTAGTGTTCTACAATTCTTATAGCACAGCTGGCGATTAAGAGATCTGTTATTCCTAAATGCAAACTTTGATCTAGGGCCTACTATCTGTCTAATCTCTTCACTGGCTTGCAACACTGGTCAATATTTTTTAATAATATTACAGATGTCTGTTGTACCACTAGAATAAGTAAAAACTAATTGTAAGTTATCCTGATGTTGTCTAGCAGGACCAACATCTGAACTGACATCATGTGCACCAAAATAAGGTTTAGCAACAGTATCTCTATGTGACAACACAAACTCACTCATCCTCTTGACGTCAGACATAGAATAGCCTCTAGAAACTAGCCGTTTTTCACCTGCAGCAACAGCTTGTTTAGCTAATAAATCAGTACTATGTAAATGCATCTATCTCAACAACTGTCCCTTGACAATATTCCTAGGGACATGTCTTGGATGCATACTCGATTTATGCAATATATTATTCCTTTTACATTGTTTCCTAAATATCTTACTTCCAAAACCTTGTCCATCCTTATTAATAGTGACATTTAGGAAATCAATAGAAGAAAAAGAATAAGTACACTTGAATTTCAAATAGGACGTTGTTCTGTGAAAATATTTTAGAAATTTATTAAAACTATCTGTAGTACCTTTCCATAAAATAAATATGTCGTCAACAAAACGTCTATAAAAAACTAAGGTGTACAAATATAAATTGTCATTGCGTACAAACTCAAACCTCAAACTCCCACTGGACAAGGACAGCATTTGCATAGGAGTTAGCATATGCTGTCCCCTTCGCAACACCAACTTTTTGCAGGAGAAAATCATCCTGAAATATCAAAACATTATTTTCTAGTATCAGCTCCAGTAAAGAGCAAATTAGCATCACCCTATTATTGCTCATATTACTCAACTTTGTAGGAAGCATCCTAATACTTTCCACACCAGTATCATTGGGAATTACTGTAATTAACAGGTTGATATCCAAGGTAACAAAAAGCAATTCAGATAAATCATTACGTTCATTTTGCCATGCATATAAATCATGTAAAAAACTTTAGTATCTCTGAGAACAGTAGGTATGTCATTAAGAAGAGGGTGTAAAGATTTTTCAACAAAAATTGACAGTGGTTCTGTAATCCAGCCATGGCTGGAGACTATAGGTCGCATGGGGGGTTATATACATCTTTATGTATTTTCGGAAGCCCATATATAAGGGGAACCAAAGGATGTTCAACCAAGAAATAATCATATAATTTCTTATTAATAAGGTCTGTCGTTAAAAGATCATAAATATAAAATTCAACTTTCCTCATTGTGCTATTAACGTGGTACTTATATATCTTTAAATAGGTGTATTCATCATTAACCATAGCATGCATTCATCTAACATAATCTATACGATCTAAAACAACAATGCCACCACCTTTGTCTGCAGGTCTTATTTCCAGTGAATCAGATTCTTGTAAAGCTTTAAGAGCTAAATTATCTACAACTGGAAAGACTGCAGAAATACGTCACAAAGAGGGATTACCAGCCTCAAACAGATGCCCTATGCAGATCATCTCAAAAAACTCCAGCTTTACTCCATCGCATATCGCCTACTCAGAGGCGATCTCTGCCTAACATACAAAGCTATGTCAAACCCAGAGCTGTTGGACATGCTCCACTTAAAGAAATCCCAATCCTTCTGAGCTACATGCTCTAGGGACCTAAACCTTTTCACCACAATAAACAGAACATGCAGGAGGGATAGATTCCTGTCCCAGAGACTTCCCATACTCTGGAACAAACTACCTATCTATATTAAACAAAGCTCCTCATTAGCACTCTTCCAGAAAAATCTTGATGATTGGATGGCACATAGGAAACTCACCCCGGGGATCACTTCTGTGGCTCTGCTCGACAGGGGTACAGGAAAATAATTTTCTTGGGTGGTGAAAGCCAGGGTACTTTTTTGGCTAGGCTTATATAGGCCCTAGGACCAATAGCCAAGTACCTACCTATGAACCTGTATGTCAAGTTATAATATGAACATTTAAAATCATAAGACAAAGTCTGCCATAATTCATTCTCACAAAAAGTTAAAAAAGTATTCAATGCAGGGTGTATGGTATGAAGGAACTAGGTTTCTTAAACCCTCACACATAATTCCTGTCCTGTTTGGGATAAAGCAGTTTTAATTAAGTATTTCTACTGAACATTTTCAAGTCTAAAATAGTGTCAATAAGATCTGGTTTCATGGCTGGGATAAACGACAAACCTTTATTCAAGACATTCACTTGTTCAGAGGTTAAGTCACAAGATGACAAATTAAAGACTAAGCTACTATGTTCTGTCTCTTGAAATCTACCTGCCTCTGCATTTGGCTCTGATAAGGTCTCTTCAATGAACAGCTCCTGGATCTGCCTCTCTTCTGTTTGTGATAGGCAGGGGGTTCCTTACAGAAAAAGTTCTCTGGCCAGTTGAGGCTAATAGCAGAGATGCAGCATATGCTGTAGAACTACTGGCAGTAGCTCCCAACACATCATTAGATTCAGCTTGAACTCCACATAAAGATTAAGAAACCTGTGCCAGCCTTCCCCAGGAGTGTCTGTGTGGTTGTATAAACTCTTATCTCAAAGTGTGTGTGTGTGTGTGTGTGTGTGTGTGTGTGTGTGTGTGTGTGTGTGTGTGTGTGTGTGTGTGTGTGTGTGTGTGTGTGTCAGCTACTTGGGCAGAGAAATGAAGCACTGGTTGGACAGAGAGGGTGCTGGAGGTTTTTGCTTGCCCAGCTGGCTGAGATCTGGACCCTATAGCTGTGCCAGTGGGGAGTCTTATTGCAGACCTGGAGAGAAAGGGGAGAAACCAGCCCCAGACTGACTATGATCTCTGTGTGCTCTTAAGGGAAATTGTACTTTACTGTGTGTATGTATTTATTATCCTTTCCCTATATGGATGCCCCTCACTGGTGTTAATGGTGAGGATTGAGGCTCCTTGATTGCTGGGCCAGTGCATGGGCATCCCATATTAATTGTTTGGCAGTGGTGGGATATCCACACCACATATTAATTGGTTGGCAAATACTAATTGGCTTGTAGTTGTGTGGGTAGAGTGAATTACTGTTGCTTGTGTACAGTGATCATTGAAGGTGTTTTGTACTTTAAATCAGCCATGCAGTGAATACTCAGAGTTCAGCTCACAATTGTTTTATTTCTTTTGTTATCTTAGTTAGCCAGGAAAGCAGGCAGCATGTCAGCAGAGGAGTATGGAAAGCTGACAAGGAGCCAGCTGGATGAGATGTGCCAGGCTAGGGGATTGGCGCATGGAAACCTGACTAAGGCAGACATGATTGCAGCTTTGGTCACAGCTGCATCAGAAAACAACAATCAGGAGGATGATCAGACTGGCAGTGGAGATGTACCACCCTCAGAGAATGCATAGCTCACCCTTTCTGCAGAGGACTTAAAAACCCATCTGGAGCTAAAGAGACTTGAGTTGGAGACCAAGCATTTGGAAATAGAAGCAGCTAAGAGAATAAGACATCTGCAGGCTGAGGAGAATGAGAAACTGCTACACCTGGAATCTGAGGAAAAGGAGAGGCAGATGCAGCATAAGAAGGAGATGCTGACTCTTCGCCAGGAAGATGGAGGCAATGGGGAAGGGAGTAAGTGGACCCCAGAAGCACAAAAGGTCAGTAAATTTCTTCTGCAGTTTAAAGAGGGGGATAATTTTCATAGTTTCATTCATATGTTTGAAAGGGTATGTAAAGAGTATGATGTTGACCAAAGGCTCTGGGTACGGTTCCTGATCCCTTTACTCCATGGTAAAGCTGTAACTGTGTTGACTAAAATGTCTGACGTTGACTGTTTTAATTATACTGTTGTTAAACATTGCTTCTTACAATGTTTTAATCCAACACCTGAAACATAGTAAAAAGATTAATGAGCATAGACGCAAGGCAGATGAAAGTGTGTGTGAATATGTTGCTGAACTGAGCACTTATTTTCATAGGTGGGTGTGTGGATGTCAGGACACCACTTTTGGAGAGCTGGCAGACATTTTGATGAGGGAACAAGCCCTTAGCACTTTGCCTGAGGACATGAGGATCTGATTAGCTGATAGACAATGTGCTACTTCAGATGAGTTGGGGAAGAAGGGAGACCAATACCTAGCAAGCAGGGAATCCCTGCACAGGAAAGGAGCCCCTAGTACTGCTCATGGGTATAAAGGAACCCATGGGGGGCAGCACCGACTGCTCCAACAGAATCTGCCAGTAGCAGGGGACGCCACTAGTCCAGGTACATGTCCAAGACCTAGCGTTAAATGTTTTGAATGCAACCAGTGGGGCCATGTGTTATACAGATGTCCATGGAGGCAAGGTGGGGAACAAAATGTGAGAGAGCCAGTAAGTGGGAAAGACAAAATGCCAATAGTAGGTTGTCTTGAGACAATAGGGATACTGAATTACCATCCTGCAGATGTCCTGATCGAGAAGGATTTGGATGAGGCAGTACTGTGTGCTTATGCAGTTACATGCAGTCAGGCTAGGAGACAAGCATGTGGGTCTGGCAGCCTCGGGGAGAACCAGACAGACTGCATACTTGCAGCCAGGACTGGTGACATGGTTCAGGGAGGAAGCTACACTGTAGCAGTGAGACTGAAGGGGAGTCACAGCTGCTTGTGGGTACTGATGTTCCCTTGGACAGAGTGACTGCAAAGGTAGAGGTGAGTAGCAGTACCCAGGCTGACAGTGAAGCACCACTGTCAGAAGAGGCCAGACTTCCTGTGGAAGGGGAGCTGGGAAGGGTTCCAAAGAGAGAGTTGAGACAAGCTCAGCTCTCAGACCCTACATTGCGAGGTCTGAGGTAGGTAGCTAGTGAGGCACCTGATTCTCAAGGGAAGGGGGGATCTGTATACTGGGACAAAGGGTTACTGTACAGAAAGTGGACCCCTTAGGGAGGGCTAGAAAGTGAGAGTGTACAGCAATCAGTAGTGCCTAGAGTCTACCATCTGGCGCTTCTAGCCATAGCGCATGATATTCTCTTTGCAAGTCATATGGGCATAAAATGTACAAAGAGATGTATTATGCAGAACCTCTATTGGCCTGGAATTTCCAGAGATGTAACAGGGTGCTGCAGGACCTGTGAGCAGTGCCAAAAAGTAGACAAGGCAGGAGACATGGTGAGAGCTCCTTTGATGTCTTTGCCTGTGATTGAGGAGCCATTTCAGAGGGTAGCTATGGATATTGTGGGGCCTCTGAGTACCCCAAGTTCCACAGGGAAAAATATATCCTAGTGGTAGTGGATCATGCTACATGATACCCTGAGGCAGTGGCTCTGTCCTCCATTGAGGCAGAAAAGATGTCAAATGCTTTGTTAGAGATTTTCAGCAGGGTAGGTTTTCCACAAGAAATACAAACTGACAGAGGTGCCAATTTCATGTCAGACCTGCTTGCTTGTCTGTGGAAGTACTGTGGTGTGAAGCACCTCAGGACCACCTCCTACCATCCTCAGACTAATGGTCTTGTTGAGAGGTTAAACTCTACAATCAAGTCCATGCTATGGGCATTTGCAGACCAGTTTAAGAGGGAGTAGGGCAAATATTTGCCCCATCTGTTTGCTTACAGAGAGGTTCCACAGGAATCCACACATTTTTCACCCTTTGAGTTGCTCTATGGGCATAGGGTGAGGGGTCTCTAGATTTAATTCGAGATGAGTGGGAAGGTGAGTGTGAACCTCACAAGGAGTCTGCTGTGGCATATGTTCTAAACCTCAGGACAAAGCTCAGGGAAATCATGGGCCTGGCCCAGGAGAACCTGGCAGTAGCCCAACAACAGAAAAAGGTGTGGCATGACAGGAATGTTCAAGCTAGAGAGTATGCTGTGGGGCAGCAGGTAATGGTTCTCATTCCTATCAGACACAACCAGCTGCAAGCAGCTTGGGAGGGACCCTACAAGGTGGTAAGAAAAACAAGTGATGTTAACTACATGGTGGAACTGCTAGGCAGAAGGCAGGGACACACATTGTACCATGTTAACATAGGGTGGCCCTTGTGCTGAGCATTTGCAGTGGATTGAAGGAGGAGTCTGAGGCAGATCTGGTGACTGATCTCCTCAGTGTGGCTCAGACTGACACCTCAGTGGAAGGGGTAGCAATGTCCCAGCAGCTATCTCCTACCCAAGTTTGGGAAATCTGAGCAGTGTTACAGGGGTTTGGGCACATGTTCATTGAGGGAGGACATAAAGAAGATGTTGGAAATAGGGGTGATTCAAGAGTCCAACAGTCCCTGGGCCTCCCCAGTGGTGCTGGTGCCAAAGAAGGATGGCAGCACCAGATTCTGTGTAGACTACAGGAAAGTAAATCATCACACAGAGTCAGATGTTTTCCCTATGCCTAGGACAGATGAGGCCCTAGAGCAGCTGGGTGGGGCTAAGTATCTTGCAACCAATGATCTTACCAAGGGTTACTGGCAGGTGCCCTTGACTCCCAGTGCTAGAGGGAGGTCAGCCTTTGTGACTCCTTTTGGCTTATATGAGTTCACAAAGATGCAATTTGGAATGAAAAATGCCCCAGCAACTTTCTAGAGGTTAGTAGAACATATCCTAGCAGGAGCAGGATGATTTGCCCTTGCTAACCTAGATGATATTGTCATCTGCAGCCATTCCTGGCAAGAGCACCTTCAACATGTCAGGGAGGTGCTGGGCAGACTACAGAGGGCAGGGTTGATCATTAAGATGAGCAAATGTCAGGTGGGTATGGCAGAGGTCTCCTACCTGGGACATAGAGTGTGGAGTGGTAAGATCAGGCTAGAACCTGCCAAAGTAGAAGCCATTCAGGCATGGCCAGCACCTGTTATCAAAAAGCAGGTGAGGGCATTCTTAGGGACAGCAGGGTACTACAGAAAGTTCACCCCCAGTTATAGTACCATAGCTGCTGCCCTCACAGACCTGACATGCTTAAATAGAGCCAGCCAGCAAAATGCCAAGTAGCTAAGATGGAGCCTAGGGTTGCAAGCATATGATATGTCAGTGCAGCACCTCAGTGGGATTAGCAATGCCCATGTAGATGGGCTCTCAAAACAGGGAATGCGGTAAGGTATACTCAGACAGACCTAACCCTCTCACACAGCATTTCTCAAGGGTCATTTGAAAAACTAGCTTGAGTTATCTGGGGGGGGGGGTGAAGATAGGTAAAGGCTGCCAGCCTAGCCTGATAGGATTCTGTAGATAATTCTGTCATTTGTAAATATTAATGTAAGCCACAGGCTTGTTCTCTTAAATGTGAAAAGACTGCATTGGATATTGAACTGAAAAAAATTTAACAGTGCACTCTGCTGTAAAAAAAAACTAAGTCATGCATTTCATGACTGTCTTTGATGTCAGCATTCGGAGCTGATATATCTAGAGGGAGACATCCTGCCTATTGTTTTAAGACCAGAGTTAATGGCTAGAATTTGCATGTATAAATGTCCTTTATTTCTCTGGTTTCTGACCAGGTGTAAAGAATGTAAATGTAGTTTCTGTTAGCCTGGGAACACCAGCAAAGTGTGAAGAATGATGTCATGTAAAGCAGCTCTGTGTTATCAATTTAAAGAGAGGGAATCAGAGAGCTCAGAGCATTTTGTCTTGAGAACATCCAACATCACCAGCACTGCTTTGCTCTTTATGTAAGTTATTTAGAACTGTGTTTTCTTGTAGATATAGCTAGGAAATAAGATTAGCCTAAGTATTTTTCTGTGTTGATGTCAGAACTTTTCTACAGTATTATTTTAAGGATTTTTCTGTGATCTCTGAACTCTTGACTAGCACTGTGTAGTAAGAAGTATTGTCTTGTGTTTTTATTATTTATTATTAAATATTTTTAAACCTTTCAACTGTGGCTGTTTTATATAGAGTTAATTTAAGCTCCTGAGTACATTGCATGTATATAGTGATACTGTACCAAGTCACTCTAATAAGCCTTGACTGTTCAGTCACACTTACCATTTGGATAATAATATTGCACAGTGATAATTGGACACCCTTTTAAGGGACTTTAAGTAGGTGATAAATATTAGCTAGGTGGTGGCAGTGATTTCTACTGTATAGTCTGGGTAAAAGGGGCAGAGATGGAGAACCTGTGCTAGCCTTCCCCAGGAGTGTATGTGTGGTTGTATAAACTCTTATCTCAAAGTGTGTGTGTGTCAGCTACTTGGGCAGGAACACAAAGCACTGGTTGGACAGAGAGGGTGCTGGAGGTTTTAGCTTGCCCAGCTGGCTGAGATCTGGACCCTATAGCTGTGCCAGTGGGGAGTCTTATTGGGGACCTTGAGAGAAAGGGGAGAAACCAGACCCAGACTGACTGTGATCTCTGTGTGCTCTTAAGGGAGATTGTACTTTACTGTGTATGTATTTATTATCCTTTCCCTATATGGATGCCCCTCGCTGGTGTTAGTGGTGAGGATTGAGACTCCTTGATTGTTGGGCCAGTGCACAAGCGTCACAGTAATTGACACAGTTTATGAAATATTTCCTTTTGTACTTCTGCATGCTTGCTCCCCATATCACTAACGTCATATCTTCTTCTTTAACTTTCTATGAAACAGCATTGCATGATCCCCTGTAATGTTTCATAAAGCCTTATTGCATGATACTCATTTAGTCTTGTACAGCAGTAGTGATTGATATTGTGCATCAGTAAGCAACACTACTAACAAAATACTTTAATGTATTACCTATAGCTAAACCATTTGCACCAAAAAGGCATTTATCACTGCATTAAGTGCATTAATTACTGCAGCCAGAGATTCAGTTAACTAGCAGGTGTATACAACAGACACTATATCTGCCATTTTCTATACAGTCTCTAAAATACACCTGCTAATTAACTGAGCCTGCAGCACCACCTGTTAATGCAGTGATACATGTATTTTTTGTTTAGATGATACTTGGCTTGAACCCAGGTGTATATTAACAGTGTCAAATAATGTTGACATGTAAATCCAAATTCTGAAGAGTAATAGTTTTTATGCAGTGTCTACAATATGGATAAATGGTATTGATTTCAAGTCCACTATATAATACTTAGAACTGGTGTATACAGTTATATAACTACTGCTCATTGGTGCACATCTCACACCACTGCACCATATTTCTTTAAAGAAAGAAATGAGAAAGGTAGAAAAAATTGTGAAATGGGGAGCAAGCAGAGGGAAGAATAAAGTGAAAACAAGGCAGTAACGTGCAGGAAATATGTAGGAAAGAACCATAGCTATCCATTTCTTTCAGAATAAAACATACAAATTTGGTTGAATTTGGGCTTTCACCCCCCCAGGGAAAAGGATGATCACAATGCAATCTGTTATATAGAGAACTGTATAGAGAATTTGAAATAATCATGTGTGTCATGAACACGTTTGCAAAATGGAGAGCGATATATGGGAAGATTATTTTTTTGTGGGACGGGTGCTCATTTTTTTTATTTTTTTTGTGTGACAGGTGCTCATTCCTTTTACAGAGAGAGGAATGTTGGGGCAGGGATGTAGGAATGTCTGGGTGAGGTAAGTTGGGCAGGCAGGGAAGAAATTGCAGACAGAAGACAAACAAGACAAAAGACAGGAATGGTGAAGGACAGGTGAAGTGGGTGAACACCACAGATGGCATGAGGGTGGGGATATCATGAAGCCAAGGATGTCAGGCTGGGTGACAGTGAGAATCAAGTCCTCACCCACCAGACTGTCATCACTGTCACCTCACTGCATCAATGGCTGCAGTGTATGATGTCTGAATCTCCATGTGTTATTTAATATAATGATGGAGAGCAATGTCTCCAGCCAGCATAGGTATGCACCAATAGTGCTGGGCACAACCCTATGCACCATACCTGTTAGTTCATCACGGGTGATAAATTCACACCCTCTGCATCTGCACCCAGAGGGAGCCATGGGTCTGTCCTCTGGGCAGATCTACCTGAGGGGCTGGGTACTGCAGGCCTAGCTGAAGGGATGCTACCAGGTACTGCACCAGACATAGTAGGCAATGGTGCTGTAGCCTGTTTAGTGGTGGAAGGTGGATCCCATGAAACAGTCTTACTCCGCTGTGCTACAGGAAAAACAAAAAATGAAAAAGTAAATACACCAAAAAGAAAATAATAACCCAACTCCCCCAAAATAGAGAGAAAATAGTTGTGGTGAGAGAAAAAACAACATTAGTAACTTCATATGTGATATACAAAGCACTGATGCAATTATTTTACTCTATTCTGTTACCTTTACCTGTAACACTACAAACCCCTAACAAATATCTCTATTTACTGTTCAGACTACTGGCGTCTAACAAATACACAATGTGCCACAGATTGCAGTAAGCAATCCTTGATGTGTGCATACATTGCACATACGAGTGATCCAAATATACTGCTTACAGTTTACAGCAAGCCAGTGATGACACTGCTTTACAGCTCTGATGTTACATTGCAATATTGATGAAACTTTAACATTTAATATATCATATATTACACACACACACGCACACACACACACATTATATATATATATATATATATATATATATATATATATATTTGGAAAGTGTGGATTTCGAAGTCACAACCTATGACTACTATGTAATAATGTACTGTTGTTTGCCCTCCAGAGTAATGCATTCATACTTCCACATTACAGTTAAGAAATGAATGCTTAATTTGATGCAACTGTATAAGTAACAAATAAAGGTGTCATAACTTGTTAATGCTAAAATAACCCCATTGTTGGGAATGCATATATATATCACATGTGTCTTGCATCCATGTCAATCTAATGGCATGGGTTTGCACATTCACTGCCCAGTCTGTGATGGCTGCAGAAAAAACAGAACACAACAGAATGCCATTAAACATACCAATCCGTACTATATCCAGCTTTTAACTCTGACAAGTAGTCTTTGTAAGTGAGACTTACACACCTGTGGGGTGCCCCCAGTCCTACCTTCCTTTATCCAGTGGTCAAAGTTATCCATCTTCCTCATCCTGAGGTCTCTGTAGTGGTTCCTACATTGTTCATCAGTGGGAGGGATACCAGTAGTACTGGTCAGAGCCAGGGACAGAATATTCTATGCCTCTGCCTTGTACTCCGAGCCACAATAGTCCCTCTGCAACAGCCTGTGCCTATGTTCATTGACTAGCAGTCCAACAAACACTTTTGACTCCTGGACACCCCATCTTTGAGCACAGAATCTCAAAAACTGTCTAGGAACACCAGCCATGCCTATCACAGATCAAGACCAATGTAGAATAATGTTTCCCCACCAATTGCACGTATTGCACTTACTAGGAGTGTGCACTTTCTAGATTTACCAGATTTGAAAGTGTTGCGCATCACTTACCATTGCACAAACATGTTGAGCGACAGTACGCACTGCCTTGGAATGTGTTTGTGTGATGGCCAATAGTATTAATTGAATACATCCAGTGTATGTGTGTAGCTGTCTGAGTCCTGTCTGCTATGTGGGTGACCCATTCATGTGGTTTGTGCACTGCTGCTTTATGCTTAAATAAAATGTGCATAGCTTTCTCTGTTTGTGGTATGTGGCACATCATGCAAATGGAAAATAAAAATAAAATAAAAATGTACAATATTAAACTATAAACAAGAGAAAAATAGATGTTGTGCTGTCACATAAACCTAACATCAGATTATCATAGTGTGACCTCTGAGATGCATTATAGGTTCTGGCTGGAACATCCTGTAAGACATATGTCATAAAGTAGGGCATTTGACACAGTTCACATCACTTGTAAAGGATGTTGTGTGTTGGTCATTACAGACAGGAGCCACAAACTAATGATACGCCCCACAGTTTCTCAATTCCTAAGCCTTACAACAGCATTCAGTACAAATTAGTGACAATTGCATGCTCTCAGCTATTTACATATCCAATCACAATATATGTCATAGGTAAAATTAACATTTGTACAACATAAATGCAAATATAATAAGCAATAACTTAGCTATGCATCCTCAGCATCAGACACTTGAATCATAAAGGAGGAGCACAGGGATCTGGCACATACGTGGTCAGTGAATGTGCTATGCATTTTCTCTTAGCCAAAGCAAAGGCATACTGTGCATGTCTAGTTCTGCCTCTGCTCACAGCAGCTGGTGGTTCCCCCTGAGTCCTCCTGTGACTCTGCCTGTGGTGGAGTAGGCATTGGTGGGGGGATGTGTGTCCATTCCCTTTGCTGATCCTGCTGCAGCTGTTTCCACAGGATCAGACTTTGTAACACAGCACATACTGTTAAGATTTTTGTACATGGATGTGGATCATACTGCACGGCTCCACCACATGTATCTAGGCACCTAAACTGTGACTTCAGCAGCCCAAACACATGCTATATGATGTTTCTAGTTTGAGAGTGTGCCTCATTATAGTGTTCTTCTGTGGGTGTGCATGCACTTCAGTTTGGTGTGATCAGCCATGGCTCCAGTGCATAGCCGGCACCCCCTAGTAAATGTCACTGTGCGATGTCTCCCCTAGCAAACATCTCATACAGCTGTGATTTGTGCCAGATATAGAAGACATGATAACTGCCAGGGTTGCCAGCCTTGCACATGACTTGGCAGTTGATGGAGGGGAACCCCTTTTGGTTATAGTAGATTCTACTCCACTCACCAGGGGGTGTTTTAATGTGTACCTGAGTGCAGTCTATAGTACCTAGTACTTCAGGGTAGTATACTACCTGGTAGAAGTGGACCATATTCCTGGCCCTCTTCTCAGACCTACGAGGGAAACATATGTGCTCACTGGCATGCATGAGCATGGCATCCAGGAATTTGTGTAGGATCCTGGATACTGATGCCTGTGACACACCCATCATGTCCCCAGTTGGTCTTTGAAAGGTACCTGTAGGAATCTGGAGCTAATATCCTAAGGGCTACACATACCTTAGTTTCCAGTGGGATGGGTTCTCCTTGGTTGGGTCTGGGTCTGTGTTGAGGGCAGCAGAGCTCACAGAGTTCTTGTAATGTGTCTCTGTCCACCTTGTAGCAGTCTACAAGGTCCACATCATAAGCTATGGCCTGAACACTCTTTTCCTCCTCAGCCTAGACCTATTGTCATCAACACCAACAGGTTCAGCTTCAGCCTGTAACACATACATATGGATTAAAGCTGCAGCAGCTGCTAGCATTGTCTCAGGTTAAAAGATCCCTGACCCAACTATAATTGTATCACAGTAGGCAGAAAAAAACAGACTTGCGTCTACCTGGCTTTTTTATAACCCATGGAATAGCACTGTGCTAAAAATCACCTGCTTCTGCTGTAATTAGCACCCATGAGACACACCTATTACTTACTTGCAAGTATTAAGTGTAGTTTTAGCCATTGCTGTGCGTTATGCCAGTACATGGCCCTGTGTGCACCAATGGCAAAAAAAAAAGTAATTAAGAAGGTTGCAGGGCCTGTTCTCAATCCCTGCACCATCTGTATTCCAGCCCAAGCATATACACGTGGGCTACAGAAATAGTTACATATAAGTTAGACAGACACTTGCTGTGTATTCCTTATTTTCCTGTGATTGCGCTAAGCACCACAGTGTGAAAACACTGTAGGAGTCCATACACGAAATGGTATTCATTACACAGCTGGACTTTTTAGTGATTCAGTAAATCAAAGCTGTGGGGACCTCATTTGCCTAGTAACCATGTAGAAAGGCCTTCTTGTACACAATTAGTAATGTGTAGTCAGGGGAACTGCAGGGGAGAAGTATGCATAATACAAAAGACACATTACTTACATTTTACTGTATCCCACAACCTGCATACTCAATATGCCTATATTACAGTGTCAGTGCTGTTATTCATGCCATTTTATATTTAGGATGTGTACATTACTTACGGTTATAGTAGTATAGGAGGAGCAAGGCTTCCATTTATTTAATAATTATTGTTAACACTCTTATTCACTCTTTTTCATTGCAAGAATGTTCATAGGTTCATAGGTTGGTACTAGGCTATCAGCCCCTAGGGCCCTATAAAAACTAATAAATACCTTCCTCCTGGCTATTTCTTCCCACATTATTTACTTTCCTGTCTAAATACATATATATTATTGTGCGTATTTTTACTTTTTAAGGTCAGTTGTGTGCACTTTTACTTAGTTTGGTTTCCCCATAGACTCCTTTCTGCAGGTATATTCAAAAAGGTTTAGAATACATAGCCAGAAGCTACATGGAGTCTACACGGTTGCTTTAGAGTTTATTAAATCACTGAGGACAGCTTGTCAGGGGTGATTTGCATACCATGGAAGCTACATGGATTTTAGCAGTGTGCACGTGATTGTGGATGATTGTACATGGTTGCACGCAACTACATGGAGTTTACTGAATTGCAAACTGTTCATGCCCTCATGCTCATTGTACTAAGATGCACACATGGAGGGATTATTGAATCCCAGGGGTTATTTAGTCTGGCAGGTAAATAAGAGGAAAGCAGTAAAAAATGTATAATACATCATGTGAGGAAGCACTTGACAATTTAGAAAAAAATAACAAATATTTTACTAATGAAAAAGAAACATATATATAATAAAGATAAAATTAAGAACTTATTTAAACAAAGATATTTTCTTTAAGGAAGAAATGAAAAGGTTGTGCCATATTCGAACAAAGTCATAAAAGACTATTCTATAATGAAGGAGCTGATGGACAAAAAAGGAATACTGCAGAGAGACCAAAGGAATATAATGAGAACAGTGCTAGATTATGTTCAAGAAATTTTTAAAGAAAATGTAAGAATGAAAGTATGGTATGGAAAGTGAAAACATTTTCTGAACAATATAATATGGATTTTGAAAACAGAACATTAATAGAGGAATTAGATAGAATATTAGAGCAAGTAAATGTGGTTACAGCAGCTGGACCTGATTGAATAGAATACCAAATGTATAAAATATAACTCCACAGCAACAGAAATTATTTTTAGAACTAGTAAATGACTGTATGAGTGTAAGTTTTAAATATAAACCAAGAAGAAACTTTGCAGTGTGGAGGGTGTGATGATCACTTTCTGAATTGTTATGCACTTAGTTCACTTAATAAAAATCGAACTGTAAAATATACTGTCAAATATGTGCTACAAAATAATCAAATAGAAAATAGTAGGTAGTCCACAGCTGAGTTAAAAATGGAATATCCTTTATTGAAACACACAAACATGTGATCCTAGTTGAGTATACTAAAAAGCATCAAAAACATTCCTTATTTTTATATAATCAGGTTGTTTGGAGCAAGGGAGTAGTTACAGAGGGTCGTTCTGTTAAAAGCAAAAAAAAATTAATATCATTCCTTTGGCCAAGTCCCCCTTCCCCCTTAACACCATAGTGTAATCAGAGACCATACTACCTAAAACTGAAACTAATAAGCTAGGGACAAATTACAATCTAAGGCCAGTTCATTAACACTTTGTATAGGCTAACCAACTAATCCAAAACTTTATTAATTAAGAAACTAACTAACTAACTAAAAAAATAACTGACTAATAAAAGGATCTACCACTAGACATCTACTAGAATAAGTATTAATAAATATCTTAACAAAGATCAATTTTGTATCAAATAAATACTTCATCAGGTTTGTGTGTCAAAAGCAAATCATAATATGAATGAACATGTGTATAGATCTGCAAATTAAAAACTTAAGTAGGATGAAAAACATAAAAATAATTGCTAAGCTGGAAATAGAGTGATAAATGTTAAAAATAAAGTGCTAAGGCCATGGGGACCTGTTAAAGTGTGGCATCTAACAGAGATAAAACAACTGGAATTGAGGTCTTTAGAAAAGGGTATCAGCTCTGAGCCCTTTCTTATTTGCAATGGTGATGGAAAGTTTGACAGATGAGATCAGACAGGAGTCCCTGTGGACTATGATGTTTGCAGATGACATTGTGATCTGTAGTGAGAGTAGGGAGCAGGTGGAGGAGACCCTGGAGAGGTGGAGATATGCTCTAGAGAGAAGAGGAATGAAGGTCAGCATAACTAAGACAGAATATGTGTGTGTGTGTGTGTGTGTGTGTGTGTGTGAATGAAAGGAGGGATAGAGGAATGGTGAGGATGCAGGGAGTAGAGGTGGCTAAGGTGGATGAGTTTAAATACTTGGGATCAACAGTTCAGAGTAATGGTGAGTGTGGAAGAGAGGTGAAGAAGAGAGTACAGGCAGGATGAAGTGGATGGAGAAGAGTGTCAGGAGTGATTTGTGACAGACGAGTGCCAGTAAGAATGAAAGGGAAGGTCTGCAAGAGGGTAGTGAGACCAGCTATGTTATATGGGTTGGAGACAGTGGCATTGACAAAAAGGCAGGAGTCAGAGCTGGACGTGGCAGTGTTAAAGATGTTAAGATTTGCACTGGGTGTGACAAGGGTGGACAGGATTAGGAACAAGTATATTAGAGGGTCAGCCCAGGTTGGAAGGTTTGGAAACAAAGCCAGAGAGGCAAGATTACATTGGTTTGGACATGTGCTGAGGAGGGATGCAGAGTATATTGGGAAAAAGATGGTAAGGATGAAGCTGCCAGGTAACAGGAAAAGAGGAAGTCCTAAGATAAGGTTTATGGATGTGGTGAGAGAGAACATGCAGGTGGTTGGTGTGACAGAGCAAGATGCAGAGGACAGGAAGAAATGGAAACAGATGATCCGCTGTGGTGACCCGTAATGGGAGCAGCTGAAAGAAGAAGAAGAAGAATAGGGTAGGAGTAAACTACATAGGAAAAATGGGAATTGTGGGAACAATGCATACAAGGGAGCAATGAGGTCTAAAAGGAGGCAGGACTTACATAAACTATGTAATGTTTGAGTGAGAAAGATTGGTAGATTATAAGCAATGTATAATGTTTGCTACTGGGAGTGTGTCAGTATAGTTTGTGATATAAAATGCTTGTGACTAGGATTGTGTTGGTGTGGTTTGTTTTCATTAGCATAAAAGTATGATTGCCTATGTAGTAAGTGATGGCTTAATAAATATGTTTTGTGTTTTAAAAAAAAAATAGTTTGATTACTTTTATTTGAATGTAAATTTGCCTATGGTACAAGTGATAATTCAATAAAGGTATTTGAAAAAAAAAGAAAACCCTGAAAAGGTGGAAACTTTGAAATTGTATTTTAGCTTTCAGGTGCTGCCACAAATCTTAGCAAAGCTGTGTGTGTGTGTGTGTGTGTGTGTGTGTGTGTGTGTGTGTGTGTGTGTGTGTGTGTGTGTGTGTGTGTGTGTGTGTGTGTGTGTGTGTGTGTGTGTGTGTGTGTGTTAGGTGACTGGTGATGTCATCCTCTAACTAGCATCTGGTTTCTTGGGAACTCTCACAGCAGCACTTTTGAATCTGACAGGAACGATTTCTGACAGGATCTATATCTCACATATCCACACAGACAGAGAGAGACATCATCTGGCTTTTGCTGTGGTAAGACACTCAATACATACCAGCTTGCCTTGCTTTAGTAAGTAGTCAAGGAACAGTAATTATTTAGTTAGTCAGGGACATTTATTGAGAATAGTTTAGTATTGTTTGCTGCATCTGTGAGAAACTAACTGCATTACTTTTTATATCTCTGTAGTTGAAACTATGTTGTTTATTGTATTCAGTATTCTCCTGTTTTGTTTTATTATTTTATCATTAAATATTTTCATGCCCTTCATTGTGGCTGGTCCTGTAGAGAATACTTTTAACATCTTGAGAGTACTTATGCTTGCTTTAGTGACACTGTGGCTGCCCCTGAAAGTCTTGCTGCTTTGGTCACACTCTAACATTTGTATTAGTATTAATTTTACACAATATAATTGAGTACCCTTTGTAAGAGCCTTAGGGTAGCTGACTGGTAGCAGCAAGATTACCTCAGAGTCTGGGCAGAAAGGGGCACAGATGTGTGTGTGTGTGTGTGTGTGTGTGTGTGTGTGTGTGTGTGTGTGTGTGTGTGTGTGTGTGTGTGTATATGTGTGAAACTAAAATATCCAAGTGTGTGTGTCAGCTACTGGTAACAGGGACACAGAGCTCCAAAGTGGTCAGTGTGGAGTTTTGTGTGGGCCTGGATAGAGGAAGAGAGTTCACCCCCAGGTCTCGAATGTGCACCCTGTGTGCTCTTAAGGGAAATTGTGCTTTATGTAGGGAGCACCATCTGAATATACTGTGTGAATCCCTCTTTGCTCTTAGTTGCCATCCCTCAACAGAGTCAGTGATGAGGATTGAGTCTCCCTGATTGCTGGCCCAGAGGAGGGACCCATCACAAGATGTTCAGTTTGTGTAGGCACTTCCGGAGTGTTCATGTTGAATGCATCACTGCAACAGTGAATGCTGACATCGGGGGGAGTGTCAGGTTATACTTGCAGAGGTGAACATGTAGGGCTATGAAGGGTGAAAGTCCATGCAAGCAGCGCACAAAAGTTAAGTTCTGTGTCATCCTCTTTATTGTTTGTTTAAATGTATTGGATCTGTCTGCATTAATTAAAATTTATTTTTTATTTTTGTCCTTGTTTGCACAATGCAACAATAATGTTTACATTATTTTTATACTCATATTTATTTATTTATTTATTCACTTATTTATATATAGTATTTATTTATTTATTTATAATGTTTAATATTTACAATGGTTAATTAATTAGTTATTTATCTTTAATAGTTCAAATATATTTGCATTAGTGCATCAAAATAATCTAGTATATATATATACATATATATACACTTTTTACATTTATAACATTAATTTATTTTATTTAAAAGTAACCTTTTTTTTGCACAATTGAATATATTTATATGATTGAATTATTATTTGATCTATTAATATACATTTTTCAAAGGTTTTAAACAGTTAAAAAGTTATATATTATATACTCAATATTTCATATTTTATTATATATATTATATATACTCTAAAATAATTATGAGTAATACAAAATTTATCTTTACCATAATCATTAAGCTTATCTCTACATTTATCAAGTTGATAAATATGAATAAATAAATATACATATGATTCATTACTTTATATTAATCTGTTTTAAATTCAATCTACCTGTTCCATTATGTGTATTTGTTTATATATGATGGTTTATTTATGCAGCTATTTATTCATCTTTACCATCACTCGCTGTCAGCCTTATGTGCGGGTCTAGATCACAGCTCTGGAAGAATGTTTGTAAATAACTTTGTCCACCTTAGAATTTTGAGTCTCTTTTCTGAATAGTATGCACCAACCTAAAGTTTTAATTAATTTGTATAAATAGATGTTCTAAAAATGTTATATGTATTGTCTGATTAAGCGTAGTGGTGATTACGCCAAAAGCCTTTACATTTTTAAAGTTCTTTTGTGTCTACAAACTGGATTCTTTGAAGATTTGTTCACGTTGATTTATTTGTCAGAGTTTCTACTATTTCGTGAGTTATCATCATTGTTTGCACAATGCAGAACTTAGTGCAACCACAAGAAACAGAGGAATGAATGGCAGGTTTCTGTGTGTTGTTATGTAGCTATTCCTGTGGCAGAACATGTATGTATTAGGGCTGTAATATAGATGGCCCTGGGTTTGAATTGAAGGTCTGCAACCTTTATTTCAGTTTTATGGGCCATGTTTGCATGGTATTCCGAGACTGGAGGAAATATCAATTTTTGCCTATGCTAGTCTTATTTATGCAAAGGTGCGCAGGGGTGCATGGAGGTGCATGGAGCTGTGCATAGCTGCACATAGCACACTAATGAGCAAGCATCGGGTGTATTTAATATATGTTATTTATAACATAAG
Source organism: Protopterus annectens (assembly GCF_019279795.1). Taxonomy (NCBI): domain Eukaryota; kingdom Metazoa; phylum Chordata; order Ceratodontiformes; family Protopteridae; genus Protopterus; species Protopterus annectens. The sequence goes on from NC_056725.1 coordinate 663,311,436, forward strand.
CAGGTGAATTGCATGTTAATCAACCAATCCAACATAATGGAGCTATTCAACAGTGAATAAAGTATCCATGTAACCTCCATTCTGTTTTTTCCTTTATCCTTCAATACCATTGAAGTAGAGACAAGCAAATTTTAACTGACACAATGCTAGGAGCTGCTGCAGCTATTCTACATCTGCATGTGCTAGAGGCTGAAGGCTGAAGCCAGTGCTCCTGGTGCTGCTGACAATAAGCCTAGGCTGAGAAAGAGAAGAGTGATCAGACCCAGGGTAACTTTCCTTGTGCTAGGTGAGCTGGAGATTGTGGAGCACCACAGGGTGGACAGGGACACATTACAAGAACTCTGTGAGCTCTGCCACTCTCAACTCAGAGCCAGAGCCAACAGTGGGGAACCCATCCCAGTGGAAACTAAAGAATTTGTATCGCTTAGAATATTAGCTACTGGTACCTTTCAAAGACCATCTGTCTACATGATGGGTGTGTCACAGGCATCAGCCTCCAAGATCCTGCACCAGTTTCTGGATGCTATGCTCATACATGCCAAGGAGCACATATTTTTCTCCATAGATCTGAAGAGAGGGCCCACAGTATGGAACTGTTTTATTGTGTAGACCACTGCCCTGATATACTAGGTGCCATAGACTGCACTCATGTACACATTAAGGCACCACCTGCTGAGCAGAGTAGAATCTACATTAACCACAAAGGATACCACTCCATCAACTGTCAAGTCATGTGTAATTCCCAGGGAATTATCTTGAGTGTGTGCTGGCAACCTTGGCAGTTATCCGGTGGAGCCCTGCAGTATAATCCATGCACATGTACAGAAATATTCATAGTATGTAGTATGCTCCACAATCTGATCCTACGGAAACAGCTGCAGCAGGATTAGCAAGGGGAAGGGACACACATCCCCTCACCAATGGCTAGGTCACCACAGCCACAGAGGACAACATCCCAGGTTGCCATCTAAATAGTATGAAAAATGATCTATCAGTCTCTCTGGAATTGCTATTGAACTGTAGCTTGTGAATGGAAAACAGTAACAGTCATCCCTCTGTACAAAGCTGGGCCATCTACAGACCCTAGGAACTACAGACCTATAAGTCTCACTTGTCTCATATTCAAAGATATGGAAAGAATTATTATGAAAATGATACATAATGACATAGGTAACCTCCAGTCACAGGACCCAATCCAATTTAGTTTCGTCAAGGACAGGTCATGCCTACTCAACCTGGTGGACGTCTTTGAAAAGATCATCAGAGCAATAAATGAGGGCAAAATGGTTCAGACTGCCTACCTTGACCTGGCCAAGGCATTGGACACAATCACCCAGTTGGGCTTTCTTGACAAACTTAAGAGATTAGGTGCAAACCCTTATTTCACCTGGTGGATATCCAACTGCCTCACAGTCAGGACCCAGGAAGTTATGCAGACTACTTCAAGGCCCTATCCCTGTATTCTGTCTCCTGCAGGCTGTTGAGGGGAGAGTTATGCCTGGCATACCAGGCATTGTCAGACTCCACTCTGATGGACCTCACTCTGATGGACCTTCTGCATATTTGCAAAACATACAGCACCAGATTTACTTGTTCTAAAGACTTAAACCCTGCCTGTGATATAAATAAGATCTGCTGGGGAAATAGGTATATACTCAGAGACTACCCCTTTTCTGGAGCAGGCTCCCCATCCATGTGAAGCAGTGTTCCTCCCTAACCCAATTCAAGTGCAACTTGGACAACTGGATGGGGAACATAAAATTCATCTCTGGTTAGCCACCTATGTCTCTAATAGACAGAGGCAGTCTGTAAATGGTTCATCTCCCAGGTCCCTGCTTGTAAATGATTCATCTTCCAAGCACCTGCTTACACTTACCAAGGGCACCAGAACTTGTCAGAGATTTGGGATAGATGGTTAAGCTTAAAAAGGCCCCAGTGGTCATTAGCCTAATAAACACCTATGAACCTATGAATGTATACATTCATAAACTTACTATCCTCCATGCCAGTTGCTTCAGATGCCACACTTTCAGCTATAATCTCTCTAACACTTACCTATACTTCCTCTCACCTTCACTACACCCCCCTAACCCTATACTTACACATGATAACCTGAAACCTCTAGACATCCCTTCCCTAACAGCTCTTCATCCATCTATCCTAACCCTTGGCCATATAATCATACTAACATGTCTAGACTATGTTATTCTTGTCATAGGACTTGCTTTTCTGTAGCACAATGGCTGTCTCATTACTGTAGCAACTGGTTTCACGCAGACTAGACTCTTTGCTATAGTTATTACTCTGTAGGACTAAGTTTTATAGGTAACCTGAATTCAACTTGCTCAGGCACCCAGTGTGATTCCATGATCCTCATGTGTTGTACCATGATTGCCTTGTACAGATACATAAATAAATCTACTGCTTTGATTCCAAGTTTATCATCTCTGCTATTCTAAAGCACTATATGCATTCTTCTTATCTTCATCTGTGCAGCCTGTTCTATATATTTGTGTATAACTATACTGCTTTCTTCCAAGTTTTAGCTGTATTGTGAATTTTAAACCATTGCATTCATTCAATTATTCTTAATTGTGCAATAACTCAAAATGTTCTTAATTTGTGGAGCTTTTTTTCCTGGACCTCCACAGAAAGTGGGGTTTGGCTCAGCTGGACATTCCTAGTAATTAATAGACAAATAAACAAATAAGCCACTAACCACACACTTTACATTCATAAACCACTAGCCATAAGTTTTGAGACTGAATAATAAAAAGAAGTCATGTCTTACCATAACATTCCATCTGTGTTGTAGATCTTTGTTCATTCATTACTAATAGGACCTCGGTTCCATCCTCAGAACCGATACGGCCGTTTCCAAGTTCACGCCAGTCAAAAACTCTCAGCTAAGACCTACCCATAATGCCCCTCTTCTAGTTACTCCAGATCTAGTTTGCCTGCCCCTAGATAATAGACATAGTAACAGAAAAAATAGTAGAAGGCTCTGTCTGAGCAAATACCCTAACCAGGAGTTCCTAAAGTCCACCAGGAGTCCAGGCAGGGGGAAGGAGGGCAGGAAGTAATGAATGAACAAAGATCTACAACACAAATAGAATGTTATGGTAAGACATAACTTCTTTATCTGATGTTGTAAATCTTTGTTCATTAATTACTATTAGGATCGAGTCCCCAGCTACTTGAGTCCTGGGTGGCCCTAAGGAAGGATATTCCTGAGCACCATAGAACCAAAAGATGCTCGTCCCCTGGAGACCAAATACAATTTGTAACAAGAGATAAAGGTGTGAGGTCTTGCCCAAGTGGCTGCTGTGCAGATATCTTCCATAGAGGCTCTGGAATGAAATGCTACAGAAGTAGCCATAGATATGGCAGAATGAGCCTTTATTCTGGAAGGTAAGGATAGCTTATTCTGTTGGTAGATAAAGGTAATGACGTTTCTAAGCCAGGAGGATAAAGTCACTTTGGAAACAGGTTTACCCAATCTGGGTCCTGCAAATGCCACAAACAATTGATCTGTTTTCCTGAAAGATTTAGTCCTGTCCAAATAACAATGAAGCTGCCGATGCATATCAAGGGTGTGCAAAAGGTACTCCCCTCTATTAGAATGCTGAGGGAAGAAAACCGGCAGGTCAATAGATTGGTTAATGGAAAAAACAGAAATGACCTTGGGCAAGAAAGAAGGGGGAGTACGAAGGGACACCCTATCTGTGTGGAAGATCAAGTAAGGTCTCTTGACACTCAAGGTCTGCAGGTCAGATACTCTTCTTGCTGAGGTAAGTGCTACTAAAAGTAAGGTTTACCATGACAAAAATTTTAAATCACATGAATCAAAGGGCTCAAAAGGAGGACCCATGAGAGACTGAAGTACCAAAGTCAAGTCCCAAGGTTCTAAGGGAGGCTTGACCAGAGTTTTAACATGTAATACTCCTTTCAAAAAGATCTTGCATAGGCGGTGTGACATAATTGAATAATTATCAAGTCCATTATGAAAATTGGCGATAGCTGCTAAATGTACAGTGATCATCGATGCTGAGGCTCCTGCATGTAAAAGAGTAGTCAGGTATTGTACGATCTTTTGAATAGGCATAGAGAAAGGGTCTAAGTTCTGATCTTTGGCCCAAATAGAGAACCTAGTCCATTTACTAGAATAAACATTCCTGGTGGAAGGCTTGTGTAAAGCCAGAAGAATTTCATGAAGAGGAGATGGGATGTCAGGCAGCCTGGCAATCATTGGAAGTGGAGGAACCAAGCTGTGAGCTTGAGACTGTGCAGGTTCAGATGAATCAGTCCCTGAGGATGAGATAACAGGTCTTGAGAATGATCCAGGATCCATGGGCTGTGAATCAGATGAGGCCATAGAAACGGGAACCAGACTTGACGGGGCCAGTAGAGGGCAATGAGGATCACTTTGCTTTTCAACCTCTGAGTTTTCTGGAGAAATTTTGGAATGAGGGGAAATGGAGAAAAGGCATACAGAAGACCCAGGGGCCAATCATGCATTAGAGCATCCCTCGATGGTTCCCCCTGAGGGGGGATCAGGGCAAAATAGCTTCTGCATTTGTAGTTTAGGGGGGAAGCAAACAGGTCGCAGCAAGGCTTGTCCCAGCATTGAAAGATCCAATCCGCTGTTACAGGATTGAGGGACCACTCATGAGGCATCAGGATGTTTCTGCTCAGATTGTCCACAATAAGGTTGGAACTCCCGGGAATGTGCTTTGCTATAAGAAAGTGGTTGGAAGCTATCACCCAGTGCCAAATCCTCATGGCTTCCCGACACAGGGGGTAAGACCTGGTTCCACCTTGCTTGTTGATATACCAGATGACTGACATGTTGTCTGGCTGAATTGCAATGGTCCCAGAGGGTAGGGATGCATGCAACGCTTGCAATGCTAAGAGAACTGCTCTCAGTTCCAGGACATTTATGTGCAAATTGGCCTCCATGGGGACCAGATGCCTTGGACAGTCTTTCCCTGGAAATGCCTCCCCCCTGCCCTAACAGGGAAGCATCCGTGGTCACCATGGCCATGGGCTGGGGAATACAGAACGGTCGACACCAAAGATTAATTTGTGGCTTCATCCACAATAGCATTTCTTCCTTGTAACGGTCTGTAAAACATATCATGTGGTCGAATGGGTGAGTTAGCAATGACCATTGTGCAGAAAGGAGCCACTGCAGGATTCTCATGTGCAGTCTCACCAGTGGTACTAACATAATGGAGCCTAATAGTTGCAGTACAAGACATGCTGGTACATAGGTCTGAGGAAGAAGGTCTTGGATTTGGTGTCTTATTTTCGAAAGCCTGTGAGGGGGAAGAGAAGCTTGACAGGATGTTGTGTTGAAGACCGCTCCAATAAATTCCAGTATCTTTATTGGGGACATTTGAGATTTGTCTTTGTTGATTGTAATCCCCAAGTGGAGAGTGAGACCTTGAATGTAAGAGAGGCTGCGGACTAGGAGATTCTTGATTGGAGCGGTAAGGAGCCAATTGTCTATATAGAGAAACACCTGGAATCCTTTTAGTCAAAGATGAGCTAACACAACTGCCATACATTTGGTGAACACTCGGGGGGGGGGTGGCTGTCGAGAGACTGAATGGCAGTACCCTAAACTGGTAGTAATTGGCTCCCAGCCAGAAGTGGAGAAACCTCCAGGAGCGGTGATCCATCTTTATGTGGTAGTACGCATCCTGGAGGTCTATAGATCACATCCAGTTGTCCCTCCCTAGGAGGTGAAGAATGGACTGTACTGTGACCATCCAGAATTTTTGAGGTTTGATAAATTTGTTCAATAGGCTGAGATCCAGGATTGGTCTCCAGTCCCCTGTCTTTTTTGGCACTAAAAAAGAACCTTGAGTAAAACCCGGATCCTGTCTGGTCTGGTGGAACTGATTGGATGACTCTTTTTCTTAGCAGCTTTTCTATTTCTAAGGTTTATAATTCCCTCTGATTGGGTGGTACATCGGGGATTTGTTTGACGGGTCTGGGAGTTAAATGGAATGGTATTTGGTAGCCTCTGGATATTATTCTCTGCACCCAAACATCGGTAGTAATAAGATGCCAGGCTGGTAGATGCAGAGAAAAATGACCCCCAACTGCTTCCAGAGGAAAGCAATCGGGCCGCTGATCAGGAGCACTGGTAGGGTCTGCCAGAAAAAGAATCTCTAGTGCCCTGGTTATGTGGATCCCCCTCTACCCCGAAAAGGGCATCTTCCATATGAGTTTCCCCCTCTGCCCTGGAGGGATTGTTCACCACGAATGCCACGAAAAGATCCTTGGGATTTCTGGAACCACATTTTTCCTCCCTTCTGGTTCCTGGAATAGGACCTCTGGGGGTTGGAAAAGTGTATGCCCACAGCAGACAAGGTCTTTCCATCTTTCTCACTATGTGCAAGTGTGTCCCGTACTTTAGGTCCAAAAAGTGCAGATTCGTTGACAGGTGCATTGATGAAGGAAGATTTAAAGGGGTCTGCAAAGTCACACAACTGCATCCAAGCATTACATCTCATGACAATGCCTGATGCGGCACCTCAAGCTGCCCCCTTGGTGGTGTGAGATATCAAACGCATCGAGGAGTTTGAGATAGATTCAAGGGTAGCTAGCTGCAAGGTGACAGTATCATCAGGCAGTACCCCTACCAAAGAGGAAAACATTTTGGAAATTAGGTCTCTTTGGAGGCAAGTAAAGTGTGCCAGATAGTTCAGCAACTGAATGGCAAAGATTGCTGAAGCATAGGTCCACTTCCCTAGTCTGTCCATGGTCCAGAACTCCCTGTTTGAAGGATGGACAGTGGAACTATCTTCTGCCAGTTCCCTCTTGGTGGCCACCGCCATGACCACAGAATCAACTGTCAACTGCTTGGACCAGTGGGGCTGGTCTTCAGGTGTAGATAAAATTTTGTTTGTCCTCTGGGGGACAGGTTTTACATTGTCTGAGGACTTTCAGGCATGCTGCACAATGAGTTTAACAAGGTCATCTGCCGGTGGGGTCACCCAGGAAGTAGATGGCTGGCCACGGAAGGCCTGCAACAACACCAATTCCTCAGAAGAAGGGTTAGAGGACATCCAGTCTCCACACTGCTTGAGGATTTTGAGAATGTCGAATGAGGCATCATCTGGGGGAGACCATGGGGACCCTTCCCCCTCATCACAATCAATGTCTTCGGTGATAGATTCCTCTGGGGAATCAAGGTGCTTCCTCTTGCACCGTTTCTTCTGAGGTGGTCCCCAGCAGTTCTTATGAGGAGGACTCAGGAGAAGGGGTTCCCTTCAAAGGGGGGTTCTTGTGACTCCCGTGCCTGGGGTCCTGAAATAGAGGGTTGGGAGAGGTACATGCTTGGGGGGGGTTCTGATATTGATGTCATTGGTGATGATTGCGAGCCTTCGGAGTGAAGGCCTCTCACCATCACCTGGACAGCAGGCCCACCCGAGGAGGGATGAGAGCCCGGAACCAGGAGGGACAACCTCAGAACTGGGGTCACACCTCACCCTGAGGAGCCCACCTCCAGGTGAGGAGCTCTGAGAGAACTGGAAGCCACTGGAGCCATGGACATAGATGGCATCAGCGAGAAAATAGGTGCCGGGCTAGGTACCAAGGTACGGATGGTCCAAGCACTGCTCTGAGAGAGCATCAGCTCCACTGGAGCCAATGCAGCAAGGGTGGTTGGTGCCAACAGGGGAAACACTGCTGTCGGAGCTGAGACAATATGCACCAGAGTAGACATCAGTACCGAGATCTCTGGGATCTGGGTAGAAGCCAGAGGAGGATAAACAGGGGAAGATGTAGTAAAAGATTCTGAGCCAAGAGGGACGGAAGGTCTAGCTGGAATGGACAATCCCCTAGCTGCCAGAAACTGGTCCACAACCCACACTAGATCTAATTCAGAAAAACTCCTAGTATATCTAAAGGAGGATACTGAAGGAGAATCAGGTCTTTCTAGAAAAGGGCTAAACCTCTGCTCCAAAAAAGGGTCGTAAGTTGGACAGTATCTTGTCCTTGGCAGGTATTCGAGTTTTAGAGCCAATGGAGCCAAAGAAACTGTCTGCACCCTGGCCAGGGATGGTGTTGAAGCAGGTGCAGTCATCAGAGCCAATGTCAGATCCAAGGATGGCACCAAATTCAGTGGTGCCGAGGTTGGAACCAAAATAGTGATGAAGAGAGGACACAGAGCCTGGTGCCAAAGAGGTGTGCGCCGTGGGTGCCGGCGAAGCATGGAACTGACTCGGTTCCGTAACTGATGTAGATGCAAAAACCAAGTGACTCCATTTTTCTTTATGTTTTTTGGTCTTTGGAGGGGGTGAGACCTCCAACCCAGATAGAGCCTCCGAAAAAGTTGTCTTGAGTAAACCTTTTAAAATAAGTTTATTTTTATGTTCTGCTAGTGTATGATTACTAAAACTAGCACAAATGTCACAGTCAGCTTTAATATGATCCACTCCCAAACAGTAGACACAACGAGTATGTGTATCCGAGTTAGGTATCTTACGCCCACAGTTGTCGCACTGTTTAAACCTCAACTTAGCTTTGTCTAACATAGTAAGGCAACAAGGCTATCCTATAGAAAAAACAAAATAAGGGAGAGAAAAAGGGAGAGAGAATACCATCGATGGTATTTAAAAAATACCACAAGTGATAAGGAAGGGCCTGTCAAAGGCAGGAGAGAGGGACAGTACCAATAATGGTAGAAATTAAATTACCAAGGTAAAGTGTAGGGAATAGGATTAGGTTATAGGTGACAGTTAGAAAGGGCTAAACTTGACTAAAAAATAAACAATTTTGAAGAGAAACTGTCTTAAAAATAACAGAGATGGATAGCATGTCTGACTAGTAATGCATCAAACGAGATCTGGAGTAACTAGGAGAGGGGTATTTGGGGTAGGTCTTAGCTGAGAGTTTTTGGCTGGCGAGTTTGGAAATGGCTGTATCGGTTCTGAGGGTGGAATCAAGGTCCTATTAGTAATTAATGAACGAGGGTTTACAACGTCAAATCATTTTATACTGAAAGAACATAGGAAACAGTTTAGCAATTAAGTCTTCAGATGTCTGACTGCACAGAAAAGACATAAAATAAAATGGTTTGAACTGATAGATTGCATCTGGAAAAACACTATCAACTATGATTGGATTGGTGGCTCAAGATGGCTGTACTTTTGCTATGAACTTTAAGATTAGTTAGCAAGATTTTGCAGGCAACATCCCTACACATGAGCTCAATTGTTCTCTAAGTAGGTTGTTAACTCTCCCTTTATATCAATGAAAAAGTTCATACAAGTTTACACTGCAGTCCCAGAGGCAAGTATCAACTTCCAAGTACCAATTGAATTGAAAATGTGCATTGACTTGGATTTTGTAGAACATTGTCACCCACCCATAACAAAGTAGGAGTATCTTTGAATGAGTCAATACTAGCAGATATTTTCTCAACAGAGCCCTCTTTAGCAACCCTACATTAATTGGTTCATAAGGTCCCTACCGCCTTACTTGTCAGTCAAATTCTGAATGTAAGCAATATATCTGGAATGTTCCGGCTACATGAGGTAATGCATTATTGGCAGCTTGTGGCTGTAAACAGTTTTAAATGTTGCTTTTTCCAAAGTAGCAACAGTTGCAATTTATTTACATTTTGCATTTTAACTTTACATTATGTAGCGGCTTTACAGTAAGACAATGCCATGGTTTGTAGAGATGCTCATCCTTAGATAACTGGAGCATTAACATAAAACTGTATGGTACATATCCTGCCAAGGATCAGAAAACCTGTTACTAGAAAACTGTATTTAGCTAAATAGAAGAGATTTTATAGTTGGTGCCACAAAAGAAACCAGGACCCATCCATTACAAGGGGCCCTCTGATTCTCCAGAATCTGTGTGACTTATTCAGATTAATCCTTTCTTGCTCGTCTATTAACATTTGTCTTTCATCCATTTCTGTTTGATTGCCTTTAGATCTCCTTTTTTCCCTGATCCAGGTAAAACAATTTTTGAAAGTGATTTTATATATTCACCCACCTCAAAAACAGGTGGGCCCTCACTGGGATCTCAACTTTGTCTTGGAAAAATCTTCTACCTTTTGAACCAGCTTTTCAGTTTTACTTGAAGGTTTTAACAAGAAAAACTGTTTTTTTTTCACTGCTCTGACTTTGGCTAGGAGAATATCTGATTTGCAAAGCTCTAATGGCAGTTTAACCCTTTCTTATTTTTCATCAGGATATGGTAACCTTAAGAAGTAACCCATCCTTTATGGCTAAGGTACTTTCTCAGTTTACATTAACTCAGTCCATTCATCTCCCTGTGTTCTTTTCTGAAGGAAAAAAAAACAGGAGAAAGACAGAATTCTACATAATTCAGATGTTTACAGGCAACTCTGATACTACATTGACAGTGTTATGGTCTTTAAAGATTCTGATCAGCTCTTGATTTCATTTCATGATAAAAAAGGATAACATATCTGTAAAGAAACCATTTTCTAAATGGTTCTCATTTTATCATTTGTTTTTACTCTTACCATGGAAAAATCCTCTCTCAGAAGGTTAAAGCTCATTTTACCAGCGCTCTGGCTACTTCTGGGCCATTTTGGAAAGGGGTGGACTCTAGTGCCCTTCTAGAGGCAGAAACTTGGTCTTCTTTACACACTTTCACTAAATATTACAAGACTGACTCATTTTCTAGAGCCAAAGCAGGCTTTGATAGGTCCTGACTTCTGAATTTTCCTCCTCCCTGACTATTTAGGCTTTAGCAATAATCCCATATGGCTTTGTGCTACTGCAATGGTGATCTAACAATGAACATTGTGCAGTTGTGTAAGTAAACTTGCTATAACAGTAAATATTTGAATACATATGTGTTGCAGTGCTAAAAACCTCCCATAATTCCTATTTTCACTCTATCCATTTGGACAGTGTGGGGGTCCCCTTATCCCTTTTCTTTTTTCCACCCAGTACATAACTTTCCACAAACTTGGACTTGAGATTTTTGTTCAAGTCTACAGATTCCCTGTTTGATAGGCAAGAAAGCTCTGATTTTTGGTGTCTGTTTGTGTCCTTTTTAACCAGCGTGCTCTTATGCTACCTTGAACGTGTAGTGCATGATCAGAATGCAACCCATACAGCTTTATGCTAGTGCAGCAGTGCTCTATTCATACATCTACTGTTATGTTAAGTTTACACAACTGTACTCTTTCAACATTTTCCACATTATTTATATTTTACATTTCGGTTGTGTACTTACAGAAAGTAATTTTATTTTTATATAGTTTTTTCATATTTCACATGGTACTGCATCTCTACCTGCAGGGAAAACAAGTACAGATTTTCTACAGCTTTCCAAATATTCATGAACTTACCATTTTTAGGATCATTAGAACATATGCATTTATTTCAGTCACTGGGCTAGTATATTATACAGACTATTGCAGCTTTTCTCCCCAGGTTATTCTTATTTAGAATCTCCTGGTCAGTGTATATTAAGTTAGTAAGTAAGCAAATAAATATTTTAATAAGTAATATAGAATGGCCATCTTTTGGTAGGTATAACCCAAAAGGGCATTAAAATAATGTGCCATGATAAAGTAATAAGAATTACTAGAGGCGACAGTGAGGGTCACAGTCACATAGGGAAGAGCTGGAGAGAACAGGCACTGGAACACAAAGTGGTAACGAAGTATCACAAAAAAGAAGAACAGAAGGGGAGCTGGAGATGTGACCAGAGGACTGGTGAACAGAAAGACACAGAGTTAGGGAATATGGAGGCATGGCTGTAAGTGTAAAGGTATTTGATAGGATTGCAAAGATATTAGCATTCTAGAAATTTATGATGGGGTGGTAGGACATAAGAAAGATAATAACCAAAGAGGAAATGTTAGGGAAATAAAAGGGAGATTCTAGAGGGGTGTTCATTTTCAAGGATTTAATAACAAGAGGATTCAAATTAGGAGCTAAGAAGGAGGAGATGTGCAGGGGTCTAACGTTGATAGAATAGATCAGGCTTCAGTCAGAAGTGCTTGAACATGTCACACATAAATGTGCATGAGTGGACAATGCAAAGCGATATATTAAGGCAGCAGAACAGAGAGTTTAGGAGCTGAAGCAGATTTGCAGTGAAGTATGAAATTCAATAACTATTTCTGAGAGTGCTGCTGGTACACCGTGCAGACAGGATTAGGGAGAAGAAAGTATGGATTTCACTGAAGGATTGAAGGGCTGTGTAGACAGCAACATTTGGGAGTTAAAAGCTGGGGAGGGCTGATATCCTAATCAAAGATTATTTGTTGTAAATTGTACAAATAAAAGTGCCGGGAGTAAAGAAGTGGAATAAGAGAGGCAGGAAGAAGATACTAAAATTGTTGTCACCAGGTGTGGGACCATTAGAGTAGGACAGTAAAGAAATTCTTAAGCAGGTAAAGGTCATTTAGGTGAAATGGAAAGGATAAGCAAGTGGTGAATGGAAGGTTATGCTGAGTCAAGCGCCAAATGGTACCACCCCATTCATTAATTGCACATTTTGCCTGTTTGTTCAATACATAAAGACCAAATGGACAGCGGACCATGAACCATGACTTTCAATCTTTACGTTTAGAGCTAATGAATGAGAAAAGTGTCAGATTTGAGGAACTATTATCACTTTTCATCTTGAAGGGTAGCAAGATAACTTTCTAAAGTAAGTGTTAAATCTCTTATTCATTATAATATTCAGAATCCATTTGTACCGTGTGCTCGATTTGTGGCTGAAAATAATCTCTTGTCAAACCTGCTCCCATGCTTGCCTCTACACTGTGCAGTTTCATAAGAGCAGTACTGTCTACATAGTGGTAACAGTAGGATATCATTTGGCAGAGATAGTTTTATACAAGAATGCATTGCCACTAGGAGGATGGATTCAGGGCACCATTCTACTCCAAACAGTATGGCCACTGAGAAGTATGTATTCTCTCTGGATTCAGAGATAGGCTACACCTTGTAATTCATGGATTAAAATATGTAAACTAGAACATAGTACGAGTCAACATGTACCACTGTGCCTTATGTTCACAATACATCTATTTGCATAGTGTGAATGGAGAAGTATGATGCTCTATTGTGCTAAACCAGATGGACAGTTTTCTTTGTATGTGGGCCTTAGTTTAGGGTACAGAGGTACAGTTCAGTGTTCATGCTGCATCCTGGCTAATACTTACAAACTGAATGCATTTTTTTCCTGAATTTTTCATGTACAGATGTTGGGTAAACTGTAATAACCAAATTAACATGCCCTGGATGAATGCAGTATAGTTCGATGCCTTTCAAAAAATCCAGCTCATATCCCTTTAGACTAGCATATTCTGAACTATATTTTGTTTAACAACCTGATTTGAATATGTTAAAAATCAACAAAATATATAATTTCACTTCAAATTTTCATTAATTTTCTGTAGATTATGCCTCAATACTCTTTCAGAAACACATTACATTAGACAGCAGTCTGACTTTAACACCAACAGTGTTATTCTACTAACGTGAAGGAAGAAGCCTGTTTTCCATTGTGGAATCTCAAGTTCTTTTTACAATAACAGGTTGTAAAGCAAAACAATACAGATGACTATGAACTACTGGTTTTGTACTACAAACATTAAATATTTTTCATCTGCAGAAGTTGTACAGATTGATTAATTTTAAGCAACAGGTATTTCCTTGCTTATAACAGTCAACAAGAATAGTAAAGATTCTGTATTTATGCTGGGTAAGGTCTCTGTAAAGAAATTATTGCAAGACTAACAATTATTCTGCTGAAAAGTTGACACTATGAAATTAATTTTGTTTATATAAAACATTTATATTGTTTAAATTACCAGTATAAACAGACAACATGGGAAGCAGTTAAGACATTTTATTTAGCAGTATAAGTAGGCAATCAGTTTTTCACATTTCTAAGAAAAACTGTAAATGGCCTTAAAACAGAAACTTGTAAAATAGTTGCTTACAAAATAAGTGCTGTTTCATTTATAATTGCCCTTTGTATTACATATTGAAAGCATTTTTATCACTGTTTAACAACAAAGTAAATAAAAGCCGATACCATGATAATGTATAATCAAAACTGTCAGTTGTACATCACTAGCAGATTTTGTTAAAAATTAGCAGACCAACACATTTGCAGTTTTTATTGAAGAAACATAATTTCTTCTTTGATGTATTAGCCATGAAAGTCTAAAAACAGGCTAGTTCTATCAGGGTAATGCCAGAAGTAACCACTTAACATTCTTAGTTTATTTTAACTTAGCAAGACGAAAAACAAAAGTGTACTTTATCTGTGTTCACTAGCAAAAGCAAGTTATATTATGTGCAAAAAGCAGTGAGAGCAAACTATGGTTAGAGTAGCAATATCACATAAGTCGGCACCTTGAGCAGTCAACATCAGCATATTCTTTGATGGGAGATCATGATACAGCTGGCTTGTCTTGAACATAATTACATCTTTAATTAGATCATGTCATATGGTGTGTAGGAAAATAATAATGCTGTATACCTATAACCTTAGGAGCACTTTTTTGTCAATAAAACAGATCCCTAATATAAGGATTACAAATTACTTCTCTGGAAATATCAAATCAGTTCACAGCCCCACATTAATGAGTTTGTGAATGGCTTTCAATGGTTCCACTTTTTACAGTATTTTCCTTACTAATATATGCTTCAGGGGGTCTATATGAGTTAATTGAAGGTTTGTTTCTGCAAACTTTTGTTTATCAACCCTAATACAGTTTGTGTAGGCGACAGACCATGGAATTTGTATATGGAAGTAAGGGGATAGTGGAGGCATGGGGGGGGGGGTGCCCCTTGAAAAATACATGCTGTTTATGTGATTTTAAATCCAGACAATCTTTGATGAGTTATATTCAAATGATACAGCTTTCTCTAGATGTGGGTCAAAGAAACATACTCCAACTCAAAACTGCAGTTTTACTGTAACCATGATTTAAAAGTATATAGGGAAGGTGTAAGAGGGTAAACACCACGCAGTGTCCTGTAGTGGGTCTATATCACTTTGTAGAAGGTTCATTTCCATAAAACATCATTTGTCAACCCTAATACAGTGAATGTTCACATCAGCAAACGTTCACTTCAATGAACAACTTACCCAGGGAAAAGAATGAGTTGTCCAGAATTCAGACCATCACACAAAGCACAGTATTTCAAACCCTCACCCCCACAAACTTTATATACCAACTCCAAGATTGCACTACAGTGGGGAAAAGGGCAAATTTCTTATGATGGCCAACTCATTCCTTTCCATGGGTGAGTTGTTCATTGAAGTGAATGTTCACTGATGTGAACATTCACTGTATTAGGGTTGATGAATGAAGGTTCATGGAAATGAACCTTCAACAAAGTGATATAGACCCACTACAGGACACTGTGTAGTGTTTACCCCCTTACACCTTCCCTATATACTTTTAAATCATGGTCATAATAAAACTGCAGTTTTGAGCTACAGTATGTTTCTTTGACCTACATATAGAGAAAGTTGTATCATTTGAATATAACTCATCGAAGTTTGTCTGGATTTAAAATCACATAAACAGCATGTATTTTTCAAGGGGAACCCCCCCCCCCCCATGCCTCCACCACCCCCTTACTTCTATATACAAATTCTATGGTCTGTCACCTACACAGGAGAAAATAATTAAAAATAAGAGTGAAACATAACTGGTACTTGAAGAAACAGTGCTATGATGAGCACCTGCTAATGAGTGTCAGCTAATCCACTTATGATCAACAAGTTCTAACATCATTCATTGTCAGTTATCCTCTAGTAGAACAACCAAAATTTGAGTTGTCAAAGGGTGTTCAGTGAATACTGCTTTCTAGTGGTCCTTCCATTTCATCATGAAAAAGTTGAAATAAATGATGACACCCTAATGAAACAACAATGTGCATTCTACAGATCTTTGCTGTTCAGCAAATAATCACTTATAGAAAATATAAACTGACATATAACAATGTGTAAATTTTGTTTTATACCTATATATATATATATATATATATAAACTCTTCTTCAGCATTCTGCTCAGCTGTTTTTCTCAATGTCAGTAAAAAGTGTATGGATGCCATTTAACTTGTTTATTAGAAGAAAATCTAAAAAAGAAGAAAAATAGACAAGTGAGAAAAAATAAATAAAACATTTGCTTTGTCAGTACATATTGTTTTTATTCATTCATCATATCATAGCTCTTTTTTATTAAATGCAGTAATCAGTAAACAAACAACTTCCACTTTTATTTAATACACTGGAAAGGTATGGGATATCCTGCATCATTTAAATACCTTTAATACATTACAGACTGAGAGTCAGAAAAGAACCATTTATGTCTCTGAAAACATGTAATTAGTGCAACACAAAGTAAGTTATGCTAAATGCTAAACTGCATCAGGTAAAGCAAAATAAGACAATTTTGAATGATGTTGCTTGGAAATGTAAGCATTAATTAAGTGCCTTCTTTCCATAACAGGAACACTTTGTTCACATATGAATTTGCTTTCTTGTTCACCTTTTTAAATGAAAATTCTTTTGAATTACATGATGATATTTATTATTTACAAAAAAAAAATTAAACTTATCTTGGTTTCAGGGAGAAATAATCTGTTAACCTTTCTACAACAGAACCTTGGTCTCTTTTACTGCGTTCTTAGAAAGTCAGCATTAAACTCTAACTGCTAGATTTTTAGATCTTCTTTTAACTATTCAATGAGGTATCACATGCTTATACATACGGCCTCAGGTAATAAAGGAATGCAACTTTATACATATCCACATTTCTGTTGTTCAACGTCTAGTGTGAAACTATGGCAAATGGCTCCACGAGATTAGTGCTTTTCAAATCATACTGCATGAATCAGAGCCATGTTTTTTGAGCATATGTGAATCTACAAGGTAGCCACCATGAGTATTTAATATAACAAGCTACCTCCATAAAAGAGACTCTTTGTGATAGATAGCTATCTTGCCAGCAGTTGCATTGCACCTAATTTCTCTCCTATGTTAGGTCTGACTCTTTTTTCTTGTGATTCTGCTCTGTTACTTTTCTGGAGTTCAAGTAGTGATCCAGGTTGCATTTGTACGACCATCAACTGAATAGCTCTACTGAGAAAAGCAAACAAGCAAACCCTTTGTGCCTTGGTGAAACACAATGACCACCTTCAGTAAGCTGTCCTTTAGTTTTAAACTGAAATAGCAAAAATACTGCACATCATTTTCACAAGGCTGTCTCTACAAAATTATATCTGTGCAGTTAATAAGAAAGCTTTTGTCTTTTTTTGCTGTTTTACTTCTAATCTAAAAAACATCTTCTATTTTCCACTGTAGCTGTTCTATCCTTGTGTTTGACAGTATGTTTGTCTTCTTCTGGCCTTATCACTGTCTATCCCTGCTGCTCTCAATACCTTTCTCTATGACCTTTCCTCATCTTCTTTCTTTTGTGAACCCAGTTGATGGGCTAGTTCATAGGCCCTTTTCATACTTGATCTGGGCCAGTAGGCTATTACAGCATTAGTAAAAGCTACAAATAGATAGTATAGTGCATAGAAATATATAGCATTAAAAACGAGGTAGTCATAAATCCATTAAACAGCAATAAAACACAATCCTTATTAAAGCATGATGACAGTACCAGACAGTGTTCAGTTTGGAAAGTTGAAAAGGAATAGATCAGTCTGTTTAGAAGCAACAGAAAGTTTATGATTAGGAAACAAAATGGCCTCATTCAGAATAAACTTGGGACATGAATTTAATTATACCACATATTCAGTGCAATACTTTTGAGTAAATGTGAATCTACAAGGCAGCTACCATGAGTATTTGATATTTTAAGATACCTATGGTATACATTTACATCTCTGCTATTAAATTTAGTTCAGTAGTACTTACCTTTGCTATATCTTACTCTATTGTAATGAGATACTGGTAAGTTTTATAGCATATCTTGTTCAGTTATCCTATATCAAAACAAATACATTTGCATTCATAAGAAGTTGTAACAGTTTTTTTTTTGTTTTGAATATTGTGAACTTTTCAAATTTTCTGGTTATGAGTTCCAAGGTACTGGGGTTAATTTAGACAATGCTTTCTCCAATGACCTTAACAAATAGAATTTGCACTATAACGATGGCACTATCTGAACTGAGTCAAAGACTAAAGCTGATTTTTCTGTACTTGAGTTCTGATGCTCAGTATGAACAATATGAACAACTTTAAAGTTTTAAAATCATGTGATTCTTTAGGAGTTCATAGTTTAATACTAAGCTGTTGATCCACTGAACAATTTGTAGCTTAGCCAGAAGATCCCAATTAGAATTTACCTAGACATTAATAACAGATCCCATCAGAATGAAGTACATTATACCATTCTGACCAATTTCTGTAAAGGAATGAGGGGCTAGACCATGGGTGTACCTGCACCTGCCCATCCAGTCATCTAGGCTTTACATAAAAAAGGTCAGGGAGTTACTCTGCTTCACATACAAGGGGAATCTACTCCATAAAAGAGACTCTTTGTGATAGATATCTATCATGCCAACAGGTCCTCTTAATATTTCATTGGGAGTCTAGATCACTTGAGCAGGTGCTTAGGGTGTTCTTAGTTTTGCAGATGTGTAAGACATCACAGAGGATCTGATTTATTGAGGCTGTATATGCTAGGCAGAGGTTCCCTTTCAGAAAATGATAGGAAATAGAAAAGAGAGTGAGAGAGAGAGAGCTTTAAGGTGGTCATGGCAGTTCAAGAAGGGTACGTTCTTAATTGACTTAGCCTGGAGACACTGCAGTCTCTCAGGCTGGGCATATGTCTCTATTGTTGGGCATTGTAGTCTATTCTTGGAATGATAACGGAGAAGTAGAGGGGGACAATAACTTCCTTGGACCTAGAAGAAATACCCCTGGTGATTATTCTGGGTCTATGCAACCATCTGCCAACAATAGTGGACACATGGTGGTTAAAGAATAGTTTGAAGTCTGGGGAAAGTGTGTAAGTCCCGAATGTGTAGCTCTCACTGTTACACAAAGCCATTTAGTACTATTTAATGTTGTACAATGATGTTTATTAGGAGTGGCTAGGGAAATAAAGTGGCAGATTTCTTTTATTGTGACCTGCAGTTCCTCTCTGGTTTGAAATAAATTTAGAGCATATCATGCCAAACAGTTCTTTGTACACAAAAGTAAAGTTGGTAATCAAAGATAATTCCAAGGTATTTTTGTGCTATTACATTTGGAAGAGGTTTTCCATTTTGGTCATTGATGTATGGATTTTTTAAAGCCTTTGATGTTTTCCAAATAGCATTATTGTTATCTTATTACAATTAATGACTATATTCATCTTAGTAGTGAGATTCATATATTTAAAGACATGTTGGATTTTTTTCAGTATGGACAGAGCCAAGTACTATAATGCCATCTGCATAAAGTTTACAATGGGAAAGTCGACTGGTAGACTTTTACAGAAATGGACTATCTGAACCCCTATATAACCTCTTTAGATTAAGGATTACAAAATCTCAACCATCAGTTCTCACAGCAACACATTCACCTTCACCCCCACACCGCCATAACCATGACACATACCTCCAAGAGATAAAGAGGTGCAGAGTCTAAGCCCTTGAAGCCCACTGACGTCATCCGCCTACAGGAATGTTTTAGTAATAAATTACTCTATTATCAGCCAAATGGATACCACCCTCACATGACTGGATAAGAAGAGGATGATGATTTGTCTTTTAGGAGCCAGGATCCAGGATGTAAGAAGGACTCTTTGACAGATTTGATTGTGAACTGGCAGTGGATCATGTCAGGGTGACTATCCTTAGGAGGTATATCCAAAGGGACATGCAGAGTGATATGATTTTGATTGCTAAAAATGTGTCCAGGGTTGGAAAGAAATTGGTCTTGAGTGGTATTTTTCTATCATCCAGAATGATATGAAGTTCAAAGTCAAGATAATTTGCTTTAATAATTGGCTATGTAGCTGGTGTTATTCTAGCAGGATCCAGTATGCATCAGCTTGGAATGATACACCTCACTTACAATGCCTTCCACATACTGGTAAAGCCTTTGCTGCCCTGATTGTGCCTTGACTAGGCAGAGTGCATCTGCTGTCATTCCAACCTAGTAAAGTCTAGCTCTGAACATACAAATGAAAACCCTTAAACAATGTCAAGATTCTTAAGAAAAAAGAAAACAAAATGCCCGAAGTTGAGTGCCTCCTGCAACTTGAATACATTCACATATGTGTAGTTACACAGACATGGTTTCAAAGCAACGAAGATACTCTCACTAATTCCGAGTTTACGGTATTATCATGTCTTCATCATCTCCATGAGACTGATTATTTGGGACACCTAACTGAATTTGTTAGATGCTCAAATCACCCTAAATAAAATTAATTATGACTTTGTAGCTATCTAAACTCTATTCTTTATGTTATATATCACCACTGATAAGTTTGTTTTTATTTTATAATTTGCAAATCATTATCATGACAACACTTTTTACTTAGCAATACAATAAGAACAAAGGAAGATAAAAGAAATACTCATTGATTAAATAAAGATTGCAACTAACAGACAGATGTGTTAATTTACTTATGGCATTAAGCCAAGCATTTTATGAACAAAATCTACAACATGTAAATCCTTATGCAATCAAGTAGTATTCTAATATTCTCTTCTGTTTTATACAGGCAAAGCAAAGGACTTTATCACGGTGGTCTGCCTGAACATCAAGTCCATTGCTTTGCCTGTATAAAACACTGTAACTTGACTCCTTATCACATATTCCATCATGTCACCCACCTCATTAACTATATGTTGTTCCACAAATTCCTGTTTGCAGGTTATAGCTTTTTTCTTTGCTATCAATATCAGTAAAAATAACAAGTCATTTTCAGGTTTGGGTAGACAACCTCTCTCAATGATATTAAAAACATATCAGTGGTTAATTGAATTGGCTCTACTCAAGTCTGGGGTGTGAGTCTACATATCTTTCTTGAAATGATCTAAAGATATGCTAAAAGATATGGATCCTGTCCCCCTATGCTTTTTTCTTGCACTTTCATCATCTGTTATCCAGCCGTGGGTACATACAGACAAGCCTGGATGATATGCAAAAATACTTAAGTACACAATCCCAACCAAAAAGTGTGAACCATCCAGATTTAGTAGCATACTGTGAGAGAAGTAACAGCTCATCCCAGCAGACTGTGGATATCTGACATTCCAAGTCAGTTTTCCACAACTAATTCTAAACTTATTGGTGTTATTTTGTTGACATGCAAAGTCCTATTGCTAGTGATTATCAGGTCCCATTTATCAGGAAATTCACTTCTGGATTCCAATAACCAGTTTACTAACATATAATGATTGCTACTGACCACCATATTAAATTTAAGGTCCCTAGAAATAGTTTTAAATTCTTAATAAAGAAATTGCCCTTTCCATCAAAAAGTCTCCACCTCAAGAAGCTATTGTCTTGAAAATGCTGTTCTTAGAAACAAAAACATTGTGATTCCTTGAACCATTTAGAACAATATTGTCAATATGGTCCCCAAGTCCTTAGCTGACTAAATGGGGCTAACTCATCTTATCATTCCTTTATGTCTGTCATCACTGTAACACTCATTATTATTTTTATAAGTGCAACACTACAAAAAAAAGAGACCATGAGACTCTTCTCCTAGAAATAAACACTATTAAAGAAGAGATGCAGGACACATGCCCGGTAGTTCTAATTATTAATTTTGAAGAAAATACCATAAATGGCAACATTTATATAAAAATCATAATTAGGGTCTCCAGCTCCCCTTTCAACACAGATGATGTTATTATATTTTGGGATACTCTAACATTAGTGTTTTCCCATAAATATGACACGGACATATTCCTTAACTTAAGAAAGTAGTGGGGGAAAGGTCAAGAGTCCATTTTCTGCATATATGACCATGGTAAAGTGTACCACACCAAGGCTTGTACTTTTTGAGTAAAGTCAAAGACACATTTCTACTTATTTAGAAACTCTTTTGCCTTTTGTATAATATTTTAATTTAAGGAATGTCATGTCTTAAAAAATACTCAACAGCATAATGCATCCACATAAACAAGTACTTTGTCAATGTGTTCTGAGAACATTTGTTTTTTTCATGTTGATTTTGTAGCCCAGAATGTTTCTAAACAACCTAAATCCCTAAAAGATAATATCTGTGTCTTTGCCTGGGTTTCTAGAATAGGCAAGAAGATTATCTGTATATGATGAGATGTTATAGTGTTTATTTCCCATCATATATCTGTCAAATGGCGTCATTCTAATGGACTGTGCAGGGGTTCAGTATATAACATGAAGAGTGGAGGAGGCAGTGCATGTTCTTGCCTCATTCCTCTCTCAATCTGAAAGAAACTCACCAGCATAGACCCCATTTTAATTTTTCACAGAAGAACCAAGGTACATTGAATAAAACATGTCAACTGCATTGGGAACAACTGCAATGAGAAACTCATATGTTTCAACAGTGAAACAGGAGCCTCTAGTCATCTCTGTGAAAATACTTTTTATCATCAAAACTTAACTAAACCAACCTTTGGTTGGCACTGATTTTGTAATCCACATTGCTTTAATCAGATTTTCTGAGGTACATCTATACTTAAAACCATGATCCAAATGAATAAGAGATCTCAGGAAGGCATTAGACTGTTTTGCCAGACTAATGTAATTATTTTACAGTTAAGATTAAGTATGGCAATATGAAGATAGGGCTCAGGCATGTAGATGCCTTTTCCTGAGTTGGGTAAAAAAAATATCAATGCCTATTTTCAAAAGGAAGAACAACCTTTTTAAAGATGTCTTCTCTAGCTCTACACTTATTCACTACCTACCTAACCATCCCCTTCACACCTCTGAAAAACAACTCCTTATAATTGACAAACTTGTAAAAATATAAACACTGCAAGAAATTCCAAAAACGCCAAAGCAGTGCAAGTCAAATCGCCCAAAACATGACCTCTTTCCACACAGATGCAGGAAACAATTTTATTAAGCTTTAACAATGCTTTTCGTTGTTTACAAAAAACAACTTCTTCAGATAAAAACATTTTAAAACACTGGAGTTTAAATCCCCCTCCTTTCTATCACATGTTTAAAAACAGTAATATGAGTGGCTGTCCATTTATTGCTTAGGAAGCAAACTCTACCTCCCTTCAAATAAAACAAACAGTTCTACTATATTGTAAACATCATGAAACATTAGTTGCATACATAAACCTACCTAATAAATAAATAAAAACATTTCTAAAAAATGCTTACAAAAATATTTTCTTTAAAATTATTGTATTGTGAAGCGTATATTTATATACGTCTGTACAAACTATGTTTTAAAGCATGTGTTTGTATGTATCCAAGCAGTATAAAAAATATTACTGAAAATAAAAAGAAAAAGAAAAATTTTTTATACTATCTTATACATATTTTACAAGCTTAGCTGTGCCACCCAACCTAATTGTGTCCCTTTGTATCACGGGCATTTATTAGGAGGGGGGTATATTAGCTAAGAAGTTTCTAGAGATTATGTGAGCCTTGGCTCTAGATTATTGTCACTGTCAAAGTGACACCCCAACCCCATATGCAAAAATGGGAAAAAGGGTTGTGGATGGATGGATGGATGTGTGGGGGTTATTGTTTATTAGTTTGGGCATTACTGTCTGCCTTTGTCTATCAGAGACATGGGAGCCAGACTCAGGTTGAATTTCTGATTTTCTATCCTTTGGTCAATTCTGTTCTTAAATAAGGTTAGGGATGGATGGTGCTTCACATGGATGGGGAGCCTGATCCATAGCATGGAGATCTTTTAGTAATGTATTTTACAGTACCTTCTTTGCAGCCTCCAGACTGTGAAGGGGTTTACATTTGTCAGATTATATAGTCTGCATCATTTGGAGTGATGATCAGAACAGTCTGATTTTCCTGCATCCGTTATGTAGTCATTGGTGCATATTTTTGATACAGTCTTCTCTATAAGATCAGATTGAAAAGGATTTCTGCATTTAATTTAAAACTGTTACTGTAAATGGCAGTTAGTGCAGAGGACTAAATCGCTGATGTATTAATGAGCTGCATCTTGTGCCAAGGGTACATGGTGTGAATCTTTCTAACGTTGTTTATCTATTGTGTGACCTTGAGCAAGTCACTTAACCCCACAGTGCTTTGGGGCAGTTGGGAATTTGGGATAGGCTACATAATGGTCTTCAGGACTGCATGCCTGAACCTGTGGGTCATTTTGTTGTCAGCCATTCCCTACTGCATACCTGCCCTAGTCCAGGAAATGTTATGGCACCATCATCTGTACATTAGTGTATTAATGCAACATAGGCCAATTACTCAACAGCAGCAGGTACTGTATGTGCAGATGAAGCACTGAAATGCAAGGCTGTTTGCTAACAACATTATCTGTATTAGTACTAGTTCTCTTTAATATGGAATTATTCAGATGACTTTTATTTCTGCAGAGATTGTGCATATTAACTTAGCATGTTATCAGATGGTTACTATTATTATACTCTCATTATAAATGTTCTTCATGTTAAACTGTGCAACACATGGATGGGTCTTAAGGTGACCCTTAAAGTTATACAATTTCATGTAGTTAGCCCAAAGCTAGCAATAAAGTATACATAATGTATTCCTTTGTAACAATTAGGGGTACACACAATCAACAACATAGCTGTATCTGCTGGTGGGATGGAGGGATATCTACAAATGGAAGTACCTTATGCTGTTATTATCTGTTCATTTTTAAAAAGGTCTTTAATAAGGCTTTGCAAAACTACTGTACATGTGTGTGAATTGATTTGGAGTAATTTATAATGGCTACTGTATGATTGTGTAAACAAATTTGAAATATGTTAATTTAGTCATTATTATTTTTTAAACACTTTTATTCATTATTATTGTTATTCAACTTTTGACACAGATATCTGAGAAGGATGCAGTTAATGATATAGCTATAATATCTAGGTTTGTGGAATGTCTGTGGATAAAAATAACTGACCCTGCTGAGGTGATAACATTACAAAGCCATTAGCTTGTCTTTGCAGGACTATAGTGTGTATTTCTGTAAAGCAAATTGGAATACGTCACTGTGGTCATTTAATCACAATCAGGCATTTGATGTGTACTCAGCCAATGAAATGGCTATAAGTAATGAGTACAGATATTGGTGAATTATAATGACAGCAGTTTGAATGGTTGAAATGTTCTGAAATGGTTACTTCTGTCATTAATACATTTGTTTCACTGATTGCTGGAATAAATATCCAAAACTACAAATTAAAAATACATGCTAAAATGTTGCTGTATTTAGAAAGATAAATAATTTAAAGCAATTAAAAAAGTGAATTGAAAAGAACCAAGTATTTATGCATGGTCCTAAAAACTGGTGTGGGGAAGGGTCATGGTTTGAGAGCAACCCAGGGCCCAGGGTACATATAATCTGCCAATGCCTTCAACACAAGAAAGGAGCAAGGGAAGAGGGATAAAAAGGAAAGAAAAGTAGGAAGAAAGTACAAAAGCAACATGCAACTGTAACACTGCTTTTTGTGGCTCCCTATTGAAATTCTAGGAATTGGCAATATGAGTCTCGAAACATAGGGGAAAAAGACAGAAAATATGGGCGAAGAGTGAATAGCAAACATCACTCTTCTCCTTTAAACTTTTTTTGCAGGGGGACAAGCACCCAGGAAGCCCCTCACACCCCATGAACTTATATTTATATCAACTCCAAGATTGCCATACCTTGGAGAAAAGGGAATTTTGTGAGAAATGTCATAATATATAAATCCATTTTTCAGGCTTTCTGTCTCCACATTTCCATGTCACTCAACATGAGACTTCAGAGATTCCTAACTAAACAGACCTATAATCTCCAGACTCTCAATTGTCCAGGTAGATTGGCAGCCTTCCCATAAAGATAGCCTCATATAGACTACTCTGTTGTTCTCTTTGCCTAGAATTTCATGCAATGAATGATCCAACCATCTTTGACTTCTAATGCCTTTGAGAACAAATGGTTCCTCAAATATCCAGTTAAATAATCTAAACCTTCATCAACTGATTAATAAGACACATTGGCATATTGGAGTAATATCCCAATGTATCCCCACCTATGGAACAAAATGTTAGTGCATATCAGCTTCAGTAGCACCCTTGCCATGTTCAAGATAAATCTAGATACCTGGATGGTGACATTAAATCTTCCCTCAGTCCATCTTGTGTTTCCCTCCACGAGGATGGTGGGAACATTTCAATGTGGTTTCTTGGTTAGGTTTGCAATTGTCTGTGGACTGATTGTCTTTTACTTACCAATGCACTTATGCTAAGAGTTAAGGACCTCGGCGAGGATCTCGAAGAACACCAGCTGGGAATGTTCTGTTTTCTGAAATAATTTTGCCACATTGAACTGTAAATGTTCTACTTGTAAAAGAACCATATTAATGTTTTATAACTGATAGCAAACAAATAAAGCTTTAAAATGGAGCAAATGGTTCACTGATTCAAGTTATCTGATGAAATTAGAGGGCGTCGATATCTTAATTTTCCACCTATGTTGAAGTATGGTTTAGTGATGAAGGAACATGGAAGGACTACAAGTTTTGAGAAAAGAGTTAATAATGACATTTTTTGCTGTTTAGATATGTCATTTGACAGATCCAGTATAATGTCTGTTATTGGGAAAAATTGGAATATAATTATGGGTAATTCAGATTTATTTATGGTTATGGGGGACAAACCGAAGTTTGTCTATAAAAATACTTTCAATTTAAAAATGGGTTTATATAGAGACAATGTTAAAAATGTCAACCCCAATACCAGCACGAGATCAAAAGGAATGTATAAATGTGTTTTTTGTGGTGCATGTAGGTTTATTCTTGAAGGCCCTTTTATAGAAGTTCCAAATTTGGTCAGGACCATACCTGTTGGGGGGGGGGGTTATAATTGCAAAACACAAGGAATTGTCTATATTGCCATTTGTTCATCTTTGGGGAATTTTATAGGAATGTCAACTAGGTGTTTAAATCGGAAAATTAAGGAACATTTATATGCAATTAAGGCAAAAAAATGATAATAACGCATTATACAGGCATACACTTAGATGTAGAGATTATAAAAAAGTTTTTATTTTCCATCTTAGAACAGGTACCGAAAAACTTGAGGGGTGGTTGTTATAAAGACCAAGTTGAACAAAGCGAAACTGGTTGGCAGATAAGGCTGGGGGCTGATAAGCAGACAGGTTCAAATGATACCATTAACATAAAATATTTTTTGAAAGATAGGAGGCTAAAAATTTATAAACGTTTATAAAGGTGGTTAACATGAATGAAAATTGTGTATTTGTATTTAATTATCTGCTTAGGCATGATTTTATATGTAATATTTTTATATTGTGTTTCTTATAACAATATTATGAATGAGTTAATAATTATCTCAGGTGTGTTGTTTAATGAATGGGGGCATGTGCTTGTACTATTTAAACTCTTTGGAGTGTATTGGGCTTTATTCATTGTTCTGAAGAAGTTCCTGTTAGGATGAAAGTGACAATAAAGAGATTTTTTTGCTAATTTCCGCATGTTTTCTTCCAAGTTGTAGCATTGTCTTGGATCTAGCTCCTCCTGATAGCGGGTTTGTTTTTAGCTGCCTCTCTCAAACCAATGAGCATTGTTTCCGTCATGTGCATTTTGAGCAATCCTGCTGTTACTTAGAAAGTTGTATTGAAATACAGCATTATGGATTTACATCTACATTCTCAAACACCTCTCATTTTACCCTGATGAAGCTTTGACTATGATCATTGTAAAATAAATAATTGCCACATTAATGTAGCTCAACTTACTAATGTTATATACATGCCCCCTGATAACTGCAATCTTAAAAAAAGAAAATGTCATGAAAAAAATACTAGTATGTGCTTATTTTGTCAACACTCATATGCATACACATAAAAATGTGGGGTATAAAGACCTCAGACCATTGCAGCCAGCTATGATTATGTCAAATTTTGATGATGTACTAGAAAAAAGTAATCTCTGGAGAGATGAGAGTAGAGTAGGGGCAGCCCATGCTATTGGACTGCAGCCTCCCCAGTTATAAAGAAGAAAGAAAAGAAAAGAAAAAAACAAACGCGAGTACTGGACCTTCAGTCTGTGGCATGCACACAGAATCGAGACTGCTGGTGAGAAACTCTGGATAAGGAAGACAGCATTCAACAGCTGAGATCCCAGAAGTCTATGCAGTTACAACTGCATAGACTGGAAGGGGATTGGACTGCAAAATCTGCACACTGGGTAGCAGCTTGCTCTTACGGGAAGGACTTCTCACTGGCTTTTAGTGCAGGAATGGATGAACAATGAAAGGATTTAGTGCAGGAATGGAATGAAACTGGGCTTTTATTGCAGAACTGCAACAAATGGATGGAGCTGGGCTAGCATTTTGCAGTGGGCTCCTAACTCAGGTAGGGTGTATGTGTGTGTGTGTGTGTGTGTGTGTGTGTGTGTGTGTGTGTGTGTGTGTGTGTGTGTGTGTGTAAAATGCCCCAGTTATATATACCTGGTGGCTAGAGAGAACTCAGGAAATACACCTGGTGGCTAGGAGCAGGTAGCAAGAGCTTGAATTCCCTACCCAACACCACTTGTGAAATTTTTGCCTCATATTTTGTTCTGGTGAAATTTGTGTTTTTCTGGATTTTGAATTCACTAAATAATGACAGCCATTTGAATTTCAGACTTCATATTCTTCAGAAAGTACATGGTAACACAAAATGTTTTATTCTAGCAATTTTCTGTTTATAAGATCAATATTTGAAATGTGTCCATATTTTTGGGGTTGTATTCCTCCATTATTGGCTTTGTCCAGGTTTTTTATGCTAAGAGGTTGAGTGCTATGGTGAGAACTGAATTCACTGAATATGTTCGGGAGCTGTATTTCCCCCATTATTGGCTTTGTCTAGGTTTTTTGCGCTAAGAGGTTGAGAGCTATGGTGAGAACTGAATTCACTAAATGATAGCCATTTAAATCTCAGTCTACTTGTCTTTCAAGAAACAGCTGATTTGGCATAGTGGTATGTTGCTCTGACTTTAATGCACAGGGTCCTGCATTCAAGACTTGGCAGTGAAATGCATAATGGTAATACAGCAATTTAGTATAGCAACTTTCCAAGATTATACAAGCAATGTTTAAAACGTGTCCCTAGTTTTTGGGCTTTTGTCCCCCCCCAATAAATTTTGGCTTTTTCCAGATTTCTTCTGTTTCAAAGAAAGTTGAGAAATACAGTTGAGTGTCGAGTGGATTTTACAAGGATCTGAGAGCTTGAAGAGAAGTTTAGTGCTGCTTATGCTGAGTCTGCTTGCATTGTTAATAGCACAACAGGTAGTGTACTTGCTTTTGATGCAGAAGGCTGTGGGTTCTTCTCCCACAGTATATAGATGCATTGCTGATACTGTACTGTGTTGTGGTTTTTTGTCCTCTTTGGCGGAGATACCTAGTAACGATGAACCTGTTAAAGTTTGCCATCCATTCCCTATTGCAATATTACTAGCTTATCATTTTTTTAATGTAACAAAAGCAATTTATTCCTCAAGGACAACAGGCACTTTATTTGTTGATGAAACAATGAAATTTAAAGTTGTTTGCTAGCAGCAACCTCTTCATTAGTTACAGATCTTTTTAATGTGGAATTATTTAGATGACTTTTATTTCTGCAGAGATTGTGCATATTTACTGATACTGGTGGATTGTAGAAGTTTGAGTAGACTTTTATGATGGAAATGTTCTGAACTGGGCAGTTTTGTCATTACTGGTGCATGTAGTTTGTTTCATTGTTTAATGGAAAAATGTTCAAAACAATAAATTTAAAACAACCTCTTAACAACTGCACTGTATTATACAAGGAATATAATTTAATACACTCAGGAAGTTGTATCAAAGAACACATGTATGTTTCCTGTGCAAGGGGCCTATGATTTGAAAACAGCCCAAAGTTAATCTTTATCTGCCACTGACCAGATGTATTTTCTTTGAATGTGGGTTACAATGCTCTTTCAATGAATGTGAGTTTCAAGGGCAGATAAGTTTTAATTTTAAGTCTAGTTTCATTGTGAGACTGCATTGCTTTGTTTAGCAGATGTCTATTAGTGTTTGTGCTGTAAAATGTAAAATGGAATGTTTAAATGAAATCCAAATCATCGTAGAAGTAAAGCAGTATGCACATTATAGTGTTTATGGTAAATGAGGTGAAATAGTCAAGTAATGGGACATTGGACTTGCTGGAGGGGGAGACCCCATTTGACCAAGATTTTGTGAGGGGGGAAGTGTGGCAAACTCAGACAGCCCCAGCTGAACTCTTCCTCTTAACTGTCCAGATTTTTGCAGAATGAATAGATTTTTGCTTCTTATTTTTTGATTTGTTCCTCATAAAATTTGTGGTTTTCTGGCAAATCATTTAGGAATGAAGTCATGAAATAATGACAGACATTCAATTTCAGACTTCATACTCTTCAGAAAAATGCATGCTAAAGCAAGACCTGTTGTTCTGTCAACTGTCTAAGTTTATACAAGAGCAATTTTAGTACTGTTTGCATGTTCCCCCAAATATATTTGGCCTTGTCAAGATTTCCTGTGTTAAGAGGTTGAGAGGTACGAGCAAATAAATCACTTTATAGAATTAGGTATATCCAAACCTCTCAACTGTCCCAGATTTTGGCTCAAAATGTTGCTTTCCCCCTAATAATCCCTCCTCAAAATGGCAAATTTGGAAGAAAACATGGAGGGTTTACAATTAATAAATAATTGTAATGATCAGAGTCATAGATTACTTTTAATTTCAGAAATGCATGTAGATTCTCTTATTTTGTCAGCTGCTCAAGTTAACAGTACTAATATTTAAAAAAGTGTCCCTTCTTTGACAGGTTCCCAGCTGTATTGTGTGGCTATTTTATATTTTTGCATCACATTTTTGGTCCGTTTTTCATAAAATTGTGATTTTCTGGAAAATTTGTGGCAAATCATTAAAGAATGAAGTTAGAAAATAATGACAGACATTTGAGTTTCAGATTTCATACCCTTCAGAAAATTCATACTAATGCAAGACCTACTATTCTATTATCTTTCTAAGTTTATAAGAGCAATATTTAAAAATTGTACTTATTTTTGGGCCTTTGTTCCACTTCTGTTTATGGATTTGTCCAGATTTCTTGCTCTGAGGATGAGAGATATAACAAATGGTAGCACTGAAGAAGGGGAAACCAGAAAGGTTTGCTGTAAATAAATTTTGTGATTATACATAACGATGCTCTTTTTGGACATACTTTGGTTTTTATTATTGAACACAGCTTACCACAGTGATTTTCTTTGTGTTTGCAGGTATGACAAATGTGTCATGGCCATCACCATCAGCCAGAGACATTTCAAATTGTGACATACTTGTTGCACCCCACTCCTCCACGTAGTGGCTCGGGATGTGTCCAAGCAAGGCAAGGAGCAGTTATGTAGTGTAAGTGTGCAGAGTATCCACCCATCCAAGGTAGATACAAGTACTACAGTGGGTTTTCATTTGTCCTTGACTTTGCAGAATGTTCTGTTTTTTTGTCATATTTTAATACTGTTGATTTATGGTTCTTATTCAGAAAATGCATGTTGCTGCAGTGCCTGTTGCGCTGTGTTTAAGTAGCAATGCTTTAATGACCATCAGGTAAGCTTGTCTGAGAGTGTAAGATGCAAGTAAGCTTTAATAAGCATACTGTTAAAGAATTACCAACATTGAAAGCCTTTTTGTTCTTGCCATGCAGAGAATATTTACATAACTAGATAGCATATAAGCCTTAGGTATTGAAATGCATATGACAGTATTTGTAATAAAGGACAGTATTACAGTATTTTTAGAAACTCATTACATTTGTTGGAGACTTGCAGTCATCTTTGCCGGCTTTACCCATAAACTAAACAGAATGCCAATATATCATGTGTGGTCCATAACCTGTGCAGTAATCCTTTAAGCAATTTATCTTGAGCTTGTTTCTTGTTTGCTGTTCATATTTTACTTTGATCATGTTTTCCCCATGAAACAAGTAGATAATTGTTGTCAGGCAGCCAGCAGGTCTTTTTTGGATAAGAAACATTCTTACAAGTGGGGATATCACAGAGATTGCTACTTTCAGCATGTTACTTGGTATTTTTATAAAGCTGAATATAAATTATAATTAGAACTGCAGTGCAAGGAGAAGTGGTTTGAGTTGAGTGCTGCTTGTTTTTTTATACTTGAGTTTGACTGGCATTCCAGTAATGTATTTAAAAAGTAATTTCTTTTTCATGCCTCACAACCTTTTTGTTTCCATCTAGATATTAAGTAAGCTGTCATGTAGTCAATGCACTGAAATTTTTTTTTCTATAATTCATTTTGTCTTGACTGGACTCTCATAATGACGGTTTGGCACCCAGGACAGCGTATTTAATTAAAGTCCCAGTTTTTGTAGTTTTTAGCATAGCTCCACCTCTTTCTAGTTGACCACACCCTTTCCCATTGGCCCCACCCTTCAGTTGTCTCCTACATCCCCCCTTTGATTTGAAGTCACCAGCCACCACTGCAGTAAAGTCACTATTAGCTGTCGTAGGGTCATGTACTTAGCACAGCACAATGAAGCAAATTCAGATTAATGATGTTTGACAGACCAGGTAGTGTAAGTAATTCAGTAAAGGATCACACCCATTACCCAAATAAAATAGCAAGATTTAAAACCTAAGTATGGACTTGTGCCTAAATATATGCACACACAATATGGAATCCATACCAAGGGTTTTGTTTTGCTTGAAACTCAGTGATCAGAATTTGAATTCAGGAAGAATGCAAAGGATTATGATTTGGTCTCTCACCATAACCTACTTATTATGTGCTCAGTACATTGTTGGCAATAAATTTTCCATGAGAGTGAAGCTCAAGAGGTGAGTCATGGCATCCATGTCAAAAACTCATAATAGATGGTTACGAACAGTGACTCGATCATAATTCTTCTTAGTGCATGGATCTTTGTCTACACCATGCACTATCAGTTACAGAAAAAAAAAAGAAAAAGTGGAGTGCAGATTGTTTTATTGAATTTGAAAGCAATTAAAGCACTAAGCACTGTCAAATAAACAGTAACATACCTTTCAACTTCGTTGCTTACAAACTCTGGACAAATCAAAAAATAAAGGGTAGGAGATGAAAATATGGGACAGTTTGAAAAAGTTACTCTAATTCATTTAAAAAGTTAATAGAACAACAGATTTTGCATCCATGTATTTTCTGGTACTGTTTGACTTTAATATCTGGCTTTATTGACTGAATGTAATTTACAGTGATTTACCATAAAATCAAGAAAACATTTATGAGGGAAAGGGCAAAGATATGAGGGAAAATCAGTGACATTCAGCATAATCAGGGTGTGATAATCATAATAACAGCAGGCCAAAATGAAATGCTCCTCTGGCAGAAGGCAGAGTAGCTCTTAAAAGATGTTAGACATTTCATTCAGCCACACCTTCTGCTTATAAGTGTAGAAGTTTAAAGTTTTAATAGCCTTTAAAAAATTATTTTATCTTCTGCTGCTGTTCTTTGCTGGCAGCACTGTCCACTGTTAGTCCCTAACACGAGACCTGATCTTAACAGCACTTATGGCGTCCTTAACAAGGCTTTGCTAAGCATCGCTAAGCACTGCTAAGACTGGGTCTTGTGCTATGAAAGTGCTTAACAAGTTTATCTTTTTCTTGATTTCTAAGCATGATCAATCACATGATATAACAAAGGCACTTAACATGGTTTTGTTAAGCACTTTTATGCTCTGTTAAGCTCTAGTCTCCCTGTAGTTTACCAAATGCTGCAATCACAGAATACCAGTGAGAGGGCAAAATAGCTTTAAAAGCTGTGAAACACTCATTGTGGCAGAATAAAGCATCTAAAAACTTTTCAAGACATTCCTTAATCAGAGGGATACCTAGCTTATGGTTACTGTTTGCATGATAGTGCTGTTTTACACCTTTCAAAGCTGTACACTTAACACTCAAGTTTTTTCCCCTCTGTAACCGGCAGTACATCAAAACAGCTAAATTTCTGTGTAGTGCAAGGAATTATGATTGAATCTTTCTGATCATAACCAGCTTGTTATTTATATATGGACAAGGAAGCCAAAAAATTTATCTCAGAAGTAAATGGAACCATGAGACTCAGAAAGTGAATATTGACATCCATTCTGAGAACCCAAACAAATTGGTTATAATTGTACAGCTGATCACAATCCTCTTTGCAGTACATGCAGTGGTATGAATACACTCTGAAATCAGGGAAAGATAGCCTTATGAAGCACCTTTCTGACTCCAGACAGAACTTAAAAAGCTTTTGTTAAGCATCTCTAAGCACTGCAAATAGGTTCATAAAACAGCTATCAATTTCTAAGTAAGTGATTTCTCATAAAGGGAAGGCAAGATTTTTAATCAGAAAACAACAGCATACCTTTTATTAAAAAAGTACACACAGTTTAATAGTTTTAATCTATTAAAACATCACATATTAAAATATAACTCCCTTACAATGACATATAAACTATATGCAAATCTAGAAACTGACTAATCTGTATGTGTTGTCACTGAAAATATTAGAACAATTTATTACTTCACCCACAAAAAAAAATCATTCTTTATACCCTACTCTACAGTTATTTGATAAATTATGCAAGGGGGACATTAGGAATTTGTACAAACACCGTTTTGGTATGAGTGATAATTTAAAGAAGGAAGACTCAGATATTTTGAAACATTTAACCTGTAACAAAGAAATTAGGATAATGAAGCCCAATAAAGCTGATGGGATTGCCATGATGAATGCAAATGATAATACTACTAAGATGTATAATAGACTAAATAATTATATCCAATATGCTAGGGTTTCTAAAAATGAGGTAAATAGAGCATATTACAAAACTGATGTATTGTTGCAGGACTATTGTTTAAAGTAGAATAGATCAACAACTATATAACTTTTTTAAAAGTGGATTATCCTGTAGTCCCCACCATCAACGGAATTCCCAACATACAGAAAGATATAGAAAATCTCCCTACATGTCCCATTGTGGCAGCTTCAGCCTCAAAAACACACCCTTTGCCTGTTTTTGTGGCTGGAAAGTTAAAAAGATTTCTTAAAAAAAACAGTATCTCTATGTTATAAAATATAATCCACTGAGGCAAGTCCAAGGAACAAAATATAATCCACTGAGACAAGTTTTAATTCATGAAAACAAGTACTGTAAGTGCTTTCATCTTACTTCTATGAGCAAGACTTCATCAAACAAACAGAACTAATGCAAAATGCAGCTATTTAAAGTGTTACACGTTAAACATCAATTAGCTTCTAAAAGCAAAAGATACAAATATGTAAAAACATTTCAATATAAATACAAATACTAAATGAATAAGCATGAATAAATAAGCAAGCATGAATAAAACTGACCAAGAATGAACATGCACACTGAGGATGACTTGATTTTAAAAATTATAAAAAACTTAGTTTAAAAACTGTGCTAAATAATTACTTGGTGTGAAAAATGAGCAATTCATTAAAAAGAGCTACCCACTAGTAAAATCATGTCTCCACTATTACCCAGCCTGTCAGTTAACTAATATAATACAAAAGATACAAAAGTAATTCTGCTAAGGTTCAGTGATGTAAACAAACAACAAATGTACAGAAGAAATAATTAATTACCTCTGCAGACTCTTCAGTTTTAAAGCACAAGACAAGGAACATAAATCATTTAGCCCTGGAGAATTGTAGGCATTCGATTTTATTTGCCATAATAATTCACACAGTTCTAACTTAAGGGTGAGGGGTCCCCCCTAGGATCTTGTTCAATTTGATCAATCACCCTAAACTTGAAACTGTGCTGGGGGTGTTCGTGCACATGACTACAATGCTCCAGGGCGAAACGATTGTATTATATTAGTTAACTGATAGGCTGGGTAATAGTGCTCATTTTGCACACCAAGTAATTATTTAGCACAGTTTTTAAACTAAGTTTTTTATAATGAAGTCCATTTACTTAGTGTGGTCAAAAGTGCTTATTTTTCTTATTAAATATTTACATGTTTTTCAAACAAGTGGAATCTTTGAATTATTAAAATACTGTGTGGACTGGTGGTGACCACCAGTGGCAGCTGCTAACTTCAAATTAAAGGGAAACTGCAGGAGACAGCTGAATGGGTGGGGCCAATGGGGATGGGGTGTGGCCAACTCAAAAGGGGTGGGGCTATGCTCAAAAACACAAAAACTGGAACTTTAATTAAATACGCTGCCCTGGGTGCCAAACTGTCATTACGAGACTCCAGTCAAGACAAAATGAAGTGTAGAAGAAAACAATATTTCAATGCATTGGCTACATTACAGCTTACTTAATATCTAAATGGAAACAAAAAGGTTATGAGGCATGAAAAAATAAATTACTTTTTAAATACATTACTGGAATACTAGTCAAAATCAAGTGTCATATAAAAAACAAGCTTCTCCTTGCACTGCAGTTCTAATTATAATTTATATTCAGCTTTATAAAAGTACCAAGTAACATGCTGAAAGTAGAAATCTCTGTAATACCCCCACTTGTAAAAATGTTTCTTAACCAAAAAAGACCTGCTGCCTGACAACAACTATCTACTTGCTTCATGGGGAAAACATAATCAAA
The DNA here is from genome assembly GCF_019279795.1 of Protopterus annectens. NCBI lineage: Eukaryota > Metazoa > Chordata > Ceratodontiformes > Protopteridae > Protopterus > Protopterus annectens. Next base: position 663,348,206 of record NC_056725.1, read on the forward strand.
GTAAAAGACTGAACAGCAAACAGAAACAAGCTCAAGATAAGTTGCTTAAAGGATTACTGCACAGGTTATGGACCACACATGATAGATTGGCATTTTGTTTAGTTTACTGGTAAAGCCTGCAAAGATGACTGCAAATCTCCAATAAATGTAATGAGCTTCTGAAAATACTAAAATCCTGTCCTTTATTACAAATACTGTCATATACATTTCAATACCTAAGGCTTGTATATTATCTAGTTATGTAAATATTCTCTGCATGGCAGCAACAAAAAGGCTTTCAGTGCTGGTAATTATTTAACAGTATGCTTATTAAAGGTTACTTGCATCTTACAATCTCAGACAAGCTTACCTGATGGTCATTAAAGTATTGCTACTTAAACACAAAGCAACAGGGCACTGCAATAGCAAAATCAAGGACAGATGAAAAGCCACTGTCATACTTGTGTCTACCTTGGATGGGGAATACTCTGCACACTTACACTGCATAACTGCTCCTTGCCTTGCTTGGACACATCCAGGGTCACTACATGGGGAAGTGGGGTGCAACAAGTATGTCACAATTTGAAATGCCTCTGGCTGATGGTGATGGCTCTGACACTCATACCTCTCAACCTCAGAGCAAGAAATCTGGACAAAACCATACATGAAAGTGGGACACAGGCCCGAAAATAAGGACAATTTTCAAATATTTCTCTTATAAACTTAGAAAGATAATAGAATAGTAGTAGGTCTTGCATTAGTATGAATTTTCTGAAGGGTATGAAATCTGAAACTCAAATGTCTGCCATTATTTTCTAACTTCAGTCTTTAATGATTTGCCATTAATTTGGCAGAAAACCACAATTTTATGAAAAACAGGCCAAAAATGTTTTGCAAAAATATAAAATTGCCACACAATACAGCTGGGAACCTGTCAACGAAAGGACACCTTTTTAATATTAGTACTGTTAAGTTGATCAGCTGACAAAATACGAGCATCTACATGCATTTCTGAAATAAAAGTAATCTGTAACTCTGATCATTACAGTTATTTATAATTGTAAACCCTCCACGTTTTCTTCCAAAATTGCCATTTTGTGGAGGGATTATTAGGGGGAGAGCAACATTTTGAGCCAAAATTGGGGACAGTTGAGAGGTTTGGATATTTCTAATTCTATAAAGCAATTTATTTGCACGTACCTCTCAACATCTTAATGCAGGAAATCTGGTCAAGGCCAAATAAATATATTGGGGGAACATACAAAGAGTACTAAAAATTGCTCTTGTATAAACTTAAGACAGTTGATAGAATAACAGGTCTTGCTTTAGCATGCATTTTTCTGAAGGTTATAATGTCTGAAACTCAACGTCTGTCACTATTTAGTGACTTCATTCATAAATGATTTGCCAGAAAGAATATTTTATGAGGAACAAACCAAAAATAAGAAGCAAAAATCTATTAATTCTGCAAAACTCTGGACAGTTGAGAGGTATAGTTCAGCCGGGGTTGTCTGAGTTTGCTGCCCTTCCCCCTCACAAAATCATGGTTGAATGGAGCCTCCCCCCTGCAGCCATTCCAATGTCCCATTACTTGGTTATTTTTCCCCATTTACCATAAGCACTGTAATGTGCATACTGCTTTACTTCTGTGATGATTTGGATTTCATTTGAAAGTTTTATTTTGTATTTTACAGCACATACCCTAATAGATATCTGCTAAACAAAGCAACGCAGTCTCAGAATGAAAATAGATTTAGCATTAAAACTTCTCTGCCCTTGAAACTCACATTCATTGAAACAGCATTGAAACCCACATTCAAAGAAAATACATTTTGCCAGTGGCAGATAAAGATTAACTTTGGGCTGTTTTCAAATCATAGGCCCCTTGAACACAAAACATACACATGCTCTTTGATACACCTTCCTGATTGTATTAAATTATATTCCTTGTATAATACAGTACAGTTGTAAGAGGGCATTTTACATTTATTGTTTTGAACATTTTTCCAGTAAACAATGAAACAAAATGCATGCACCAATAATGACAAAACTGCCCAATTCAGAACATTTCCATCACAAAAGTCTACTCAAACTTCTACAGTCCACCAGTATCAGCAGATATGCACAATCTCTGAAGAAGTAAAAGTTATCTAAATAATTCCACATTAAAGAAATCTGTAACTAATGAAGAGGTTGCTGCTAGCAAACAACTTTATATGTCATTGTTTCATCTACAAATAAAGTGGTTGTTGCCCTTGAGGAATAAATTGCCCATGTTGCATTAAAATAAATGGTAAGCTAGTAATATCGCAGTAGGGAATGGATGGCAAACTGATAACAGGTTCATAGTTACTAGGTATCTTCGCCAAAAAGGACTGCAGCATCCATCCAATTTACAACACAGCACAGTATCAGCAATGCATCTATCTACTGTGAGAGTAGAACCCACAGCCTTCTGCATCAAAAGCAAGTACACTACCTGTTGTGTTATTAACAATACAAGTAGACTCACCATAAGCAATTCTAAACTTTTGTTCCCCTGCAGCTCTCAGCTCCTTGTAAAATCTACTCGACACTCCGCTGTATCTCTGAACTTTGCAACACAAGAAATCTGGAAAAAGCCAAAATTTATTCGGGGGCAGGACAAAAGCCCAAAAACGAGGGACACATTTTAAACATTGCTTGTATAATGTTGGAAAGTTGCTACAATAAAATGCTGTGTTACCACCATGCATTTCACTGCCAAGTATTGAACTCAGGGGAACCCTGTGCAAAACAGTCAGAGCAACGCACCACTATGCCAAATCAGCTGTTTTATGAAATAGAGGAAGACTGAAACTTAAATGACTACTATTTAGTGAATTCAGTTCTCACCATAGCTGTCAACCTCTTAGCACAAAACACCTGAACAAAGCCAATAATGGGGGAATACAGCCCCCAAACATATTCAGTGAATTCAGTTCTCATCATACCTCTCAACCTCTTACTAAAAAACACATGGAGAAAGCCAGTAATGGGGGAATACAGCCCCCAAACATATTCATTGAATTCAGTTCTCACCACAGCTCTCAACCTTAGCACAAAAAGCTTAGACAAAGCCAATAATGGGGGAATACAGTCCCAAAAATAAGGACTAATTTCAAATATCCTTGTTATAAACTTAGAAAATTGCTAGAATAAAAGTTCATGTACTTTCTGAAGAATATGAAGTCTGAAATTCAAACGCCTGTTATTTTTATTTAACATTTGTTAACCAGGAAAGTCTGACTTGGAACAAAAGCCGATTTTCAGCAGAGCAGGGAGAAACACTCCAGACACATGTCTTTGTAAGATGGGAAGATATGCAGACTCCACACAGAAAGCACCCCAGCCAAGAATGAAACCAGAGAACCTGTAGCTGTCAGGCAACAATGTTAGCAGTGCACCACCGCACTACTGCCTTTGTCAGGAACAACAAACATACAGAAACCACAGATTTTATGAGGAACAGAACAAATATGATGCAAAAACCTGCAATTTTTTTTACAAATGGTGGTGGGTAGGGAATTCAGGCCCATACTACCTGCACCCAAGGTACAGGGTTCAAGCCTGAGTATTCTCTACCCACCACCATGTGTTCTCTCTAGCCACCAGTATGTAGCAACTGGGGCATTTCACACACACACACACACACACACACACACACACACACACACACACACACACACACACACACACACACCCTACCTCCAGCTGATCTAAGTCCTTGTCCTCTGCAGCAGATCTGATCTGTTCCTCCATGGCAGCTAAGTCCTTGTCCTCTGTAGCAGCCTGAATCCATCCTCTGCAGCAGCCAGATCACCTGTCTGTCCTTCATAGCAGCCCGTGCAGGCTGTTCTGGTTTCCCTGTGAGTAGGCTGGAGCCTGCAGGTGATGCAGTCTGGTGTTCTTCTGGTCTGTGTGATTGTCACCACACAGACGTCTGGGCTGGCAGTGCAGAGTTCCCTTCCTTCCTTATCTGGACTGCCTAACACAGCAGTTTGGAGTTCAGGAACTAAGCATGCATGCGGAGTTCCGGGACTTGCAAATTTTTTTTTATTATTCTGTATTATTTATTCTATTAATTTTCTACAGTGGGGGGAGGGACTCGCAATTTCTTTTTCTTTTTTTTTCTTTTTACAGGTGGGGGGGTTGCAGTCCTATAGCATGAGCCGCCCCTGGTGACCACCCTTACTTTGGGTGATAAATATTATTTGTTTTCAGCCTTGTTTAACCATGTACTGTTTTCAATTGTACAACTCTTTTGTGACTTCTTCTTTTCTCCACTTAGTCACCTTATGTGAGTATTAGACCCCTCTGCTTCAAAAAAAAGTTTGATAGGAATTTAGCAGTTATATGTACATGTTGGTTAGTATATAGTTAATAGAATACAGTATTATTTAGTTTAGCAGTTGTTGTTCTCTAAATAGCATTTTGATATTGTGTTTCTCTGTTACCTTTTTCTGTGTTTGCGCAACACTTTTTTTAGACAAACCCGAGAAGACATTTTTGCAAGTGTACTAAATGTGGTCACAAAATCTCTCACCAAAACACCCATGATCTTGTGTGGTGTGCCTGGGGCTGGAACAGTTAACTGTAGAGTGTCACATCTGTAAGGTCTTTGAACTCTGGTGATTGGCCAGCTGGAAAAATAAATAAATCATAAAGAGGTTTCTTCCCCCAGACTCTTCTTCAGTAAAACCAAGAAAAGACTACTATAAGAATATGGACCAAGAAAGAAGACGTCAGGCAATTCCAGTCTTACCTTGGCACTTGGAAGCAGCTGGAGCTACAGTGGGGATCACTGAACATCACAAACCTCTCCATGCACCTACCAAACAATGCAGAAGATAAAGTGGCAAGAGTGTCAGGTATGAGCATTATAATAAGGTGCTTGGTTTGGCTCCATTTATGTGACTTTGCAGACAATTTCAAAGCATCCTTCTTGAATGCCAGTTATGATCACTGTTTGGTCCAACTGTGAAAGAGAAGTCACTGAGGAACAAGCAAGAAGGCAAGACCTTACCTGCCACAGGATTCAAGTTTGAGACCCCTCAAAGAACCTTTAATAGGAATCAGTAGGGATCCAAATCCCTATGGTTTTGAAAACTGCAAATCAAGCCTTTGACTTCATCTCAGACAGGTGTGACTGGGGTAGAAGAAGACCCTTCAATGCAATTAAAATGAGGTTATAGACATCCAGAGAACAAGATTTTTCAGGAATCCTTTTTTTTTAAGTAAAACCAACATCCCTGATGACTTGCCTGAAAGTCCCCTTTGGAGGCAGTCAGGAGTAACATATCTTTTCACCTTGTGTTTGGCTAGCCATCAAGCATGGTCACTGGTTGAGACAGATGCACCAGGCGTTTATTATACACTTTTCCCATACACCACTGAAGCAAACCTTGCCATTTCCAGAAGTTCCACTTTACTAACAGAAAGTGACTGAAAGAGAAACTCTCTCTTCTACAAAAAAGAGCCATTCAGGAGGTCCTTCGAAACCAGCGAGGGTCCGTAGTCTATTTAAGATTCTTTTTAATGAAAAAGAAGAACAAAGACCATTGGCCCATCTTAGATTTCAGCAACCTAAATCTCTGTGTCAGAAAGATCCCCTTCAGAAGGGTCACAATGCTATCAATTTTGCCCTACCTAAAACCAAATGAATGGACATGCAGAACAGACCCTCAGGATGCCTGTCTCCACCTCAAGATTGCAAAGGCATCCAGTGGGTTCCCAAACTTCCAACTAAAGGCCAATCATTATCTGTTTAGATCTCTACCCGTTGGTCTCACCTCTTCTCCCTCAAGTGTTCACCAAGTGCAATGCAGTAGTCATATCTCATCTGTGACTCAAAGGAACACATGTTCTCCTAGCTAGATAATTGGCTTCTTGCTACTACCAGATAATTGCTAATATAAATCAGGGTCTTCTTGTTGCAGCTCTGCCTATCATTAGACATATCTGTAAATATTTTCAAAAATCAAACCTACAACTATCTCAATCCATTCTATTCACAAGGTGCCATCTCAATACAATAACCAACAGTCAGCTACCCAAATAATTTGGTCTCTCATAGCTTCAGTCCAATGTCTCTTAAACCACCCTTTTCCTTCTGCAGCATTTGTTCTCAGAGTGTTGGTTCTTATGGCCTCTGCCACAGTAATGGTAGTTTATGCATGCTTCTACATGTGCACCCTCCAGTGGTTTCTAGGAATTCAATGGTCACAGTTTTCCAACTTTCCTGACACCCACATAGTTATTACCCAGCTTTGCAAGGCTCATTTGCAACTGTGGCTCACCTGTTCCACAATTTCAGGGAGGAATCTGTTGGTTCTTCCTCTGCTCACATCACCAGCAACCACAGATGCCTCATCTTTGAGGTGGTGTGTCATGACCAGGGGAGGATGGTCTAAGGGACTTGAAATCAGACAGAGGCCAGTCTTCACATACATTTCTGGAGATGAGAGCAGCCCTAATAGCAGTGCAGGAATTCAAGGATCTTCTCCTTCTGGAAGTGCTCTCCATTCAGATGGATAGTATCTTGATAGTCTGGTATTTGAACAAGGAGGAAACAGATCCTACCCCCATGCCGAGAGGTCATGAGAGTTTGGCAGAGGGCTATTACTTCACATCACTTTCTGACAGCAATGCTTATTCCAAGAAAAATCAGCTGTTTTACAGACTGGCTATGTAAATCTATTTTGACGCCTCATGAGAAGTCTCTCTCAAGTCAGCGGTAGCTTACAACATTTTCTGCTGTTACAGCCAACCATGCTATGACCTCTTTGCATCCCCCAACAATGGGAAGTGCAGCAGCTGTGTCACTCTAATTTCTCAGGGGGGGCAGTCAACAAGAGACATTGTCAGACAATGGCTATTGGATGCTTTTATACCTTTCCACCTCTGACCCTGATGCCCAGATTCTTGCAGAAAACAACAGTGTGCAAAGCCATGGTGATCCTCATTGTCCAGTTCTAGCCATGGTAGATATATTTTTCTGTTGCTCAGGTCTCACATAATTAAGCTCACTTTGCTTCTTGATCATCTTCTGGACCTTCTGTTTTACCCATCTGGGTAGCCTCACCTGGACGTACTCACAATATAGTTAACTGCATAGCTTTTCCAATTCTCTTAATGGCTAAAGACACTTTGCTTCCCAGTAGCCATGATGCACATCATCTCTGCATTTCAAAAAGAGTCTACCCATAAGGTATACCCATAAGGTATACAAAAGTAAATGGAAACATTTCCTGCTATTGGTAGCCTCTTGGTATTGAACCCTTTCTGTACTTCAGATTCTAAAGTTCCTTTCAGAATTATCTGAAGGGGCTCCAGATACTTCACCATTAAGGTTCAATTAGCCTTTGTTTCAAATTTCCATAATTGCATTGACTCCCATCCTGTTGCTTCCTATAAATTGTGTAAAGCCTTCCTGAATGTAACCTTCCTCCTTTGTCCTCCCATAAAGGATTCTGTCCCTCATTGTGATCTTAATTTTATTCTGGAAATCCTGATTACCCCTCCCCCATTTGAACTGGCTGCTGAAGTCAAGTTGAAACTCCACTCTTTGAAGACTTTTCCTTATAGCAATTACTTAAGTCATAAGAGATTCAGAACCACCACTATTGTCTTTTAACCTTTCCTATCTTATCTACCATAAAGACAAAGATTCCCTGTGAACCAGTCTCTCCTTTCTTCCAACTTCTTGTAACTGAAACCAATTCATACATCTTCCAGTTTTCCTTTTCAATCATTTTAATCAAGGAGAGTATATCCAGCACACCTCAGATATATATAAATGATTGAGATTTTATCTACATCAAACAAAACAGATCACAAGAGATAATTAGTTATTCATTTGCTTTTCTCAAACCCAGCTTGTAAAGGCACGGTTTCTAGATGGCTATCCAGTTTTATCTTATTTGCTTAAAAAGCATTGCCACCAAAGCAAAAGCTCAGTCTTTAAGAACCATCAATATTTCCACAGCCTTTGTCAATAATTCCTCTATTGATCAAATTTGTGCTGCAGCAACTTGGTCTACATTTACACCACTGCCAGGTATTACGAGTTGGATATATTTCCCTGGTCTAGGCCTTTCTTTGAAGCACCTCTCATGAAGGGTATCTAGTCATGATTCTACCTACCCAGGGCTACATGATCTGCCATTAATAACATTACATTCAAATTCCAACAACCACAAATAAGAGACAGTTGAAAGTAAAATATGGAGAGTTGTCCTACTTGATAATGTCTGTCCATCACTGCTACCTTTTGAAAGACTTTAGTTGGTTACCACTAAACAGCAATGGCACCCTTTTAATAGCTCACTGCTGTTCAAAATAATTACACAAGGACATTGCCCCCCACACACACACAAAAATGGCTTTTAGATAAACTTTTTCCCTTTGGGACAATCTTGAAGAAGTTATTACCCTTATTATACTCTACTTCAAGACTCAGACAGGAAAAAAGGAATGTTTCAAACTAAGAAATGACGTTCAGAACCACCTATTACCATACATCTGAAATCAACACACTTTGGGTACATTTAAAGTAAATTAAAAGAACAGGTAGCCAAACAGGCTACCTGTACATGGCTTAAAGATAATAGTTGGAAAGCTACAGGTGTGCACCACATTCATTTATAACATGAATCAACATTGTGTACATTGTTTATAATGTAATTTAGTCGACTTACATAGTTATCAAACAGAAAATAGCTAAATCAGTCAATCAATCAACCAGTCAATCAATAAAACCATATACAAACAATACCCCAGTATAACTAATATATATATAATCAATCAGTCAATCAATAAAACCATATACAAACAATACCCCAGTATAACTAATATCGTGGTGTCGGATCCTTAGCACCTACATAGACAAGTAGTACCTTCCAGCTGAAGAATTACCAAGAAAGAATGTGCATTTCATTTTATCTGTATCAAAATCTGCACAATGCTAAGCTGCTGTTGCTGTCATTAGGGCAAATTATGTTTTTTTTTTCTTCTCTTTTTCCACTCCATTCTCCTGATAACTGCAACATATCAGACACATTTGTCCAGTACAATATAAATGTGTTATATCATACAAATCTCTGTAATGTTAATACTGTTTAAAGTGAAGTGGGAATGCAATTTAAAATATCTTAGTTTATCTGTACTGTAACTAATGATTTGCACCAGGTTGCAACTGAAAAGGATCTTTGGACAAGCCATCTACCCAGTCAACAAAGAAAAATAAAATAAATTAAATGTATTGATTACATCTGTCTCTCTTATGCAAACATAAATACTGAATACTGCAGAAGTATCTACCTTTTCTGTGTTGTGCATGTGTGACTCATATTTCAAAGGTAAATACTGCGCAAAGTATTCACTTAACAAATCTACTGTTGTTGTTTTGATAATTATATGCGTGGAATATTTTTGAAAACTGCTAGTGAGCAAATCCATAGGTCATTTTGTGTAACTGGTATAATGCCTTATTTGAACCTTTTTGGACCAGTGTGATCGATTATGCAGTAATATAATATTTATTAATGGTCAGTCAGTACACCCACATTTGTACACCAGGCATCTTGCTTAGTGTTATATAGCTTGCTGCATGACTGTACTTTGGCTAAAAAATGTCCAAATTGTCCAGCTCACCCTCCTACTCAGCAGACATTAAATTAATGCATCTATAAAAGGATTATATCTTGATTTTATTTTAATTTTTTTGGAGTGTGTTCCGGCATTAAAGGAATATACTTTTTTATGATAAATTACCCTTGTTTAACTCTTTTGGAATTATGACATCTGAATGTCATCTGCCCAAACATACCATCCTAGTGTATGTTAGCCAGTTTTCTAGTTATTTTCTTGGTCCATGTGACGGATCCACACAGTCTACCTGTTTTTTGTTATGCCTCGAGCCATATACCACAGTGTATGTTTGATTATTGCTAGATCTGACATGCTACTACCTCACTGTATGCTGCTAATATTGTAACAATACAATATGCTTAAGAGCAGACCTTGCTCACTGATTACTGGTATAACTGAACTTTTGTTGACCTGTAAGTTGTTTATCAGCTTAAAAGATGTTTAACAGAATATGGGGATTTCAAGGAGGAACTATATCACAAGTTTGTGAGCTAACTGTTCTTTGGAAAAGGGAAGTAAGGCATAAGACCAGATATTACGAGACTTGTTTACAACTTAGGAAATGATCTGTAATTTTCTAAAATATTCCATCAATTCATGAATCTGTAATTTTCTAAAATATTCCATCAACTCTTGATGAGCTTGTGATCAATATGTCATTAGTTGAACCTATTGACCCTGTTGTTTGTTCAAGACTATAAAAAGCTCAAAGGCTAAAATGGAAATCATCATCATCCGGATTTGATCACAGCACTAGCCTGAACTGAGCATATGAGCCATTTTGCCAGTGTCGGCCTTGCCTTGACTGAACAGATAGCTGTACTAAATAGGATTGAAGTCTCCCTATCAGTGGCAAAGATGATTTTGTTTATGCATATGCTTGTAAGTACATGATTTTTTTTTTCTGTTTACCTAGTTAGTTTTGTTTAATAAATTGTTAAGTTTGAGCCTTTGTGTCTTGTGTCATTTCTAATTCTGTATTAACCTCAGACTTTAAAGTAATGGACTAGTTAATTTGGTGCAGCAAGCAGGGTCTGAGGTTTGCAGTGGAAATGTCACAACAACAACCAATGTTTTTTCCTTTAAAACATATAGGCATAGGCAAGAAGGATGTTATGTCAAGTACCCTAAATAAGGTGGGCGTTGGTACTATAATGCCAGCATTGTTTAAAAAATGAGATCCCCTTGCTAACGTATTAAGTCAAGTTTCACCCCCTCCTTCCCCAAAACCTTTACAAAAAAGACCTAAAGCGGACCCTGATAGTCTAGCTAAGGCCCTATCAGAGCTAAAATTGGATGATAAGGGGAAAAAAGGTGAAGGAAGGGGTGGGAGTGGCCAGATGGCTGTTCTTTGAGGCAATTCAGAAATTAGATAGAGATATAGAGAAGCTAAAAAAAAGTCTTAGAGTTAGAAGAACAATGTAAAGAACACACGCATACACACAGATTGGATAGAAATGCCTTGGAGAAGGCAGATATGACACTTGCTAAAGTAGGAGAGGAGGCTAAACACTGAAAATCTAATTCAGTGACTCTAGCTACTCAAATAATTCAACAGCATAGACAACAAAGTGGAAATGAGGGTGATAGTGATTTTAATATACTAAATTCCCCATCAGTGGAGGCACGTCCAGTTATTAAAAAAAAACAAAAACTATACACTGTGGGGGTGGGGGGAGAGGCTGCGGCACCACAACAGTGGGTTAAGGTGCAAAGTTATACCCAAGCTAAATTATTAAATGTAATACAAATCTATAAGCCAAAGTCGGGGGAAACTGTTTTAGCATGGTTTCTTCAGGTTTGGGACACAGGGAGAAAAGCCGTGTCTCTAAATGCTAAAGAGATGCACCAGTGTGCATGCTTGGTGTTCCACCCACGTTTAAAGTAAATAATAAACAATGTGAACCATGATAATCCTCAGGTAAATACACTGGTGGTGTGGTTAGCCAAGGCTTTCCAAGCTGCTTGGCCTGACACTACAGCAGTAGCTGATAAACATAAGCCTTAAAAAACAATAGCAGAGGAAATACAGCAGTTAAGAGAAATGGCTATGTTGGCTGCCATTTATTCATTAAAATTAAAGAATGGGGCAGTAGTGCTTCCAAAAGGACCAAATACACAAATAATAATCAGCAATATGAAAAGTAAATTGATCAAAAATGCACCACAGTGGTGGAAATGGCAGCTGATGGCAGCCCTAGTAGGCTGTATAGGTCAGCAGGTATGGGATGTAATAGTTACTCTAAATCAAATGGCAAAATTTGTGAAAAAAAAAGAACAGAAAAGAGCTAAAAAAGCAAATACAAAAAAGCCAAAAGATAAATCTGGTAAAAAAGTCACAAAAAAGCAAATGTTTCTGAATATATTAAGGTGGGGGGTAAAAGTGGGATAGCTACTGAGAAATTATATAAAAAATAAAAGCAAAAACAAAAAGAAAAAGGCTCAAGCTCTGCAGGCAAAAACCAAACCCCTACAAGAAAGTCCAACCAAAAGTATCACTGAAGGGAAGGTAGGGTGGAATCAATTATATCCTGACATCCCTACTGATGAAGAGTTAGCACAGTGGCAAAAGAGAAAATTTAGTAATGAGAAAGATTGGAAAAAAAAGAAATGAAAAACCCTGGTTAAAAAAACGGAGACAAATTAACTAGTAGGTGGGTCCCCAGTAGCTAGGGGTACAGTAAGAGCAATTACACATGGGGACCAAAGCCTTTATGTACCTCTTACTATTTTTTGGAGGGGAGGGCCACAGTATGTAATGGCTCTGGTAGACACAGGATCAAAAATAACTATTTTCGCAGGCAACCCCCATAAATTTTGTAAACTGTGTAAAAATTGATGGTTATGGGGGAGGGGCAAAAACACTAGGTACCAAAACTAAGGTTAAGATAGCTTTTGGGGATGGTATTCCTATTTTTATTAAAACAGTAATAGCTCCAGTACCTAAACACATTTTAGGAATAAATGTGTTAAAGATAGGACTTTGAAAACTACTGTAGGGCCAATTAGGTTTGGAGTGTGGCATTGTTCAGTCAACGCAGTCAAGGCTGTAGTCCAAGGCAATGCTAAGTGGAAAACACTTTATATTCCCACACCTAAAACAATAGTAAACATCAAGTAGTGTCGTATCCCAGGCGTGCACGCCGAAATCACTGAAACAGTCCAAGAACTGAACTGCTTCGGGTTGGCATACTTGAGCCAACTGTGAGTCCATTCAACAGTCCAGTGTGGCCGGTAAAGAAACCTGATGGGTCATGGCAGATGACCGTAGATTACCGAGATCTGAACAAGGTGGTCCCACCTTTAGCGGCAGCTGTTCCAGATATCGTTATGATCGTAAAAAGATTGTCTTCATCTGCTGGGCCATATCATGCAGTTTTGGACTTAGCAAGTGCTTTCTTCTCCATTCCAATAGCAGAAGAAAGCAGAGCCCAATTTGCTTTTACTTGGGAGGGGAGGCAGTACACCTTCCAAGTGTTACCACAAGGATATCTGCACAGCCCTACCCTGTGTCATGGACTGGTGGCTAGAGATCTAGCCAAGTTACAACTGGACAAAGTGATGATTTTTTCATTACATTGATGACATAATGATTACTGAAAAAAAGTCTAATGTAAATATTGCACTAAAAACTGTAATTCAGAACCTTCAGAACAGAGGGTGGGCTATAAATAAAAATAAAACACAGCAAGGGACATCAGTAAAATTCCTTGGTATGATTTGGAATGAAGCAAAAAAAAAAATTCCTGCTGCGGCACTAGAGATTATTCAGAAAATTGCAATCCCAAAAACGAAACAGCAGGCACAGGCCTTCTTGGGAGCAATGGGCTTTTAGAGGGCATTTGTACCTCAACCTGTACTGATTTTGTGACCCATTCACTATGTAACAAGGAAAAAATGTGACTTTCAATGGGGTCCTAAGCAGCAAATGGCTTTTAAAAAAGCAAAAAAGGCCCTGCAGCAGAGTGTGGGGCTGGGCCCAATTGATCCACAGCAACCTTTTATCTTGAAAGTAACTGTTGCCAATAATGTTATGTCTTGGGGGGCTGTGGCAAAAAAATAACACTGGAAAAAAGAGACCATTGAAATTTTAGTCCAAATCTCTGGAGCACAGGTAAAATGCAGCCCCCTTGAGCAACATGTGCTGGCAGTGTACACAGCATTGATTCATGTGAAAGGAATAACTAAACAACAAGCAGTAACAGTTAAGAATAACTACCCAATCCAGGGATGGTTACGAGATAATAATTTAATAAAAACTCTAATAGCACAGTCTTCGGCTGTACAAAAATTAAAATGGTATTTACAGGAAATGGCCGACATCATATCTGGAGTATCTCAAGTACAACAACAGTTGGCTGGACTGGTAATTTTAAATGATGCTGATGTGATAAAACAACAGCAACATGAGCTTCCAAAGTCACCAATCATTGAAGCGTCACCATTTGATAATTTAGATGCAGAAAAACAAAACCATGCATGGTTTATTGATGGTTCTGCTAGAACTGGATCAAATGGCAGGACCTGGACTGTGGTGGCTTATTGCCCACGAACAAAAACTGTGCTATTTGACAAAGATACTGCCGGTTCAAATAACCAGGCAAAATTACGAGCTGTTGCCCTGGTCATCAATAGTTTATCACCTGGAGATGAAGCGTAGATCTATACTGACAGCTGGGCAGTTTTTAAAGGACTAACGACCTGGTTACCTGCCTGGCAACAACAGAATTGGAAGATCCATGGCAAACCTCTGTGGGGAGGCTCAGAAGATTGGCAACAGATTTAGGAAAAAGCTCAACAATGCAAAATCAGTGTTGGACATGTAAATGCCCATGCATCACTTGTGACAATTGAAAGGAGGCATAACCATCAGGTAGATAAGATGGCCATGATACGTGTTGCTGAAGAGAAAACCAAAAGTGCTAGTATGGCAAGATTGCCCCATGATCGGAGTGGGCACTTAAAAAAAATGCAACAATAAAATGGGCACAAAGGCATGGTATGCAGTTAAATAAAAAATAGTGTAAAATCTGCCAAAAAAATAAACAAAAGCAACTGCAGGCAGAAGCATGTGGACACATTCATTGAGGCAGTCATTCAGCACAAATCTGGCAAATAGACTTTATTGGTCCTTTACCACTGGATCAAAATCAACAATATTGCCTAACAATGGTGGACACTTATTCAGGATTAGTAATGGTGTCTCCATGCAAAAAGGCAAACCAACAAGCAGTGTTAAAAGGACTAAATAAATTATATGTGACATATGGGATTCCCAGTAAAATCCAAAGTGACCAAGGCAGTCACTTTACTAGAGCGGAAGTTCAAAAATGGGCAAAAAAAATGGAGTTCGATGGGTGCTGCATATCCCATATCATCCTCAAGCTGCTGGTTTGATTAAAAGGTATAATGGGCTCCTTTAAAAACAAATCCAAAAAAATACAAGTGATGAAATGTTACGAGGCGGAGCAAAGGTATTAGAATTAGCTGTGAGCCAACTGAATAATAGGCCTCAAAAGCATCAAGGAACCCCTTTGCAAATGCATATAAATGACATTCGGTCCAACTGTTGTATTTTAAAACTAAAAAAGCTGAACCCAGATGCCATATACCCTCTTTTGACAAATGCTGATCAAACTCAGTTCTGGCTATGCGCATTGACTGAACAAAGAGTGCCAGCACAAAATACAGTGATAGTTGAGACAGGTTAAAAACTCTATCTCCCAAAAAATTGGCACTGGGGGCAAAAAGGACTATTAGGGAAAAATTAAAAGGTTTTTATATTATGAAAGCCAAAACGAAAAATGATAGTAAAGGCTATCAATTTAAATAACAAGACACAGATGATTCAAAAAGGACAACCTTTAGTAGAAATTTGTATGCATCAAGATGCTGTTATTTTGCTACATGACTGTGATACTAAGCCAAGCAAATGGCTGAAAATGAGAGTTGTAGTGACCACACCCAATCAGCCAAATAAACATGGGACTGTGATTTGTGATGGACCTGGTGATACTGTTTTAGTATTACTTGATTCTGCTAAACAACCATTGTACTTTCCTCTCCATAAATTATTGCCACTGTTTGAAAAGGTGCCAACCTTTTCCGATAACAACACTTAAATGGGCCATATAACTGTCTTGATGAGAAAGATACTGTAAATCTAACGGCAAACTGTGACATTTACTAAAAATTGGGGAATGATCTATATGCGGTGACACCAAAACCTGCCCTAACTTAGAGCATCACTCAAACGAAAAACATCACAACTGTATGTAGACTAAACTGTAATAGACATCCTGAAAAGTGTACTTCCAACCCTTTTGGAGGCTTATACCAAAGATTAAATAAATTGGGATTTCCACTGGCCAAGTCCCCATTAAATTCCTCCTGCATAGCTAAATTTCAAAGGAAAAATGACACCACAAAAACCCTATCTCCAACTTTGGAGATATATGCCATGGACAATAGTTCAACTGTATTTGATGGTTTGGGACATGTGGTAAGGTATACAAGAGGATGTAAAACTGTAAGTAGTGCTAGAGTAATACAACGTATTAAAATGATAATTAACATGACAGCAGTTAATATTACTACCAGGTATCCACATTGTAAAATTGTAAAATTATGTCCAGTTAATTTCTTGCATATCAAATATAGACATTACAAATATTAAAAAAATAAACGTGAAGTTACAGGTATTCTTAGTACTGCACTAGGTGCAGTTGAAACAGGGACTGGATTTTTAAACAGCATAAATATAAATACTCTACGTAACAAATTGGGCCGTTTAGGTGCTGACCTAAATATGGCCTTTAAGCTACTAACAGATCATGATTCCAAATTGGGACAAAAAACTGTAGACAGTATTTTAACTCAAATTGTTATGTGGAGGTAGATTAAACATGCTAATGCATATACAAAACAAATTTTAAATAACCTCACAGCAAAAGTAAATCAGACCTTTCGTATTCTATCTCAATTGGCAATATTTGCAATTTACTCAAACTTGGGGGGCTTAAAAGGCAGCCCATTGGCAAAGGGAACTGCAACTATATCATTGGTTAAAGCCAATAGACTTTGCATGTAAAAATAAGTCTTGTATACTGATTTTTGACTTTCTTGCAAGTAAAAAAGGAACAAAGCAGATCTATCCATTTGTTACATTGCCTTTGCAATTTGAAAATAATTTGTGGGTACCTCATATTAAGTCTGCTTTAATTGATTATAATAATATACCCATTGATTTGGCAGGTTGTAAGACCTGGCCCCAGGGGTGGGTATGCATGATGGTGAAAAGGAAGCTTCACCCATGCTTACATAATAAAATTAAAAAAATGCACCTGGCACAGGTATGTAGTAAATGGTATGAATATCTACCAACTAAATGATACCACAGTTTGTGTAATATCCTCCTGTAAATTAGCCTGGAGTGATGGGATAATCACCAATGGTAAAGCATACTGTAAAAGTAATACCCATGCAATTATTGATTTTTGTACTAAAAAACTTTTTAAATTAACTAGATGGATGGACATCACATTTAATGCTAGCATAAAACCATTACACACTTTTAAATGGCCATCTCTAGTCCACCCAGACTTTCAACAGATTAAGCAAAAAAAAAAACAAATAGTGTTGCAACTTTTAAATAAAACACTAAATGATGCGCATCAAACAGTAATTAAAATGATTAAAGATAAAGGTACCATTGTAAAAATTGCAAATAAAATACAGGATATAACTGTTTTGCATTGACATGATATTTTTATGTGGCCATCTAAAGCTTCAGTGTGGTTTAATTTGTTGTTGCATCCCTTGCTTTTAACCACAATAGTTTCAGTGTTATTTTGCTTAATATCATGTTGCATTTACTGTAAGGTGATGAAAAGATACAAATGAATGTTGTCAGTTTTAACTCTTATAAGGGATACACAGCATACGTTGCTCGATGCAAGGGGTGGCCTGTGACAGATCCACACAGTCTACTTGGTTTTTGTTATGCCTCGAGCCACATACCACTGTGTATGTTTGATTATTACTAGATCTGACATGCTACTACCTCACTATATGCTGCTAATATTGTAACAATACAATATGCTTAAGAGCAGGCCTTGCTCACTGATTACTGGTATAACTGAACTTTTGTTGACCTGTAAGTTGTTTATCAGTTTAAAAGATGTTTACCAGAATATGGGGATTTCAAGGAGGAACTATATCACAAGTTTGTGAGCTAACTGTTCTTTGGAAAAGGGAAGTAAGGCATAAAACCAGATATTACGAGACTTGTTTACAATTTAGGAAATAATCTGTAATTTTCCAAAATATTCCATCAACTCATAAATCTGTAATTTTCTAAATTATTCCATCAGCTCATGATGAGCTTGTGATCAATATGTCATTAACTGAACCTATTGACCCTGTTGTTTGTTCAAGACTATAAAAAGCTCAAAGGCTAAAATGGAAATCATCATCACCCAGATTTGATCACAGCACTAGCCTGAACTGAGCATAAGAACCATTTTGCCAGTGTCTGCCTTGCCTTGACTGAACAGATAGCTGTACTGAATAGGACTGAAGTCTCCCTATCAGTGGCAAAGATAATTTTGTTTATGCATATGCTTGTAAGTACATGATTTATTAGTTTTTTTCTGTTTACCTAGTTAGTTTTGTTTAATAAATTGTTAAGTTTGAGCCTTGGTGTCTTGTGTCATTTCTAATTCTGTAACACAGAAAGATTGTTTGTTTTTTGTATTTTTTACAATACAAGTCTTAAATAAGACTGAACAAATAAATAAGGCGTGGGGGTAGTTGGGAAACCAGGTTGGAATACCAGGAGTTATTTTGGCAACTTAAGCTGGATTCCACCAGGTTTCCTGGCTTGAATGACAGCCTCAACATCAGTAGTGTTTTAAAATTGAGACATGCTCGTCTTTAGGAAGTAAAGAAATTAGATTATTCATTACATTTTTTTTACGTAATTTTGATTTTTTGATTTTTTGACATTTTTTAATGGATAGTTTTTTAGCTATTCAAGTAACAGATTTATTATATAGTCACACTTCAGATTGGTGTATTTATTTTATTGGGATACCAATATTGTTCATTTTATTGGAAAGCAATATTAAAGATCAAACAGTGATTTTTAAGAATTTTTATAAGGAATTTCATGCCCACACAGCATTTTATTTATTTGTTTTATTTGTCTTGTAACTTAATTTTTAAAATTATTAAGACATTAGAACTTTATTGGTCAAGTTCTTTTGGAAAACGTCATTCCATATGAGGATGGTGTGCAAAATTTTAAACATGGTACGTATGTATTTTTGAAGAAGTTGTAACTTAACATAAGAGATTATATTTTTAAACTATTTGGCGTCTACCTTTTCTCCTTTAATAAGCAACGAAGGAGATAATTATTTAAGGAGTCGTGATTTAATGGAGAAAGGTATTTAAAGGCTTAAATCACAGGCTCACCATTTCCTTGATAAAGCTCGGACTTATCCGAGTGAAAGCGCTTGGTGGAAAGATTGTTTGTTTTTTGTATTTTTTACAATAAAAGTCTTAAATAAGACTGAGCAGTCTACGTGTTTTAAAGAGGCGAATTGCACATTGTCAACCTTCTTTCTGGGTCCTGTGTTGCAGAGCTGTTATTTTTCGTGTTTTTTCCTTTTCCCTTTTGTATTTCTAATTCTGTATTAACCTCAAACTTTAAAGTTACGGACTAGTTCAGTCCACATTATGAAACAAAGAACAGAAAAAAGAAGATGCACAGAAATGTCAAGTATAATAAATGGACACCAACTACAACAGCTCAGTCTTGCTAAAATGTAACCATAAAGCTGGATGGAGGTCTGCCTGTAAAGCAAATTTCCTTCTTGCTTTTAACAACAAATTGAAATAAAGAGTGTATGTAATAATAAGGAAAAAATAGCAAAAATGGGTGAAAGCATACCATCAGAGGAGATATGCCTATAAAATAAGCACTGTGGAATGTTGTTGGGATTTGTCAGAGACACAGCTAAATCTTCTGCATATGATTCTTGTGTCAGGCTAGTGACTTAGGTGAACATTCCAACTGTGCTGTGACTGTCACCAATTCTTAAGTTCACTCAGGCCCTGTGAAGAATGAATTTTAATCTAGATACGGGTTTCGTTTTTTTCTATTTCAGGGGGCCTGCCATACAACAACTACCAGATATCTGAGAAAAGTGTTTATATGAGAAAACAAATGACAAAATTCAACAAAAGAAAATATGGTAGGACAAATTTCAACACTTATTTTCTTTTTTAGTGTGTGTGATAATGTAACTCATTTCAAGCCTTCTAACCAAAAAGCCCAAATTTTCTTAAAGATCATAAGTCTCAAAGATGAGATGTGGGAGGAGGCAGCAGAATGAGAAGCCAACCAGTCATTCTGCAAATTATCCTGTCTAAAAATGTAACTTCTATGTCTTTTAGCAAATATATTTTTATCCAAGCCAACAGCAGGTTTCAGGAAAAAAAAGAAACACGGAAAGTATTAATATATAAAGAATAATTTTCTCAGGTGCAATATAAACAGGTATTTTTTTTTATTACATGCTGGAGGGTGAGTGCAGATGAAACATTAGTTGACCTCAGCAGTTTAATGGGCAGATGTCAAGTGATTATTGTTTGGGTTAATAAAGGTTAGTTAATGGGGTGTGTATTTATCTAATCTATCTATTTATGGTCCAGACAGTCTTACTCTTCAGCCTTGCCTATCATCAGTGTAAATGCTTCTGATATAGTGTTCAATGTCACAGAAAATTCTGTTTGTTTGACGCAGACCTCTGTTTTTTTTCTCAGATATTGTGCAGTGTAACATATCTTACCTTAGGCTTCCATCAAGTTACTAGTAGGTGGCAAAATGTCAGTTCTGCAGTGCTAAGAGGATGTGTCTAGCTGTATATGACAACAACATAGTTTCTAGCCTTCACAGTCTAATTCAACATGAAACCCTGCAAAACAGCCAGACGACACAACAGTGGTGCCAACTGTAATAAAACAGAGTCAATTATTCAGTCATACCAAAAAGGCAAACATCCACACATGGTAGCCGTCATACCTAAATCCATCTTATTTATTTGCAGCCTAAACCATGTTCTTTGTCTTATTATTATTATATCTATAGCGATTGTAACTAACGATAATATACTTGGCTTACCATCACAAATGGATGCACACCATTGGCTGTTTCATGCTAATTGTCAATATTTTTATAACTGGTGCATTTCATCAGTTTGTGTTCCAGTTTTTCAGCCATGACACATTCCACATCATCATATCTTATATTGGACAATCCTGGAGAACAATCTGCATCAGTGTCGTTGTCAACATTATAATATTCCACAGGTGTAAGCATCACAGAACTCCCTGTGAGGTTGGTACTGGCCACATCATCATACCCTACATCGTCTGTTTTTGGAAAATTCTCATCTTTTCTGGAATGCTGATCATTGACCTCTGCTTTGGAATACTGTTTAGAACCTACCAAAAGGAAGCATTCATGTTATACTTCTGAAAGATGTTGGAATGTGGAATATTACTATAACAAATAGATTATATTGAACCACGTCAAACAAATATCATTGAATAAAAAAAGGTACAAATTAACTCTGTGATGCATTTAGAAGAAAAAATAAAAATAAACTGGAAATATATGTAAATAATTATGATGATATGTTTGCATTTTATCTGAGTGAGGTAACATGGCAAGGAATTACTTTTTAAGATGGGTCATACATCTGCTGACAGTTCATTGCTTTGCAAGCCTAGTTGTCTATAGCCAGTTGTGTGAGTCCTTTTTTTCCAAGGTTATTAAAGCATTTTCCTAAGGTGTAGGCACTTAGACATTGCTGTATGATATATGGGATGCAGGTCGTCTCCCCTGAAAGAGGGTGTGGGGAATATTATCCTCACAGAAAACACTGAAATTTGGTGTTTTTCTAAAGATTGTTCACATGCTTGGGCATAGAATGTGGACTACAAGGAAGTTCATACATTTATAGGTTCTTAGGTAGGTACTAGGCTATCTGCCCAAAGGCAATTATAAGCCTAGCCAGAATGTGTTGGCTTTCACCGCCCTCTTAGATTGGTTCCCTGAGCCTCTGTCCAGCAGGACCACTGAAGTGATCCCCGGGGTAAATTTTCTGTTTCCCATCCACTCATCAAGAGTGTTAGTGAGGGGCTCTGCCTAATGTAGATTGGAATCTTATTCCAAAGCATGGGAAGTCTCCGGGACAGGAATCTATCCTTCCAGTGCATCCTATTTATTCTTGTAGTGAGGTTTAGATCCCTAGAGCGTGTGGCTTGAGGGGATTTGGTTTTCTTTTGGTGGAGTATGTCCATCAATTCTGGGTTGGGCATGGCCTTGTATGTCAGGCAGAGATCACCTCTGAGTAAGCGGTATGCAACCAAGTACAGCTGGAGTTTCTTTAGTCAGGCTGCATAGGGCATCTGTTTGAGGCCAGTAATCCTCTTGGTGAGGTACTTCTGTGGTCTTTCCAGCTGTTGCAGGTGTCTTGTAAGGCACATCCTAAATGGGGCATTGTACTCTATGATGGGTCTGATGAGTGATGAGTAGAGGGGCACAATAACCTCTTTTGTTCTAGATGTAAACCCTTTCGTGATTAGGTAGGCCACATAGACAACTTCTTTGGCAATGTGATTATCAAAGGAGAGATTACTATCCACTTGAGCCCCCAGATCCCTTATTACATTTTCTGTATTTAGGGGACTACCACCTATGTAGTAGTTCATGGGTACTTTGTTTTTTCCAAAGAGGATGACTATGCACTTTTTGGCATTTAGCTTGAGGCCATGATTTGACACCAGGTATCCATCTCAGTGAGACCCTTTTGGAGGATGTATGTGTCAGCTGGAGAGTCAATTATGGCCCCTAGTTTGCAGTCATCTGTGAACTTGGTCAGCCATAGTCCTCCTATTCTTGCCTGTACTTCTGAGAAGTATATACCGAACATGAGGGGTCCCAGGACTGAGCCGTGGGGGATGCCACTTGTAACATGTTTAGAGTTGGACCTAGAGCCAGCAACTCTTACTGTGTGGGTTCTATCTGTGAGCCAGTTGGCAACCCATCTCTTGATGTAGGGGTTTATGTTTAGGCTGGTGAGTTTGTCTATAGTACCAGAATGGGGAATGGTGTCGAAGGCCTTGGTAAAGTCTAGGTAGGCTGTGTGGACCACCTTTCCCTCACCTATAGCCTTGATAACTGTCTCAAAGAAGTCTACTAGGTTTAGGAGGCATGATCTGCCTTTAACAAAGCTGAATTGGATAGGGTCCAGTGTTTGGAGGCTCCCAATGTCTCTGTTAATGAGTTCCATGGCGATGCGCTCCATAGCCTTGCAGACCAGGCTAGTCAGGCTTATACGGTGATAGTTCCTGGGGTCTGTTGTGGCTCCACCTTTGTGGAGCTGGATAACTGTTGCTGTGCATTACTCTATGGGTACCTAGCCTGCGGAGAGGCTGAGTTTGAACAGTGTGTTTAGGTGAGGGGTTTGTTAATTTTAGAGCTTATGTAAGATGCAGCCTGGGACACCGTGCAGTCCCATTGATACTGTGTTTATGGCTTTGGAAAGAGCTGTTTTAACCTGTGTGTCTGTGATTGCCAGGGCACTACATTCTTCTGGTATGGTTATGGGCCCATTTGGGGGTGGGGGGGGTGAAGTTTGCACTGTCTGCCAAGATGTTGGCAATATCAGTCAGTTCAGTGTATTTTGTACCATTGTGCACTAACTCAGAGGAGATCTGAGAGTTGCCACTTAGATTCTTGACATAGCTAAAGAATGCTTTGTGGTTATCTTTGGTGTCCTTGGCAATTCTTCTTTCGAAGCTAGACTTGGATGAGTTTATGAGAGATCGTAGTTTCTTGCTGTTACTGATCAGGGATGTCTTTCCTTCTTGGGATTTTACTCTTTTCTGTTCTAGTTTTCTCCTTCTATTGTTCAGCTTGTTTATGGCAGGGGTCCACTAGACTGGTTTCCTTTTCTTGAAGGAGTCAGTCCTGGTTTTGCTTGGGATAGCACGATCCATGCATTTTTGTAGGTTCTCATAGAGTGCATGTGTAGGATTCAGCAGCAGTGTTATCCTTTAGCATGGGGGCTGTGAAACTTTCCACCTTTGTCTTAAGTAATGTAAAGTTTGCTTTTGAAAAGTTTTTCAGAGTGGTTTCATTGATTGGGGGTGGGGGCAGAATGTGGGTATCCAGAGTGATTAGTTTATGGTCTGATCTAACCAGTGAGGGGTTGACCTCTGGTGTGGAATACCAGTCGCTCATGCTGGTGATGACCAGGTCCAATAAGTTGTCACCTCTGGTGGGGTTGTTGACCAGTTGATCCAGGGTGTTTGAGTTTATAAATTCTAGGAAACGTTGGATCAGGGAGTTAGTACTTGAGTAGCTCTCCCAGTTAATGCATGGGTAATTGAAATCACCCAATATTATGGTGTTTGGTATGACCTTCACATTTTCCAGTGTCTCCAGAAATGTGAAATGGGGGTCCTGGGTCATGGTGGGTGACCTGTAGCAAGCTACAATTTGAATTGCAGTTTTGCCCATTGTTTATTGCACATGGATGATCTCTGTGGCATCGTGCTGCACCACTAACCTGGAGGTGTGGGCATCTTTGATGAATACGGATACACCCCTGCCTTTTCTGTTTCAGTCCAGGTTCTGTGGCCGAAATGTATGGTATGAGTTGTAGTTTGGTATTGCTGGGGTGCTCTCTGGAGCCTTAAACCAGGTTTCTGTTACTGCACAGATATCGATGTTCTCCTTACTAAGGAGTGCCTTGAGTGTGTGCATTTTGAGGTTTAGACTTCTGACATTGAGTAGCATTACCCTCAGTTTTTGGTTACTTGTGCTATTTATGGAGGTGGGTTTATCTTTTGAGCCTTGCCTAAAAAAGGTACTATGGAGGTGGCAAGAGCCTTGGCCAGTATTCGAAAGCCTAGTGGTGACAGGAGCAAGCCTTCTCTTGTGAAGCAACGTGGCTTGTCGAGCATGTCATCCCAGGTGGACAGACACTGGATCCCCTTTGAATGACACCAGAAGCTTAGCCAATTGTTGAAATTGATAATTTTTCTTTATACTGTGGTATAATTCTTGGTGAGGGCAGGATGCTACTCAGGGTCAGGGTCATACCGGCCTGGGCTATGTGATCAGAGAGCTCCTCCATGTCTCTTTTCATGTTTTCCAGGGAGGTACATCTCGGGTCATTCACACCAACATGGAGAATGACAGAGTCATATTTGACCTTGTTCTGGAGTGACCTGAGTGCTTGTGTTATGTGGCAGATCCTGGCACCCGACAGGCAGCTAACAGTAACCTTCTCCTTGTCCAGCCTAGTGAGTAGGACATCAGTGTGCCTGACTATAGAGTCACCTATTACTAGTGTGCTGGGTATGTTATTTTGTGCTAAGGGCTGTGATTGCGTGGCACACTGATTTTGTGAAGTATGCGTTTCATGGTTGGTGTTGGGGGGTGGAGGCTGCTTGGAAGTCTGCTTTGGAGGTCTCTGTTGCTTTTGCAGATTTTTATTTAGAGCCTTCCAGTATGTTTTTGTGTATTTTTGTGTGTTTTTTGCCAATGCTGGTTTAATAGGTCTATGTGAGACTAGTGGTGTAATGCAACTATTTCCCTTCTCCTCTTGACTGTCTGTTCCAGTCTTGGGTTGAGAGAGCTTTGCCTCCAGTTTGGCTGTATAATTACATCTCTCGCATATATTAGTGTTTGGTGGTAGGAGGAGAAGGTTGTCTGTGTACATGAGGCAGTTGTAACATTGCCTCAAAATGAACAGATTCACCAGTTGGACTGGAGAGTACATCTGAAACTGCCCTTTGAACATGCCTGAATAGGTAAAGTGAGCTGTTTTACTGATTGTCTGGTAGGGACGAATAGAGAGCCTTTTCCTTCTGGACAGTATGGAGGGGTCTAGGGCTAGGGTTTATTAGTGCTTGCTATGAGTTTTGAGCAAATGCTGTGCTGTGAAATGAATGGTTTGAGTGCTTAAGTTGAAATTTGTCTAGTTCCAAGGGAAAAATTGAAGACGACACTTCATGGAGCCGGGAATAGTTAAACCCTAGCTAACAGGCGCTGCCCGGCTCGCACAACCGCAAAAATGCGGTTTATAGAAATTAGCCCAAAATAGCCAATAAACTACTAACTTCTGGGATGAAACCACTCCTCCAGGGAAAGATAGGCTGCTCAAAGCTCCCCTCTCTCACAGATGAACAGAGAAACTTCCTTCTATCCAAGTAAGGTATGGACAACACAAAGACTTGTAACACAGCCCTGAATTCAGCATTAACCTGAAAACTGGACTAAACTAGCTTATAAAGGTGGTAAACAAATATCTATATATATATATATATATATATATATATATATATATATATATATATATATATATATATATTGTTTTTTTCAGAGAATAAAGCAGATACAATAAAAAAAAACACTTTAAATGCACAGATATGGCTATCACACTTGAGTGTGTAGCCTACAACAGTTAAACAGATTATTTAAACACAAAAACAACTTTGTAAAAGTGCAGGCAGTAAATAAGTACAATATGTAGTAGAAACAAGCTTTTTAAATCACAAAAATGCTAGAAAATTGGTGTTTTAGGAAAAATGCAGAAAAATGATACTTAATCACTCCAAAATCTCTCTTTTGTCTCTCTGCTGCTGTAGAACTTCGCAGGACACCAGGCAGGATCTTGCTGAGCTGAATACAAGTGCAAAAAATGCAGAAATGCGTTTTTTATAGCAGAGAAATGAAAGAGATCGAAATTAGCCCAAAATAGCCAATAAACTACTAACTTCTGGGCTGAAACCACTCCTCCAGGGACAGATAGGCTGCTCAAAGCTCCCCTCTCTCACAGGTGAACAGAGAAACTTCCCTCTGTCCAAGTAAGGTATGGGCAACACAGAAACTTGTAACACAGTCCTGAATTCAGCACAAACCTGAAAACTGGACTAAACTAGCTTAGAAAGGCAGGAAACAAGTATATTTTTGTTTTGTTTTTGTTTTTTCTTTCAGAGAATAAAGCAGATACAATCAAAAAATACTTTAAATGCACAGATATGGCTATCGCACTTGAGTGTGTAGCCTACAACAGTTAAGCAGATTATGTAAACACAAAAATGACTTTGAAAAAGGGCAGGCAGTAAATGAGTATAATATGTAGCAGAAACAAGCTCTTTAAATCACAAAAACGCTAACAAATCAGTGTTTTAGGTGGAATTAGCTAAAGACAGAGAAAATGCAGAAAAATGATGCATAATCACTCCAAAGTCTCTCTTTTGTCTCTCTGCTGCTGTAGATCTCTACAAGACATCAGGCAGGATCTTGCTGAGTTGAATACAATCGCAAAAACCACACAAATGCAGTTTTTATAGCAGGGAAATGAAAGAGATAGAAATTAGCCCAAAATGGCCAATAAACTACTAACTTCTGGGATGAAACCACTCCTCCAGGGAGAGATAGGCTACTCAAAGCTCCCCTCTCTCACAGGTGAACAAAGAAACTTCCTTCTATCCAAGTAAGGTATGGGGAACATAGAAACTTGTAACACAGCCCTGAAGTCAGCACTAACCTGAAAACTGGACTAAACTAGCTTAGAAAGGTGGGAAACAAATATTTTTGGAGGTTTTTTTTTCCAGAGAATAAAGAAGATACAATAAAAAAAAAACACTTTAAATGCACAGATACGGCTATCGCACTTGAGTGTGTAGCCTATAACAGTTGAACAGATTATTTAAACACAAAAATGACTTTGTAAAAGTGCAGGGAGTAAATAAGTACAATATGTAGCAGAAACAAGCTTTTTAAATCACAAAAAATGCTAAAAAATGGCATTTTAGGCAGAATTAGCTAAAGACAGCAAGAAAATGCAGAAAAATGATACTTAATCACTCCAAAGTCCCTCTTTTGTCTCTCTGCTGCTGTAGAACTCTGCAGGACACCAGGCAGGATCTTGCTGAGCTGACAAGACATTCCTCTGACTTCATTAACATGCCTAGCATGAGCTATACAGCCCATATGCTTAAAGGGCCCTTCTATCATGACGTGCCCTTTTACTACTGCAAGTTGCAGTTATTTCACTTTAAGAAAATTCCTAGTGTCCAGTGCATTCCCCCACCCCTGATTCCTGTACTGTTGTCAGTGCCATTATGGCACTTAAGAGAATTCCCTTATATTGTAATGGTTTCCCCCACCACATTCCTGGCATGTAGTTGAACATAGCTTTTTAGTTGTGTTCAATGCTGTGACATGGTGGGGATGGGCATACTGATCTACACAGATGAGCAATTTCCTGGTTTGCTTGACTATGTAGATGCCTTTCTGGAGGCAGTTCGAGAGGGAGAGAACACATGGCTAATTAGCATATGTCTCTTCTCACAGAATGCATTAACCATGGCCATAGCCATAGGGCCAGCATTTCGTGCTGATGCACATCTTCATGTTAAAGTGGTTGCTATATTAGGGAGAGGTAATGTGACATGTACAAAGGGTTGTACATGTCACACTACCTTCTTGAATCCTCCTATGTGCTGATGGTATAGTATCCAAAGTGTCCTCCACAAGTTAAACAAAACTCGAGAACCACAAGGAGAAATCGAATCACACAGATAACCACAAAAATGTAATATGCACAAGACTTTTGAGCAAACCATCGTTCCTCAGCAAGGTACATGCAAATAGCAAGGACATACCAACTGCCTATCCTTTGACATGCGTACTAATAGAGAAGTAGTTATGGCCGACAAATTGGTGGTCTCTAAGTTCTTGTTTTAAAGGCACAGAGGAAGTCATTTCCTGTACTCAAGCAAGCAGACTGCCTTAGAGCAGTTGACAGCACTTCAGAATGCTCCGTATCCTGCAACTGAATAGCCCTATTAACAACAAATAAGATCTTAGCTCAGGCACTGGAATGTAACAAGTAATAACCTATCGCATGCCGGTCCAATGTTTATGGAAGACAGGACAGTCAGTAGTACAAAGTCAGATATTCTCCAGTATGGACTATGATGCTGGTCACAGGAGAATGGCAGCAGTGTACTAGAGTTCTGAAACTCAAAAATATGGTAATGTAGGAATAAACATGTTTTAGTTTTATCAGCCGTTTATATAGAGGAAAAGTATTGGTCACAGCACATCCCAAACTACCAGGAGTGGCATGTTTATTCTGAGAAGTTTCTGAGAAGTTTCTAATTTACATAAGCTGTAGTAAAGCTAAAAACCCTAGAACACATCCACGTTACTGCAGAGTTTATTTACAGCACATTACAGCTGAACGTAGGGATGTGCAAACCAACTGCAACCTCTTGGTACTTACAGCTAGGAATTCTACACACGTTTTGGGTTCTGTGGTCAAACATTGGTGTACAAGTTTCTTCAACAAGTAATTATACTACAAAATGTAGGGAAAGACTAAAACAACAACCATAGCTTGTTCTTCCAGCAAGAGTAATCACTTTGCACAGAATACCTTTTCTACCTTTGTCTGGCTGTGATTGGTTATTATCCTCCACATCATCATAAGAATAAGCTGGAGGGAGCCCAGATTTGCTACCTTGAAAAAAAAAAAAACAAAGATCAAATCATAAATTATATAGGTGTATAGTTATCATTTTCAAACATTTGAAATTAAGGCTTGCAAGAATTAGTTGCATTTTTATAGGCAACTAAATCAATCAATTAAAATCATTAAGCACCTTTACAAAATAAGATTTAAAAGATAACATTTTTAAAAACAATTTTTATGGGATTTTACATCAATGAAATCTTTTGATAACAGAATTATAATACAACAATATACAAAAATAAAACTCTTTACAAGGTCCATAACAATTTACATTAAAAAAAATTTAAATTAAATAATAAACAAAACCACTAATACTTGAAGCAACACTAGACAGAACTCTTATTCATTGAATCCTAGGCTGTGAAAGAATTATGGAGTAGAATTTAATGCTCATTTATATAATTAGTACAGGGGCATTCAATCAAATTTATAACAATATTAAATGAACAAAGAAGGAGATTGGATCTGGTAAAATGGCGGATTACAGAGATGCATGAATATTCTCAATTTTTAAATGTTTTACTGTAAACAAAACATTTATATGTTGCATGTAGATAATGATTTATGCACAACACTCAAAAAACTTTATTAGAATGCTTTTTATTGAAGTTGGCTTTGTGGCTGTGTCTCTCTGTCTTTCTCTGTCTGTCTCGCAAAGCCAACATCAATAAAAAGCTTTCTAAAAATAACAGAAGGACAATATTTTACTCTTTAAGTAAAACATTGCTCCTCTGTCATTTACGAGACACACACACACACACACACACACACACACACACACACACACACACACACACACACACACACACACAGACACACACACACCATACCTCTCAACCTTTTAGTGCAAGGAATCTGTACAAAGCCTAAAATAATGGGGCGTCAAAGACCCACAAATAGGGACAGATTTTAAATATTGCTCCTACAAACTTAGAAAGTTGCTAGAATAACAGGACTTTTGTTGACATGCATTTTCTGAAAGGTATGACGTCTGAAGCTCAGAGGTATGTCATTATTTAGTGCCTTCAATCCCCAGTGATTTGCCAGAAAACCACAAATTTGATGAAGAAGAGACCAAAAATATGAGTCAAAAATCTGGACATTCTGCAAAAATCTGGACACTTTCGAGGTATGACACACACACACACACACACACACACACACACACACACACACACACACACACACACACATATACACTCAGAGTGGGATGCACTTCAACCAGGTGATAGTAGTTGCCTCACACACATTTTTGAACAGGGAAAGGAAATGTGTAGCTCAGTGGTATGCTTGACAAGCACTACTTTGATTAATACTGCATAAAACACCAGCGCTAGCTTACTTTTATAATTTTATATTCAATGATGGGAGATTAATTTTTAATGCAACTCCAACTGACTCAAAAGATACAGCTCATATGACATATATGATTCCGTCATTGTAGCAGATGACAAGGAAAAAAGAAAATGATGTCCTTTTTATATCACAAACTGCCTGTCTGAAGTCGACCACCCAAACACCAGTCTTCCACATCTTCTGACACCAATTACATCTTTTCCAGTGAGAATGTTGGCTGCTGCTTCTCCTTATCATCCATTTCACATTATAGCATATAAAAAGTTTTTTTATTAGAATGCTTTTTATTGAAATTGGCTTTGTGGCTTTGTCCCTATGTGGTTCTGGCACACTCTTGTGAGACAGTGGAAAAACAGAACAAAGCTTGGCATTTTTTTCTGCTGTCTCACTAATGACAGAGGGACAATATTTTAGTCTTTAAGCAAAATATTGTCCCTCTGTCGTTAGCGAGACAACACACACACACACACACACACACACACACACACACACACACACACACACACACACACACACACACACACACACACACACACACACACACGCACACACACTGAGTCCCAGAGGCACAGCAATACAAGAAGGAAATAACGCCGAGCTGCTTGTCGGTAAGGGACACATCAATAAAGAAATGATAGGACCACAGAGGGACAGAGTGGGCTGCACTGCACTACAAGCAGCCTTAAACTAAAATCTACATCATTTTCTACACACGCATACACACACACACACACACACACACACACACACACACACACACACACACACACACACACACACACCCTCTCACATCTGCCTGTACACCACAGACAATATTTTACTTAAGACTAAAAGATAAAAAATAAAAATATTAAAAAAAATATTTTTTAAATGCTTTTTATTGAGTCACTCTAAAAAGTAAAAATAAGGAAGAAGAGTGAAAACTTTGCAAAAGAAACAGAGACAAGTTGATTTTGGAAAAGCAATTGAGGTTAGTTTTGTTGATTACTGATACTTCTTCTTGCACCTTATCATCTCCTATACCAAAGCTGACACCCAAACTAATTTTTGATGAACAGCTGCAAGTATCTTTAACACCACAGATTTTGCCTTCTCCTTTTCTCATGGATTTTTCCCTTACTTTCTGTAGATTCTTTCCTTGCTTATATCCAGGCTATATTTTGACTAGCCAATAAATGAATTCTCCTCAAGTTGTTAGATTTTACTTTGTTTTTACATCTATTTTATTTTCCACACTGGGGAGCTTTAATCTGCTGCTCTTCAGAGTGCAGCCATTTTGGAACCTCGAGAAGTCATATTCTTTTCCCTGTGCAGATAGGCTATGAGGATATGGCAGTCAGCCATTCAAACATGATTTTTGCCTGACATTCTTAGGAAACAAGCCAGAAAACAAACTGAAAAAGTACAGATTAAAACACAAATGGAAGGTCCAAGGAAACAAACTGCTGTAGATAAAATCCAGTAGAACTTTAATCTAGAAATGGTTTGAAATAAAAACTTGTCTAAAACTATGAGAGATAAGCGCTTTCATTCACAAAAATACATGAACGTCATCAGATAAGCATTGCTGAAAGTACACACACAATTTGTAGCTTTTGTGTTTAATCACATGACTACTAAGCCCCCCGGAAATGAAACATCATCTAAAAGGAGCCACCACAAAGAAATTCACAGTGTTCAGCACTGAATCAATTCAACTGACAAAATTTGCAAACAAGGAAAAATATACAAAAAATAAATATATAAAAAATAGTACAAATGCTTTTCCTATATAATCTACGGGTCTATATTAAATCAGCGAACGCTTAAAATAGCGAAAGCTGATTTATCGACCCTTTAAAAGCGAAAGTTTGAAATCCCGAAGACACGGAACAGCAATTGTTTTCTCAGGAAAAAAAATCGCTGGGCCATTTTCCGGACTTTGCACTGTGGTGAAATTTTGGAGTTGGTATATTTAAGTAGAGGGGGTGTAGGGGACAAAGCCTCCCACTTGTGTTTTGAAGTTTTTTTTAATTTTATTTTTTTGTGGAACAGCGATTTTTTTCCCTGGGGAAAAAAATCACTGGTTCGTGTATTTGGGATTTCAAGCTTTCACTTTTAAAGGGTTGATAAATCAGCATTAGCTATTTTAAGCGTTCGCTGATTTAATATAGACCCTACTCTACATCTTACTTAACCTAAGCTATAGTCTTATCCTGAGAATCATGCACTCCTATACACAATCACACAAACACATACACACACACACACACACACACACACACACACACACACACACACACACACACACACACACACACACACACACACACACACACACACACACTTACCTGTATTAATAAAACAGCCATTTATTCTAGTGAACATTAAATAATTTGAAAGTTCCCCCTAAAACAGCAGCTTCAGCTTTCAATTGTGTGTGTGTGTGTGTGTGTGTGTGTCTGTGTGTGTGTGTGTGTGTGTGTGTGTGTGTGTGTGTGTGTGTGTGTGTGTGTGTGTGTGTGTGTGTGCATGCTTGCATGCTTGTGTGTGTGTGTGTGTGTGTGTGTATGTTTTTTCACTTGAGTCCTACAGCTTTGTGCCCAGTGCTGGGACCCAGCCCAGTCTACCCAGCCCTTCCTGCAGCTCTTTATACTCTCACTGAGGCCTGTATAGACAAGGCTAAATAGACACTAGGCTGCAGCTGGATTAAGACTGTTTGCTGTCAGGTTTGTAGAGCAGGTTAGGGACAAAAACTAGAGCTACAGAGTTGGTTGAAATTTTTGACAGAAGACTGTTCATAATAGTTCTAACATAAATGTGCATGTTACTCAAAAGTGAGTAATTTATACCAGCTAAATTCCGGTAGAGGTTTAAAAGCTGATCTCAGTGTGTTGCTCCATGTCTGCCATTAATTACTGCAGTCTGCAATAGTTCTCTGCTTTTCTATCAGTTTGTACATACTGGTGAGTATATACTGTTGTGCACATACCAGTGGGTACATATCAGTGGGTATATACTGGTGGGTGCATACCACTGGGTGCATATTGGTGGGTACAAAATGATGCTACACTTCTGGACACCATGGATTCTTGTTGCTGTGGAGTTATTCTGTCTACTCTTCCAGCTAAATAGGACACTTTTGTCTGTCACAAGTGTGTGTGTGTGTGTGTGTGTGTGTGTGTGTGTGTGTGTGTGTGTGTGTGTGTGTGTGTGTGTGTGTGTGTGTGTGTATATATATATATATATATATATATGTGTGTATATATATATATATATGTGTGTGTGTGTGTGTGTGTGTGTGTGTGTGTGTGTCTGTGAAATAAATGTTAGTCCATTTAGCTCTTGGTGATGAGTTACACTAACACAGATCTTGCAGGTATTTTATGGCCCTCAGTTCAGTTTCCAGTGACAGGAAACAATCTGACAGAAGTCTGAAGTGAAACCACAGTTGACATTTTAGATGTAAGCAGTCACCGTTTTATCTGTACAAATGGAATTTCATTTTACAGTGAAGTCTACTGTTTAGCTGTCATAACCTTTTATAATAACAGTTAAGTCTGATTTACTTCTCAGCCTTTATCTAACCTCTCCTGTATTCTTATGCTGCATATTACCCAATGAAACTGGCCTAAGCACTCTTGCAACCAATTCTAGTCTCATAGGAACTGGGACAGGTGATGGTCCACAGTTTCTCCTGGATCCTTAGACTGATGTCTCTTTTGTGCTCACAAGATGACCTACCAGCTCCCATGCACAGAATTCCTTTTCCTCACAATGATGACAACTTAATTAAACTTCTAGGTGAGTTAAAAAGAAAGAGAAAAAACATTTAAAAAAATACAGTAGGAGTATATACTCTTTAGTGCCTGATTAAATAACGCTGCTTGTCAAACATGATTCCAGTATGAACTTGCTAAACAAATGGGAAGCAGTTATTGAAAAATGATTTTGAATTAATCAGCTCATAATAAAT
Source organism: Protopterus annectens (assembly GCF_019279795.1). Lineage (NCBI taxonomy): Eukaryota > Metazoa > Chordata > Ceratodontiformes > Protopteridae > Protopterus > Protopterus annectens. The sequence continues at coordinate 663,382,793 of NC_056725.1, forward strand.
CACAACAAAATCACACTGCTGAAGTTAGGAATGTATTGACTAATCTGGATCCATCAGAACCACTTCCCCCTTCGACTTTCACATTTTTTAAACAAGCTCTACAGGACAGGAAGTCCATGAAATTCCACAAGGACACAAACAGATATTCACAGTTGCTTTTCTACAAGTCCAAAACACCATAATCCAACCCAGACAACAATACTAACCTTGTAAGTCCCACAAGCAACAGCAGCAGCCAAGTTTTAGAGTTGGACTATACAGCTTTGTAGCTTCACTGCTGGTCTCTGTGGTTGGCCAGCCTTGCTTTGGTCATATCTGAGCTGTACATAAACTCAGGAACCAATTAGTCAACTGACAGATGGAGCCAGTTTTCCACAAGATCCTGACAGGCAACAGCTAGGTAAGAAAACCATCTCATTGTGCTACGGTCTCAAAATTTAATGCAAAATAGGGACACATGAGAAATCATAAAATGCATCTCTCGCTCAGCCCTAGCAAAAGTACTACCTCAGCCACAGTCTGGCAACAAGTTTGAGATCATCACTTTCAGCAGTAGAAACCATGACAGGCATGAAATTTACAGTCTTCTAAAAGAAGTTACCTTTCATCGTTATTAGCATCATTCTTATCATCACCTTCATCATCAACTCCTGTTCCCATTTTCTATATGGGGTCAATGTCATATCAACGTCTGACACCTTTCTTGATTCACTGTCACTCTCCTGACTGTTGCAGGTCATCCTCTTTACTAAATTGTCTTCTACTTTCCTGCAAATGTGCCCAAACAGTATGATCTCTTCTCTTTGACCTGTTTTGCAATTGGAGCTCCTTTGGCTTCTGCTCTGATGTCCTTATTTGTTTACCTGTCCCACAGTGCAAATCCTACCACCTTTCAGAGGTACTTCATCTCCATCACCTCTAACTTCCTCAGCCGTTCTGCCCTCACTGCCCAGGTTTCTGTACTATATAGTAGCACTGGTCACACCGCTGTTTTGTACACCTAACTTTTCAGCTTCTTTGGCATTCTTCTGTCACATACTACCCCGACACTCTGTGCCATTTGGCTGCAGACTCTCTGATTCTTGTTTTGACTTCCTCTTTCAGACTTTCCTTTTCTTCAACCACCAATCCCAGATACTTGAAGCTACTAACCTGCTCCACTATTTTCCCTTCTGCCTCAATTCTCAGTTTCTTCTGATTTTTCCCCATTGGTTGCCATTACAACTGTCTTATCTGTACTCACTTTTATTCCTTGTGGCTTCGGTTTTGTATTCCATTCCACCACCTACTGACAAAGTTCTTGTTCAAAGCCTGCATGTAATGCCACATCATCAGCATACAGCAGTTTTGTTGGTAAGTCTTTGCCAACATGTTTGCTAATGTGGTCCATCACAAGTATGAATAGCAGTGGGCTCAGAGCTGAACCCTGATGCACACCCACTCATATTAGGAACATCATTGAGTCCAAACATTGTTTGAACTTGTGCTACTGGGTCCTTGTACATAGCCTGCACTAATTCTACCAGTGTTTCTGAGAATTTCAACTACCACAGGACTACCAATATCAGCTTTGTTGGTACCTTATCATATGCTTTCTCAAAGTTCAAGAATGCCCAGTTGAACTCTTTCCTTATTTTTAGCTTCTTCACAACTAACTGCATCACTGCAAACATCGGGTTAGTTGTGTTCCATTCTGATCTAAATCCAAACGGCTCATTTCCCATCTTACTTTCTACTGTGCTGCATATTAGTTTACCAAGCATCTCTGCATATTTGTTTATTAAGCACTGTCTCCAGATCTTTAATGCAGTGTGACAGGAGTTTGGTACCTCCATATTGCCCACAGTTGTGAATGTCCCCTTTGTTTTTGTACATCTTTATATTATATCAGTAAAGATGTTACCTTTATGCCCTGCAAATGTGTTGGTGTAGTAAACACCATGTTCTCGCCAAACCTCTGCATTTGGAACTTGAACCTAAAACTCTGGCTATATACTCAGTCAACATTCACCAGAAATGGATAAGGTCAAGTTGTATCACACACCTCCCTCACATCAGACCTTAGTGACTTTCAAAGAATGGGAGAATAAGAAATTTATCTCATGAAGTCATCCCAAAACAAGTTCTCTATTCTTACTCCTGGGAAGATCAAGGGATTGAACCAGCAGAAAAATAACACAAGCATTGGAAGCATGTGAATTGAAAAGGGTAGCTTTGTGATTTCTATGAACATTGCCAATAGTGAGTGTAAAATGCTATCTCTCCTCTGTGACACCAGGTTTTAGAAACCCAATACATCTTACAGTATATTCTGAGTCTACAGATACATCTGTGGAGCCACTGAGGATTTACTTTTGAGCAATTACCTTTCTGGTGGCCTGGGGACTTTTTTCTTAGTTGACCATTTCCTGTATCAACTCCATTTTTGAATACCCGAACTCCACAAATAGACACACTCTCATACTGTGTCCCATAATGGCAAATGCAGGTTCCAAGATCGAACCAGTTGTTATCCACAGAGTAACAAGCTCCAGTATCATCAGTGAGACACTGACAATTTTCTTTGATTTTACTGTCAACAAAATCAATACACTTAAAATCCATTGTGACTGATTTCCATTGATACCGCGTCCCTTTTTATAGGGTGCTTCCACATGAAGAAAGTGTGGAAGCTATAAGCCCTTGCACATATATGGTGAGTCCTCCAACACCTTAATCCCTTAAATGAAATGATTTTTCCTTTGGATTTTTCCTCTGGAAAGAGGACTTTATTTATTTTTATTTTTGCTAAGTTTTGCTAACTTAGCTGTGGCCAGGATCCAACATTCTGAACAGTTACCCTTATTCCTAATCCAACACCAAAGTAGATAACATCTGCCAGCTGTTGAACCCTGCACTCAGTAACAGCTTTCCTTTTGGCTCTTAAGCATACAAGCGGGAGCCATGGCTTGGGGCCAGCTCTTCAAGGAGATTATGGACCTTACCAGTGATTAAATATATATACATATATGGATCTAGGATGTTTGCTCGAATGAGCAAATGTCCGAATCCATAATAACCGAACACACTTTAACGAAAGCGCTTTTATCGAAAAAGCACTTTCGGTAAAGCGTGTTACAAAAAAAAAAAAAACAGAAAAAAACACTATATTTACATTTTAGCAGGGGGGCTTCGCCCACTTGCACCCACCCCATGTGGGGGACTGTGCCCACCACACCCCTACTACTTTAATATTCTCCCTCCAAGACTGCACTACAGTGGGGAAAAGGGAAATTTCCCTTACCTGCACCATAGTACAGCCTCGGCAACAGGCATACTTATGCGAAAGTGCTTCTTTGGTGAAAAGCACTTTTGCGTAAGTATGCCCGGCCGTTTGGGTTTTGGTCATTTGCTCATTCGAGCAAACGCCCAGAACCTACATATACATATTTGTCTGTCTATTTATCTTTCTATATTTCCCATGACAATACTTGCCTTAGGAAGCATTCAAACACACACTTTAAGAACAAGGCCGACTTTTCACAAAAGAACAACTCACTAATGTGAAAAGCCATTTTTTTTTTTATTTATTTATTTTTTATTTAAAAATTGTTGCCCAGAGTAGTAAACTGATTTCTGGGGATCAGATTGATCATAGGAGTACAAGTCCAAGAAAATTATTGAAAAACAGTTCAAGATAAATATATACAACAAAGTATAAAATTATAATATATGAGTTGGAAATATACAATGCCCAGTAAATCAGCAAATGTGAATGTATGCTCGATTTGTAAATAATACAATAATGCAACAAAATAACATCATATCTTTCAACTGAACAGATTTTGGCAAAATGTCCAGGTTTTCCCCAAATTTTTGTTTTGTTTCTCATAAAAATTGTGTTTTTTGGCAAACCACTGAAGACTGACGTCACTAAATAATAATATACATTTGAGATACAGACTTTATATCCTCCAGAAAATGCATGCTAAGACAAATCCTGTTATCCTAGCAACTTTCTAAGTTTATAAGAGCAATATTTAAAACATGTCCCTAATTTTGAGCCTTGTCTCACCATTATTTTAGGATTTGTCCAGATTTCTTGTGCTAAGAAGTTGAGAGTATGACTGACATAAGAATATACAATGGAATTATATATAAAGAAAGAATAAAAAAAGCAACCAAAATATCTGAGGATGTGTAGTTAATAAACCTGTAGTATATATTGTTAGAGAAAGCAAGGATCTTTAGGAAAATTTCGGTCTGAAAACATTTTCATTTAGTAGCTTCAACTATATGTTTTTTTAGCTTATTTTTGAAAATTTGGTAGTATTTAGTCCCTTTAATGTAAGAGGGAAGGGCTTCCTAGTGTTGTGAACATTTCTCAGGGTTAGTGAACTTATTTCCAAGGATTCACAATTTTGCAGGAATTCTTACTTCTATTGTAAAGCATTTGTTACTTCACTTGAGCTCAAATCTAGTTTGTTTTACATTGGAAGGGTTCTTTTTAACTCTGGTGGGAGCAGAGAGCTAAATTCAACCCATCCAAGGTGGGAACTACTGCTTAATAGCTTATTGTGCTTTTATCTGATTGGCCTGAGGGTTTAACCTTATAAAAGTCTTTCATCCTGCTCATATAAAAGCCTCACTCAAACGTGGTTCCCTGTACTTGCATATAAGCAAACCTCTCCATTTTAAAATCCTCTATAGGAAACGGTCTTCATAGTCTCCCACTGTTTACAGCTGCTCAAAGAGCTACCAGTTTGTGCAGAGGGTGGTACCATTGTAGGGCATCTATTAGTAGACTACTAAATACTCTCACTTTGACCTTTAAGTGACTCTCCCTTACTCCTTCCCATCTAGAAATTGTGTTTCCTTGACTTTCATAGCTTAGACTAGAGTCAGACCTGCTGAATCTAGACTGTTTGGTATCACTGTGCTCTTAAGCCAGCCATCTTAAATTAAGAGGGTCTCCTTTCACCCTTAGGATCATAGGATCATATGAAGTTACTAGGCTATTAGCCCTGAGGCCCTTACAAGCCTAGCCAACAATTTAGCCCATGTTCCAACAAGTCAGCACCCTATGTCACTGTCCATCAGGGACACAGGTGGAATCCCATAGGTGTATTTTCTGTTCCCCATCCAGTTATCCAGGTTGCGCTTAAAAAGGGTTAATGAGGTACTCTGCTTTATGTGGAGAGGGAGTCAATTCCACAAAAGGGGGAGTCTCTAGGACATAAATGTGTCCTGCCAACAAGTCCTACTGGTGTCACAGACCAGGTTGAGGTCTCACATATGGGTTACTCAAGTGGAGCTTGATTTGCGGATATGCAGCAGTCCCATCAGGGTGGGGTCTGAGACTGCTTTGTATGCCAGACAGAGGTCACTTGTGAGGAGTCTATAGGAGACTGAGCAGAGGGACAGGGCTTTTAGCCTATCTGTATAGGGTAGATGTGTGAGGCCCTGGATTTTCTGGGTGAGGAACCTTTGTGGTCTCTCCAGCTGCTGCATGTGTTTTGTGACATACATGCCAAAAGGGGCATTGTACTCAGTAATGGGTCTTATAAGGAAAGAATACAGGGATGTTATGACCACCTTGTCCATGGATGAGATACTCTTACTATTGAGGTGGGCCACATAGAAAGCTTTCTGTACAATGGAGGCACTATGGTGGTAAAAAGTCAGTTTGCTATCAACCTGGGTGACAAGTTCCTCATGACTGATTGCATGCTTAGGACCTTATTATCAATGCAATAGTTTGTGGGGACATCACTCTTCCCAAAAGGGATGATGATGCATTTTTTCGCAATCAGTTTGAGGCCGTGTTTCTGGCACCAGTCATTTGTTTGGGTGAGACCATCTTGGAGGATGTCCGCATCACTAGGGGGAATTGATGACAGCATCCAGCTTGCAGTCATCTGCAAACCTGGTCAGTCATAGCCCACTAGATTTAGCCTGCACCTCCAAGAAGTATATGCCAAACAGCAGAGGCCCCAAGGCCAATCCCTGGGGTACAATGCTTGCTATGGGTCTACTACTTGAGGTATTTATTTATTTATTTGCAGTTGGTTTACCAGGATAGTCCATTGGGCCTAGAAGAACCCATTTTCAATGGGGGGGTGGGAGAAAAAAAGCAAAAAAAACAAAAATATAATTAAAAAAACAGTAATTACAAAACAAAAAAAATCAAAATCAAAGTTTGTTACAGTATACAAAAAAAGTAGTATAAAAAATTGCATTTAAAAACAAAATGTTCTAAAGCAAAAATGACATGAAAGTTTTTTTTTTTATTTAATTTATAAAAATATTTTTAACTTTCTGAGATAATTTCTAAGATCAAAATAAATCTATAGTAGTTGTTGTCTAATCTTTATGCGCATGGATGCACTGCAACAACTTTCATATGTATATGATATACATGAGTAGGGTAGAGAGAGGGGATGGGAGGGAGACATTGGGATTCAGATGGATCAGGATGTATGTATCACAACCCAATTGCAGTTGTTAGACAGATAGGAGTTGAGAGAAAGATGAGAAGAGAGAAAGTGACTGTTCTTATAATTGAAGAAATCTTATGACAAGGTTGAGGACATGTTTTGGTTTGGTTTGTGGTGTGGTAAACAGAAAAAAAAGAAGAGAAGATTAGTATGTATGTGCAACACAGGGACCCAAATACTGAAGAAGAACAGTGTGTCTCTAGTCTAACTAAGGGGTTCCTGGGGGATTGGGTGCTGTGTGTACTAGTGGCTGCATTGCTTGCAACAGCTTGATGGGGAATAGATCAACAAAGTTGTATTATGTTTTTAGAGAATAAAGGGGGAGAAGGTTTAGTTTAAAGTTATGAGAGAAAGAAGGTGGCTTCCCCTATTTTGACTAGGTGGGTTCTATCAGTGAGTCAGTTTGCTACCCTTCTGGTAACTGAGTTTATCTATTATACCTGAGAGGGGAATAGTATTGAAGGCTTTGGCCAGATCAAGGTAGGCAGTGTGTACTGTCTTCCCCTCATCTATGGCCTTAGTCACTGTCTCAAAGAAGTTGACCAAACTTAAAAGGCATGACCTCCCCTTGACAAAACCAAACTGTGTGGGATCAAGTGTCTGGATGTTGCCAATGTTCTTGTTAATGAGGTTCATGATAATCCACTCCATGGTCTTGCAGATTAGGCTAGTTTGGCTGATGGGTCTATAATTTCCTGGATCGGTGGATGCTCCACCTTTGTGCAAAGAGATAACAGTGGCTGTCCTCCACTCAGCTGGGAGAAAGCCGGTACTCAGGCTTTGGTTGAATAGGGTGCCTAATCGTGCTGCAAGTTCCTACCTGAGTTCATGTAGGATGCAGCCTGGAAAGTTATCGGGGTCCATGGAGCCTGTATTTTTTGCCTTTGAGAGCGCAGTGATGACTTGCTCCATAGAGATAATGGGAGGGGGTCAGGTACTGTGGATGTCCTGTTTTACTGATGGGGGGACAGATGAGTGAAGTTTTCACTGAACATGTCTACCAGCAAGTTGGCTATATCTACAGCATTTATGTATGTGGTGCCCTTGGATACCATTTCTGAGCAGATCTGGGTGCTTCCCTTGAAATTCTGGACATATATGAAATAGGCCTTATGATGTCGACAGTTTGGACTCAAAGTTTGCTTTGGAGGATTTCACTAGTGCTCTTAGTTGCTTGTTCAGGCTAAGGAGAGATTTGCTTCCAGTTAGGTCCCTGCTCCTTCTTGGTCTGAGACAGCAATTTTTTCCTTTTATTACAGAGTTTATTTATTGTAGATGTCCACCAGACAGGTTTACTTTTCCTTGATGTGGATAATTTCATTCTGTCTGGTATTCCTGATTCCATGCAGCCATATAAATGGTCATATAGTACATTGGTGTAGGTTTGGAAATATGTGCCAGATCCTATGGAGGGGGAAGGGGGTTGAGAAGCTGTTTATACCTTTCCTCAGGAGGTTGTAATCAGCTTTGAAGAAGTTTTTTGTTTGACCTTAGCTGGGGGTGGGGTGTCAGGGGAGATGATGACTTCAAAAGTGACTGCTTTGTGGTCACATCTTACCAGGGATGATGACACTGTAGGGATGCTGCAGTGGTTACTCATGTTGGTTAATACCAAGTCCAAGATAGTTTCACCTCTTGTGGGGGTGTCAACCAACTTATCCAATGCATTTGCATTGATGAAATCAAGTAATCTCTGGGCATTAGTGTTTTGGCATGAGTATTTCTTCCAATCTCTGGTTGGATAGTTAAAGTCGCCCAGGATCAGGGTAAAGGGTTTAATCTCGATAGATTTGGAGAGGTCCAGATAAGCGGAGTGTGCATCTTGAGTCAAAGATGGAGGTCTATATCTAGCTATGATTTGAATAGGGGTCTTGTCAGTTGTTAACTGTACCTGAAGTAGTTCCTGTGCATCATACTGTTTGACCAGCCTTGAGGTGTGTATTTTTTTTATATATATGACAACTTCACCTCTTTTTGTTTTGCTGCCCACGCTTTAGGGTCAGAATGAATGATAGGATGAGTAACCTGGTATGTGCTCTCCACAGCTTTGAACCAGGTTTCTGTGACTGCATAAATGTCAACTTCTTCCAGGGTTAGGAATTTGCATTGAGTGCAGTTTCATGTTTAGACTCCTAGCATTTAGCAGCATGCGTTTGAGGCAGAATTGTGCAGCTTAGGACCCATCTGAGTTTGGGGTTGCTGGGGATAGGCTCATTTTGGGGCTTTCCCATTGGTAGTGTTGTTAAAACTGTTTAAATGTGCCTGTACATAAGCCTTGTGTTTGTGCGGGTTTGCTCTCAGTTTACATGAGCTGCTCAACATTTAGCAACTTTAGCCAGAGGTCTGGAGTGCATCTGCACTGAAATCTAAGGCATCCACTAAAAAAATTAAAAATAAGTATATTTTAAGCGAGCACTGCACTTTGTTAACTGCAGTTAATTGAATTGCTGTTTCATTTTTGCTGTTTGAGACAAAGTCCAGCTAGCCCACTTCCTTCCCAAATACCACATTCAGAAAAGTCCTGACACAATGAGTGGGCAGTTTCCCATTATTTCTCCTGCCAGCTTGATTTATATGGGCATCTTGAGGCAATGTAGCAATTGCTTCATGTATACCGACAACCATTTACCTCTAAAGCAAACTAACACCCTATGTGAGAGATGCAAATACACTATGGAACTGGAGTCAGTTCTCTCACGTCAAAACAAACTAGACATCAAACAAGTTGTCAGCACACACGCTTCACCTCTCACCCAAACCTCACTTCTCACACAAAATAAGGTCATGACAGATAAACTTACATATATGGAGTTATTCATTAAAAGCCTGCAAAAAAGACAGAGACTTCCCAAATGCACACCACTCACACTTACCACTAAGTATAAAGAAACCACTACACATATCAACACACACACAGCCATGTCTCAACAAATAAGCCTCTAAGGCAAAATGTTCAAATATTTTGTTCATAGGTGACTCCACAGTGAGACAGATGTTCCCTTCACCAGACTGGACCAGGAGAAGGTCACGGTCAGCTGACTATCAGGTGCAAGGATCTGACAAATCACACACGCACTCAAGTCACTCAACAACAAGTACAGTTATGACTCTGTCATAATCTATGTTGCAGTGAATGACTTGAAATGTACCTCTCTAGACTATATGAAGAGACATGACAGAACTTTGATTATGTGTCCCAGATAAGTATGTCCCTAGCCGTAAGCAGTATCCTACCCTCACCCAAGATGATGCCACAATATAAACAAAAAATGAGTGACCAGCAATATGGCTCAGATTCTGGTATCAGTCTAGAGGGATCCAGTATCTGTCAGCCTGGGAAGATATGGTAGACAGACCTTGCTGCTTTGCTAGTGATGGTCTACACTTGACTCCCCTAGGCTTTCGGATGCTGACAAAGGCCCTTGCCTCCCCCATTGTGCCTTTTTTAGGCAATGTCAAAACAACAAGTTTTTCAACATAACAAAATCTAATTGAGACAAACTCAGGATTGTGCTGCTTAATGCCAGGAGTTTATATATGCAACTCCACTCCCTGGAGGCACTCCTCACCCTGGAGGATGCTGACATCTGTGTAGTTACTGAAATGTTGTTCAAGGCTGCTGACAGCACCTCGGCCATGCAATTTTACAATGCGTTCCACACATTTAGACCTCAAATTAAGTGTAAAGGAACCAAAGGTGGAGGTGTATCCATCTTCATTAAAAAAAATTGAGACTGGTCAAACAGCATGACTCTCAAACTATTCCATGTCCAATTATCTGTTGGGAAAGTACTATACTGCATCTTTTCTAGCTATAGATCCCCCACCATGAACCAAGGTAAACACACTGCCTACCTCAATTTCCTGGACTCTCTCGCCATACAGCCCAACACCTTAGTCATGGGAGATTTCAACTATCCTTCCACAGACTGGGGGACATACATGAGCAAAAACACACTCGTCTAGACAGTCCTGGACTTTGTTAACACAGATGCTCTGGAACAGATACTTGCCACCCCAACTAGGCGCTCTAATGCTCTGGACATAGTACTCACCAACATGGGGGGGATCACTGTACTTCCAATTAGTCAAAACGTGTAATAAAATCCCAACATGAACACAATAATTGTATGAAAAGGAATCCAGAAGAAGGTTCCGATAACAAACATACACTTTATTAAAATAATAAGTTCAAAATGTAGAAAAAATGAATGGAAGGCTAAAAATCCACTTATTTATTGATATAATAATTCCACAATAAGCTCGTTCATCCTGTAGAAAGGACTTCATCAGAATTTGCAAGCAATTTAAACACTTTTAGCATATAAAAGCTTCCCACAACAAATGTGCACAAATAAATCTGATAAAATATACATATATACATTAATTAAAAAATGTAAACAAATTCATACAAAAACAATAAAATATGCACATAAAAAGACTGTAGATCTATATACATCAGAAGGCACTATCATAGATAAAGAGGAGCTTCTGTCATAAATAAAGACAGTAGTCCTGCCAAATACTAAAGGGCCCACATGGCTTTTATCCTCAAAACACTCCTTATGGACACCACATTGTTTAGACCTGGAAATGCAGTAGCATGACACCTAAGCTGCCATTTCAATTCCTTCAACTCTAAAAATTCATCTGCTGGTCCCGCTCTAGGGCCCAGGTCAACATGATCAATAATTAAAAATTTAAAGGAATGGGTAGAGTCACTGTTGCTGTGCTTAAATAAAGCATTCTTTTCATCCCTTTTACTAATACAGTATTGGTGTTGGTAAATAGGGTCCCTAAGGGCTCTTTTGGTCTTACCTATGTAAAATCCTTCACAGCTCTGACACTTGGCCACATAAATGATTCCTTTACTGTCACAATATTTTATTGTGTTTTTGTATGAATTTGTTTACATTTTTTAAATTAATGTATATATTTATATTTTATAAGATTTATTTGTGCACATTTGTTGTGGGAAGTGTTTATATACTAAAAGTGTTTAAATTCATTATGGCAGAACGCTACCTTTAAGTTTGTAATTAGGTAGTTAATGAGTCAGGTGGTTGGGTTACCCTATATATACTGTATTAATTAACTGCTTGCACATTCTGATGAAGTCCTTTGTACAGGATGAAAGCACTTAATGTGGAATTATTATATCAATAAATAAGTGGATTTTTAGCCTTCCACTCGTTTTTTCTACATTTTGGACGTATTAGTTTGGTGTGGTATCCCTTTATTAAAATAACAAATAGCTTAAGAACAAAAAGGTAAGCACTTTCATGCCATATGTTAGCACTTCATCAGACCTATTCCACAACTGTAGTGATTTAAGTTATATAGAATGGACCAATCAATAATTGCACAGATAACTATCTTTCATCTAAATGGCCGAGCTTTCAATGCCAGCTTTAAAGGTACACAGCCTTTCAGTCCAAAATCTTTATCAGCTTATAATCATATTATTCATTTTAATTCATTAATTTCTATCATATTATCTAGGTCTCCCAATCTCATGCTCAGGATAATTAGCTGTAGTACCATGAAGCTAAATATATGTGTAAAATCATTATCTGAGATGTGTCTCGCTAAAGCATTGGAAGTCCTCACATAGGGATCCCAATAAGATGTTCTGTAATTTTTTTCTTTCAGCAGTCAAGTTGTCTTACCCAAGTAGAAGCAAAAACATGCCTTGCAAGTAGCTAGATATGCTAAATTGCTACTACAGCAATCCGCATATATTCCTGGGGTAAACCTCTGCCCTGTAAGTGGGTGTACAAATTCATTGCTACTGATTACATATTCACAAAAATTACAATTCCTGCAAGGAAAGGTTCCAATACATTTTGACTTATTACTCCCTGTTTCTTTGTTGCCATAGTAAACCATTCTTTTCAACGACTTATTTTTAAAGGCGAACTTAGGACGTTTTCCTACTATTTGTTTTAATCTATTATCAATCATCAGGATAGGCAAATTCTGTTATATAATGTCACATGTCCCATTAACATTACTGGAGTAAAACACAGGAACTGATACTCTCTTGTCATTTGTTGTTAGACTATTCTTGTTCACAGTCCCACTATTAACATCTTCCTTAGGGAAATATGGTCTGGCCCTGTCTTAGACCCACAGGAACATGTCATTAATAGCTGAGGATATTTCTCTTTCATTGTAACCTCTTTCTTTTAGCTGTTGAGCTACGCTCACAGTCTCTTCTCCATAACACTGTTCTTCATTACTGAGTCTCACAGGTCTCATGCATTGCCCCTTCACAATATTTCTATATACATAGGTGGGGTGCATGCGATTCCTTTGTAAAATGTTATTCCTTGTACAGAGTTTCCTGAAGGCACTGGTGATGACTTCATTATTTTGGCTCTTCGTTATCTTCACGTCCAAAAAAATAAATTTCTTTATCTGAAATATTAATTGTGAATTTAAGAAAATTGGTAGTCATCTCTAGATATTTAAAAAAATCGTTAAACTGGGATACCGTGCCTCCCCACAAAAGGAAGATGTCATCCACAAATTTTTTATAGAATTTGATATTCATTGTAAAACTGTTATTCATAAGGAGGATCAGCTTCCATTGTGTGAGAACCATGTTAGCGTAAGAATTCATACAAATTGTACCCATTGCCACTCCTTGTCTCTATAAATAATACTTCCTTTCAAATAAAATATATCGTTCTCCAAAATTATTTTTAAAATAGCACAAATCAAAATAATGCTTGCATTCATAAATTCATTGTGCCTTGTTAAGTATAACCTCGTCATCTCTAGCCCTGTATTATTAGGGATTACGGTGAATAATGAGCAGATATCTATAGTTACTAAATAACATTCATTAATCGAGATGTCACTATCCAGACCCTCATATAAACTTTGTAAGAAGTGTTTTGTGTCTCTCAACACTGATTCAGCTTTGCCAAGTATAGGTCTCAATCTCTGCTCTACAAACAATGATGCAGATTCTATTAACCACCCTCTGATATATACAATAGGTCACATAGGGGGTGTCTGCAAGTCTTTATGTATTTTTGGCATACCATAAAGCATTGGTACAACTGGGTGTTCTACTAGAAAAAAGTGTACGTATCATAGCTGATTTGTCTGCAAATTAAAATATCATATTGATCAGACCATACGCTGTTAATGATTTTATTCATGTGTACATTGCACTTGTGTGTATGTGGTCTCATCCTTCAACATTTCATTTATTCTATAAATATAAACCTTTTTGTTCATCACAACAGTTGTGCCACCTTTATCTGCTGAGCGTATGCTAACATGGTCATTTCACTGCAATTGCTTAAGTGCTAACATTTCATCTTTATTGAAATTTCAAAAACATCTACTCTGTGTAGTCTGTTTTTTATACCTAATAATTTCAGGTTCACAAGTCTTCAGAAAAGCTTCTAACATAGAATACAATTGTGGTACATGTAAACTATGTTTTTTAAAAACTGTTATCTAAAACGTATTCATTCTCAAAATGCAAGTATGCTAGCATAGTCTGTCTTGTAAAAAGTCTTAAATCTAAAATCGTATTACATGTATCAAACTGGGCTGCTGGTATGAATGTAAGTCCATATTCCAATACTGCCTGCACTTCCCGTGTCAAAGCAACATAGGATATATTTGAAACTAAAGACTATTGTTCAAGACCATGCCCTCTTGTTGTTGATCACTCTCTGTGAGTATTCTCCTGAGGATTTGTCTCTTCTTCCCTCATCTGTGGGAGCAAGGCCCTCTGATATAGTCCTGTTCCTTCAAAGGGATTGGGAGGGTTGGAAATGGGAAAAATCTCTTCATGTTTCCCGCTGTTGATTGATCAGTAGTCACTTTTCTCCAAACATCAGGTGGTTTAACTGACTGGCTTTTCACAGTTGGAACATCCAATCTGTGGGCAGAATCAGAACCTTTCTGACCAATAGGTTCATTCATATTTTCTCTTACCGCTAATCGTAGTTCACTCTTTACTGGGTTGTTGATTAAGTACCTGTCCCCTCCTTGCTTGAACATTAAGCCAGGAAAAAATATGTCCTTTGGAAACATTTGCATAATCACTTTCTAACTTTTTAACTTTCTGACTGCGGAGTCTCACTTCATAGAGTGAGACATTATTCAGAATGTCGTCTAGTTCTAATCGATCAGTTTCATGAAGGCATTCTTTTAAAAGTTGATGCTGTAACTTATCTACCTCAGCAATCATACCTTCTTCAATTGGTCTAATAAAGTCAATCAACTTTTTCATATAGCCAAAGCCAGTCTCTGTATTAAACTGTTCCCATTTTTTTAACAGTTTAGGGTAAAAATTGCTACATGTTAGCGTTTTCACTATTCTCAGCCCATGCAGAATGACTAAAATGTAGGCAGGCTTCAAGGTGAAGCTTCTGCCACTGCAATCTCTTTAAACAATATAACTTATTCTCTAAGTCCTTTAAACCATCATGAAAGCATTTATCAAGAAAGCATTTATCAAGAACCTCAGCTTCATCCGTAACTGTCTTAGGTTCGCTCATATTAAGCAGTAGTAATAGATTACCTTCCATCCTTGTAATTCTCCTGAAATGTTCATTATTCTTAACCACTTCTCTAGTCAAGGAGCTTGAACCCTGTTCGATGCTGAAACCTTCTGCCATAACGTGCAACCATGAGTTACATTTAATTAGGCAAAAAAAAAAATGTTATAAAATCCCAACATGACCACAACTTGTTGTTGTTGTTTGTCTTTCGGCTTTTCCTGGTTAGGGATCGCCACAGCAGAACTCCGGTCTGCTAATGATTGGTAGTAGATTTTCACAAACGCTGAGGTGCCAGCTCAACGTTCAACCTTCAACGAAGGCACTCCCATTTACGCATGTCTTTCAAATGCCCACCTAACCATGGGGAGGACATGCAGACTCCACACAGAAGGCACTCCCTACACTCCAGCCGAGAATCGAACGGGAAAACCTCTTGCTGTGAGGCAACAACGCTACCACTGCATCACCACGGATACCACAACAATTGTTTATAAAGGAATCCAGCATAAGGTTCCAATAACAAACATACACTTTATTAAAATAACAAACAACTTAAGAATAAAAAGGTAAGCGTTTTCATGCCTTTATCAAGAGAGAATTAAAGAACATCTTAGTGAGATCTGTAATGCAAGGACTTCCAATGCTTTAGTGAGACACGTGTTAGACAATGACTTTACACATATACTTAACTTCATGGTACTACAGCTAATTACCCCAAGCATGAGACTGGGAGACCTAGATAATATGATAGAAATGAATGAATTAAAATGGATGATATGATTACAAGCTGATAAAGATTTTGGACTGAATGGCTGTGTACCTTTAAAGCCGGCATTGAAAGCTTGGTGAATTAGATAAAAGATAGTTATCTGTGCAATTGTTGATTGGTCCATATTATATAATGGAAGTGACTACAGCTGTAGAACAAGTGTGATGAAGCACTAGCATATGGCATGAAAGCACTTACCTTTTTATTCTTAAGTTGTTTGTTATTTTAATAAAGTATATGTTTGTTATCAGAACCTTCTGCTTGATTCCTTTTTATACTTTCCCATGCATGATACCGTCCCTGATTATGTCAGATCATGAATCAGTCTTGTTTGAAGCAACTACTGGAACCGACATCCCCTCAGGAATAAAAATTATAAAAAAATTCACTAAAGCTGACTTCAGCTTACTAAGTGATGGTATAAAAAGCTTCCTATCACCAGCAATCTCAGACTTCAAAGATCACTATGTAGAAGTGTAAGCAAATGCCCTGTACAAACACTTAAGTGACTGCTTAAACTCTGTTGTATCTGACCGGATCAAAACCATGTCTTCTTGTAAAAACAAACCACCATGGTCGACCTTGAGTATAAACATATCATGTGACAAGAGGAAGAAACTGTTGTCCAACACCAAGAGGGATATCACTCTGCAGAGGAAGAGTTCCCTCCTAAGACTAAACAGGAAAATCAGAAATCTTGTAAAGTCTTCTAAAGCAAATTACAAAACTAAAATCACATCCCTAGCCAAGGATAACCATAAGACATTCTTTAACTATGTTTGAAGTCTAAAAGGGAATGCCCAGCTATGTGCCAAACTATTTGCAGATGGGATTACTCATACTACACCAGAAGATATTAACAATCTGCTAGCTGACAGAATTAGTGCAAACTCCACCCCCATCCCCACCTACTATCTCCCAAAGCATACCTGACACGAGCCATCTGCTTAGTATCTCTAGAGAACAGGTAATCTCTGTGCTCACTAAGGCCAAAAACACGGCTTCAGTGGGACCAAATAATATCCCAGGTTGTTTGCTAAACAATCTAAAACAAGACTTAGCAGACCCACTTGGCATTCTCTTTAATCATAGCTTGAGAACTGGCTATGTTCCTTCACAATGGAAAACTGCAACAGTAATCCCCCTGCACAAAGGGAGGCCATCAACTGACCCTTGGAACTACAGACCAATAAGTCTAACCAGCTTCATCTGCAAGGCCGTGGAAAAAATTAATATGGACCTTCTCAACAAGGACTCAACCCAGTTTGACTTCGTTAAGGGTAGATCATGCTTATTAAACCTGGTAGACTTCTTCAAGAATGTCATCAAAGCCATGGACAAAGGTAAGACAGTGCACACAGCCTATCTTGACTTTGCCAAGGCTTTCAAGACAATTATCTACTCTAGCATAATTGAGAACCTCTTCTAGACAGGGATAAATCCTTATGTTACTAGACAGATAGCCAATTGGCTCACAGACAGAACACACTCTGTCAAAATTGTTGACTCCACCTCCACCAGTAGACCTGTCACCAGTGGAGTGCCACAGGGGTCTATGCTGGCCCCCTACTGTTTGGCATCTAGCTCTTCAGAATTCCAGAGCAAAGTAGATGGTCTTTGGCTCACAAAATTTGCTGATGATTGCAAACTGGGAGCAGTCATTGAGTCCCCCAATAATGTCAAATACTGCAAGAAGGGCTAACACAAACAAATGATTGGTGCCAAAGCCATGGTCTAAAACTAAATGCAAACAAATGCATTATTATTCCCTTTGGAAAAATGGAATTCCTTACAAATTGCAATATTGACAGCACCCCCCTGAGCTCCATCCCAGTGGTGCAAGACTTGGGAACACGGGTTGATAGCAATCTGAGCTTTGACCACCAAGTTTTCACAGTGGTAAGGAAAGTCTTCTATGTAGCACACCTCATCAGCAAGGGCATAGCATGCAGGGGATCAAGGGCTATTATAAATCCACTGTATTCAGCCCTCATCAGACCACTAATAGAGTATAATGTACCCTTTTCCATCTACCTCACCAGAAACCTGCAGCAGCTGGAGAGACTTCAGAGGTTTCTCACTAAGAAAATACAGGGACTCCAAACCATGACATATGTGGACAGGCTGAAAGCCCTTTCACTTTACCCTGTATTTTATAGGCTGCAGGGAGGTGACTTGTGCCTGGCCTATAGGGCAATCTCCAACCCTGCCCTAATGGAAATGCTGCACATCTGCAAGTCAAATTACTCAAGAGTCACTCGCTCTAGGGATCTCAACCTAGCTTGTGACATTAACAGATCATGCTGGAGAGACAGATATGTCTCCCAGAGACTACCAATTCATGTAAAACAGGGCTCCTCACTGACCCTATTCAAATGCAACCTAGATAATTGGATGGGAGACCACAAATTCATCTCTGGAGTGGCATCCATTTCCCTTATGGACAGGGGTAGCTAGTGTTGATCACAGACCCGCTCTATTTACAAATTCGTTCTGTGGACTACCCAAAACAGAACAAATGGGGATACTTGGGATTAACATAGCTAGGCTTGTAAAGGCTCTAGGGCCGCTAGCCTTGTAGCCTCCTATGACCCTATAAACCTAATAGTGTTGGGTACTAAGGTAGAGAAGCTGTGCTCCTTGAGTGCCAGGTAGTTATGAGGAGTTACTAGAGATGGTGCATTGGTGACTTTCAAACTGAGACTGACGTATGACTGCCAGTAGAAAATGAAAGTGTTATCATTCTGAAATATATTAAGAGGCGCTATCCTGTTAACAGATACACATTTTGCTAGACACTAAACCATTTTAGAGTAAGGTATACCAGATGTTAGTGTTCATGATGTGAGTGGGGGCAAGAGTGATAAATCTGCAGATATGGCTGGATTTTTTTCTGCAAGAATGAGTAGTTCTTTTTGGAGGTTGCAGCAGTGAGTAAGGGTGTGTATTCAAAGATGGACAACAGAATCCCTTTACCTATAGCTGTTCTTTATTCTGACAAAAGAAATTGTAATAGTTTCCATCACCAGAGAAAGATAATTTGTTTATTGTTACTTTTGTTTCTTCTACATGAAAATGAAATTTTAACTTTGGTTCTAAGTAAACACTTAAGTGCCTTAATTTATCAGTGGTTTTGATAATTTCCTCAATGTTGTGCAGGATGTGGTAATCTTTCGGGGATCAAGGCATATTTTGGTGTGTTCTAAGTGTCATGGGTTTGGTTTCATTTTGGTTGAATACCAGAAGTATGTGTTCAAGGAGATGTTTGGATTCTTAGTGGGAGCATTAAACATGTAAATAACCACATCACCTAAATAGAGAATGATTGGCATTTTTGGAAGATAAGCAAGAAGCTGGTTTACAAGGAGAGAACATATGAGGGGGATAAGATAGAAGCTTAAGGATCGCACTTTGTTAAATAGCCAAGTTGAAGAGTAAGGAAATGATCTTACCTAAATTCCTGAACTTAGTGGGTTTTTTCACTGAGCTGAGCTGCTAGGACTGAAGTAAAGAACAGGGTTTGGTTTGGTGAGGTCAATGAATACTCTTCAGTGATATCAATGTTGCCCATATTGATCAGAATGTCATCAAAAGGTGCATAGAAAACAGTCACTATGCTTCTCCCTGTCCAGTACTTACACCACCTCCTGTGCTACCTTCAATAATTTCATCTTCTGTGTGTTGAAGTGAGTTAATGTACACAGAATTGATGGCGATTACAACTCCATTTTGCAGCATGATTCTTTGCTGCAGTACTTGCTTTAATAAAGCCACCTCCATCAGGAGCCTTTTAAAACATAACTGAATTCACCTGGCTTACTTCTAAAGCTTTGTGGTCCCCTTTACCACCAGTTGATTTAATTTGTTTATTAAAAAACTCTATTGGATGTTTTTATTGGTTAACATGGTATATTTTAAAACCCTGTTGACTGATTTCCTATTGGGCCTTTCAGCTTGTTCCAACATTCTACTGGTCAAAATTCTGTTGGTTGATTTAGTTTGTTCTTGCATATCATTTGTTAGCCTTTGGTTCTCTTGTATATGTTATCATGATGTGAAGACATCTGTAAGGAATTTAGATGAAAGCATTTACTGCTGTCCCTGAATGAATGTAATTGTCTTTCAACTTACCTTCAAAATGTTTGTTTTATCATTATGGAGACTTGTATAGTTCACCTTGTATATGGCTAGATCACAGATGTATGCAGCCTGGTTAAGTAATGTTCCCAGTTATAAAATTATTCATAGATTTAGTTCCTTACTTAGCTTACATCCAAAGGAGACTGTCAAGAAGTTTAGCCCCATGGGGATTCCAAGATGGATGCACACTTATCAATAGGTTGATTAGAGCATTCCCAATGTGAAAACAGAACCTTTTTAAAGCAGCCAGAAAAAAAAGCTATTTGGGTATAATTTTGTTACTGGTTAGTTACTACACTGGCTGGATGTCAACAAAAAAATCTGTAGAAACTAAGGAAAAAATCAACTAGAAAAGGAGAAGCAAAATCTTTGGTGGGGAGAAGCCTTGCAGCTTTTCATCAAAAAGCAGTTCAGGTTTCATCCTCACTATAGGAGATGACTTCCAGTAACTTAGAGGAAAAAATAAATCAAATGCATTCAGAGGTGCTTTAAATAAGTAAGACATTGGAGAAATATTTATACAGTCAAATGACAAAAGGCTGAAATAATAGACAATGCTTTGTGTAGCTACACAGATGAGGTAATACATCACCAGAAATCAGAGGATGAAATAAAGAAAAGATTGGTTGAATATGAGGCTTTTTAAGGAGCACTATTTAAAAAAAAATAGAAGAGCTAAAAGACAAAGCATGCAGAACAAAACTGAGAATGCATGCTCTACCAGAGAAGGAACAGAATCTGTTAAATGTAAGAACCTACAAATAAGAAACTGGACTGGTTTTCAACAGCAGAACTTGTTAATGGAAAGGGCACACTGTGTCGACACTTCAAATCTGGCATGAGAAAGAAGCCAGTACCTATAGTAATAACTATAGTCTTATTAGCAGAAGGAGTTGCTTCTGAGAACATTGTGGCAGAAGGGTAAAGTATTGTCATCAGAGTATTCATGGAAAATGATTATTCACCATACACCAGGCAAAAGACAAACAAGTTTAACCTGGCAATCTGAGGATTTCTAGTGGAAGGTGAGAGATTCAAGTTTCTGTGTCCAGCTGTCTTCAAAATATTTTTTATTAAGGAGCAAAGGCATTTATGGATGTAGAAGATGCAAAGAAGGAATAAAAAACTTTACCCAATGAAAATGAACTAGCAAATTGAAGGGGCTTCTTCAGCTTCTCATTCCTCTAAAAATGGCATAGCCATAGACAGAACTTTACATGAAACATTTTCCAGTGTTCCAAAGGAAAATGATTGAATAACAAAAAAAAAAAAAGCTCGGGGGCTAACCATAAAAAAAATAAAATAAAAAATAAAAAACAAAAGTACTTTGGACTTGAACCAGAGACCATTGTTGGCTGTTCAGGATAATGAAGAAAGAGGCCAGCAAGAATGTGAAAGTTGAAAATAAACTCATTAATGGTAAAGTGTCATTTCCAAAAGATGTGTTTGGACATGAGAACTATGCTTTTGCATGAAGTGGAAACAAAAAGACTAGAAGTTGGAGGACTGTGTTATAGCCCAGTGGGAGGACATTAATTCCCACTTTGCCATTAATGTTTAGAAGTATATCAAAGGAACTGAAGTTGCAACTTTAAGTAAAAAGTTTTTTCTTAGTAGTATGCATAATAAAATTCATTGAAGTACGTAATACTCTGTAAAGTAGCTCTGTAAAGTATACAAAGGTACTTTTAAATGAGAGGTATGGAGGAAGGGAAGTCATATCACTGACTGCTGTTAATGCCATTGATGTTAATGTAAGAATGTACATTGTTTCAGCTGCATTATATATTGGGTTTATAATGTAGCAAAATAAAGGCTAATTATAAGGAATCCAAAGTTGTTATCTGTGACTGTTAAGGGAAGAGGGTGAAGTGAACTGGTCATATGTGTGCATTACATTAAGATGGTTTCCCCAGTGTCATGCCTACAGGTAGAGGTGTACACCAAACCATGTAAAATGCATGTTTTTCAGCATTTGAGATGAGATATGCACATGCAACTGAAGAACCCTTATCTGATCTTTATTATCTACCAGCAAAGCTCTGCAGTCATAAACTGTCTGCCTGCAGGCACATGTAAGTAATCAGGAAATGACTGAGCCATGCCATGAACTTTGATGCATCTGTATGGGAAAACACTAAAATAAGTACTTAAAGGGAAAAGTCACATATATTTCAGTGAAAATAAATTAAGTGTGATATATTAAAGGCAATATAAACATATGCATTCTTGGGAACATCCATGTCTTCAGTATAAACCACAAAAATGCAAAATATATTTATTTAATGGTAGCTAGGGCACTCATTCTAAATGCTTAAAATTAGTTAACTAAAATTGCAAGCTGTTTTCCCATCTGGGATGGATGGGACAAGAACAGATACTGTAGGCATTCCTCACAACTTTTCTCAATTTTCAGCGACACCAATAATTTGGACTCAAATTTTATCTCAGTCCCTCTTAATTTCTCCTAAAAATGATGACTTTTAGAGAAAATGTGGTGCATTGCACTTAATTAATAATGACAATAATTAGAGTGCTATAGGCTTATTTTACTTCAGAAAATGTATACTAATTCATAGTCTGTGATGGCACTAGTGATAAATGGTTTACTATCAAAATGTGGAAAGGCACTTACATGAAACTGGGATGGTTGACTTGTGTTTTACAGTTTCCGTAATGCCGATCCAGAAATATTTGACTCCTCATTAGCGAATGGTTGTGTATATTTGCTAATATGGAATCATCATTCTGATAACAGATCACATTACAATGGGGATTGGGAAATTTACCCTTTTCCGCACTGTAGTGCAATCTCAGAATTGGAATATATAATATGCAACTGGACGTGGGGGCTGTAGGGGGGCTTGCCCCTGCAAAAACATTACTGGTAACATGGGATTTCGACATTGGAACTTCTATTGTTCCAAAGTTGATTCAGTGGTTACCATTTCTGACATTTTGATAATTCTGTATTATTAAACTCGGATAAAGAATTTTATCAAAAAGTGGAAAATTGTTTTGATTTTCCACATTTTGATAGTAAACCAATAAATGTGTTCTGCAGCTTGTGTAATTGGATAGGTGGGGGTTCTAATCCCATTGCAATTAACTTGAATGTGTATATGTGTGTGCGTGTGTGTGTGTGTGTGTGTGTGTGTGTGTGTGTGTGTGTGTGTGTGTGTGTGTGTGTGTGTGTGTGTGTGTGTGTGTGTGTGTGTGTGTGTGTGTGTGTGTGTGTATGTATGTGTGTGTGTGTGTGTGTGTGTGTGTGTGTGTGTGTGTGTGTGTGTGTGTGTGTGTGTGTGTGTGTGCCTGTGTGTTTTTCTTCATTCAATTATCATTCTGGGGGCAATTTGGGATACATGGCTAGGCTTCAAAAGGCTGTTGTGGTCATTACCCTAGTAAACGCCTATGAACCTATTCTCTTATTCTCTCAATGATTCAAGTTAATAGTATTAATATTTTAAAAGTGTGTGGGAGGTTGGCATAATGGTCAAGGTTATTACCTTATAGAGACAAGGGGGGGGGGTTGATTCTCACATGGGGTAATTGGCTAGGCTTAAAATGGCCCACAAGGGCAGTTAACCTAATCTAACAACCTAAACACGCCCTTGATTATTTCTGGCTTATCCCTGATTCTGTTGAAATTTGTACTGATTGGTTGACAGCTATGAATGTGGGTGCAGGACTGAACACAGGCTATAATATCCATTTCAAAGATAAGAACATTCTAACAAATAGTAATTTCTGTATGTAACTTGGAAGTTGAAAACATATATTAAAAAACTGTCATACCAAATATATAAAAGTAATAGCATCTTACTAGAAAGATTGCTTTATTAATCATGTAATGAAATGTGACATCATAGTATGTTAGAGGACACACATTTACAGAGAAATGAGTGTGCGAATTTGGAAAGAAGGGATTTCAGCATGGTTATTCAACAGAGTTCTAAGGATAAAGGAAAAGGTATGTAATAATACTGATAGCGAGATGTGCTCCAATAATGATAGAGTAGTAGAGAAGGACAACAATGATAGATTTATAGTAATAAGGGGTTATGACGAGGGAAGGAGGATTATACTGGCATGTATTTATATTCCACCTAAAATTATTAATTAAGTAACTTAATTGAGTTATGGGAGAAGTAATTAGCTTCCAGCGGGGAATATTATGCAAGTGTTGCAACTGAAACATGATATGCAGAAGTACAGATGTATCGGGGGAGCTAAAAGGGAAAACAAAAAAAGGAGGTATAATTCTGAAGAAATATATGAGAATGTTTGGGATGGAAGATATGGAACTACTAGCAGGAACCCAAACATAACTTAAATATTATTCTCCAATGCATAATAACTGTGTTAGATTGGATAGAAATTACATTTTACACAAGCATGGGTATTTAACTGAAAGCTTTGAAACATACCGAATAACTATTTCAGATCATACAGAAAAACGACTAAAATAGAGATGCAGGGTAATCAAAAAAAATCAGATACTGATGGTTTTCTACTTACTTATTAAAAAGACAGGAATTTAATGAATGGATTGTAGAAATGATTTAAGAATTGTTAGGAAATATGCACTCTTCTGTGGAAGGGATAGCTGAGAAATGTGATGAAATGAAAATGGAATTTAAAATCTGGTTGATATGAGAGAGAAAGAAATAGGGTAAAGATGCAATAAGAATGATTTAGAGGGATTATCAAATGTTGAAATACTGCAGATTAAGGGAAATCTTTCAGAAGAAGAGGAGTAATTGTGGACTGTGAAAGGGAGACTAAGAGAGTATTTGGATAATTTGCAAGAGTTTAGAAAGGCTGCTAAGAAAGTATTTTTGATCACAAAAACTATTAGCGCAACATCTTAGGCAACAGAACATATAACAGACTATTGCCAAACTTAGGAATCATCTGACTAGAACAATAACTAGAGACCCAGAAATGTTAAAGATATTTCAGAACTTCTGTGAAAATCTGTATAGAGCAGAGGAACAAGGAAACCAAGAAAAGACACCATGGGAATATTTATGGAAGAAGTAAATATAACAACGTTAGAGGAAGATGAGGTTCAAGAACTAATAGCTTAGATGACCAAGGATGAGAGAAACAGGGTGCTAGCTAATCAATCAACAGAGAATTTTCCAGCAACCAATGGAATTCCTGTGGAATTTTTGAATTTAGGAAGGAAAAAGTAATAAATATCTAGAAGGTTATTGTTAATATTATTTTAAAAGGAGATACAGTATCAGCATCTTGGAAGAAAGATGTGGTGACTGTATTACAAAATGAAGGTAAGGAACCTTTAATCCGAAACTCATATTGACCAATTTCAATCTTGAACTATGATTATAAAGTGTTTATGTCTTTATTACCTAAGATAATGGCTAAGGTGTTGTCAAAACTGATAGATACAGATTGATTTGGATTAGTGGATGAGAGGCAAACATTTGATAACATTAACAGAATGATGATGATCCAGAGGGTAGCAGAGTGCAAGAGGATTTCACTAGTATTGATGATGGGTCTTGATGCAGTGAAGGCATTCAATATAATTTGAGATTTTATGAGTAAGACAATGGCAACATTTGTGTTTCCTGACAGAATACTGCGGAAATCGAGGAAGATATATAAAGGGTAAGAGGTAAGAATTAAGGTGGGAAGGATTCTGTCTGACAAATTGTGTGTGAACAGAGGACTCAGGCAGGGATGACCTCTTTTTCCTCTGTTATTTGCCTTATACTTAGAACATTTGACAAAGAAAGTAAGGAGCTCACAAATTCAAGGGTAGAACTGGGGTGGTACTTCAGAAAAGCAGCCTTATTTGCAGATTATATGATTTTCTACTTGATAAATCCAGAAAAAAGGATATTTCAGTAATGTGAAACATTTTGAGACAAATTTTACATTTTTCAGGATATAAAATAAATGATGAAAAGCAAAGTGTATAGCAGTAAATTATGTTCCCAGACAAGAAGTGGTTCAGCAATACTCATATTTATGGAGACATGATAAGACGTTTAGTTGTTTAAACTAAAAATGATTCTATTATGGCACCTAAGGATATGTGGTTAGAGAATAAACAAAATATGATACAAAATTAAGAAGTTGGAATTTCTTGACTATGGATTTAGACAGTGAGGTCCAAGCAGTGAGATGAAATCCACAGAGAAATATAATCAGAAGACCAAGCATGATTCCCCTTTTGTTCTTTCTGTTACTAAAGACCAACAGAAAGAGTGGTATGTTTTTTCATAGGGTCATTTAAGGCAAATATGGAATTTAAGCCCCTTCAGTTATTTTCTTTCCTTCTGCTTCTACTTCATCCTCCCTTCACAACAGAAATAGAAACTCCTCTTCTGAGGAAGAGGAATCAGAATCTGAAGGAGATTCTCAGGCGTACTCTTCCCAGATCTATTCCCATGTTGGTTTTGAATCTGAGGATGATGACACTATGTCTCCTGAGTCTCCTTTGGAAGAATTTGCCTTCAGGGACATGTTGCTTATAATGATGCAACATTTTCACTTAGAAGTTAAACAGGTATCTGATATGTAAAAGTGGTATTATGGTCTCTTGTATATGGGGTTCCCTAAACCATCTACCATATCTCCAGAATTAGATGCTTTATAGCATATCTTTACCACAACTTCTTTAAATCATGAATCTCAACTTCCATCTCCCATAAAAATGGATAGATTTGGCAAGGCTCCTGACATTCATGATTCATTTACAAAACTTTTTTTTCAGATCCTGATGTATTTTATTTTTAATTTGACCAACCCACCAAGCTCCTGCCATCTTCCAGTGACTTGCCTAACTAGGAAATAGCAGATATATGTATAGGTATGTGAAGAAAGAGTAATACTTTATCTATACCTTATTTCCATGCCATTAACTACCAACCCACACCATTAAAATATTTTGGGAGATGGAAATAAATATATGTCAGAGGCCTAATTCAGAATGTAAAGCTTGTGCTCTATACCTATTGAATTCTGCCACTCAGGTGGCTGGGTCACACCATTAAATGGGTTTACTATTGGCATTTCTAATCCACATCGGTTGACCCATTTAAAATGTCGACTCTAAATATGGACTTTGGAATGCCAAAATGTACAGCAAGCCGAAAATTAATACATCGACAACCATGGTTCGATGTATTCAACATAGCAGTAGGTGACGTCACTCACCTCCTGCTATGCACATTAATATACCATTGGACTGTACAATCAACGGTATGTTAATTCTACTGTTTTGCAGGGGGGCTATCCCCCTACACTACCCATGTGCCTGCACATTAAATATACCAACTCTGAGATCGCACTTCAGTGAGGAAATGGGCTAATTTCCTGTTCCTCACTGAACCGCGACCCTCCTGCACAGTGCTGAACCCAAATGCTCGAATTACATTACCTGTTCACTGTAGTATACTCAATCGATTTGGGTTAGACATTCTGGTGACTTAAAAACTGCAAGTCAATCATATGCTGGTCGATTGATGCAGTTTCAAGGTTTTCAGTGTAAACCCATTAAATGCAATTATGATGCAGGAGCTGCATATTCCAGAGCTGCTGCTACTGGGTTACATTAAGAAGATTTTCTTGGTTGAGGCTGCACTCTCTTCCAGAATACATAAATTCTAAATTACTGGATGCCTCTCTCGATATGGAGAGTCTTTTTGGCCCTGCCATAGCTGAAATCTTTTAACAACTTGCAGAAGGGAGGTAAGACCATGCATGAATTTAAACAGATGTTTCTTTCTGCTTTCTAAAAATTCTAAAGGAATTACCCTTCTAAAGCTGTTCCTTTTTTTAATAAGGAGTAGAAGTCCTAACAAAAGGGAAAAAAGTTTTCTAAAAAGACAATTCAAGACAAACCAAAACAAGGCTTTTAAGAACATAACAATTCCTTTCCAGCCAAGCCAATAGTTTGTGACTGTCACCCTCAACCTCCCTCTTTCACTCTCCTCCCACCTCCCACCCTGTCTCCTCTACCCCTGTCAAGTAAGCCTTTCCTTTCCCTTCCTATTTAGAAACTAATAACTTCAGACAGACAGACACATAGATGAAGGTAACAACCATCCCGACTCCTTCCTCCAATCAACTCATTTATTCTACAGGTACCACCAAACTAAAATCTAATTTTACCCATTTTGGAAGAATTGTTCCATCAGGGAACTATATGACTAGGTTCCTCTCTACCATTAGAAAATAAAAGGTTTTTACTCAAGACTTTTCTTAATTCTCGGAATAGAGATCAACTGTAGACCTAATCTGGATCTGTCTGTTCTCAACACCTTAATTATTCCAAAATCCCAAATGTTGTCCTAGCTTACTCTTCTTCCAATGATCCTTTTTCATGTCTTCTTGGTTATCCTAGACATAAAAGATGCATATTGACATATTCCAATTCACCTAGATCATAGAAAGAATTTTAACATTCTGTGCCTTAAAATTACATTTTTAATTTTCTGCTTTGCCCTTTGACATTTCTACTGCTCCAAATTATTCACCACATATCTTTCACACATTATTGCTTTCTGCAGTGTTCAGGGGATGTGTATTTACCTTTGTCTAAATGGCATTTTAATCCATCTTCTTCAAAAGAAACATCTTTCAGACCTCATCTTCACCATAGATGTCTTTCTTCACCTGGACTTCAGAATAAACATGAAAAGGTCTGTCCTTTTATATCTCATAATTCTGTATTTCTAGTCTGTCATCTCAATACATGATGGCAGCCCTTTCTTAAAACAAGAGGCAGATACTAATTGCTTACTTTCAGTCTCTCCTTCCACAAGAATTGACTACAACAAGAGAGATTTGTAGAGACCTAAAGTATATAAATACAAATGATATGTTTTACCAGATTCCACATGAGGTAAATTTTGTGGTATTTCAAGTCTGCTTAGGCACAGCACTGCTACCCCTGAACTTCCCAATTCCTCTCTTGTCCTTAATCAAGAATAATTTTCTTTGATGGATCAGCTAGATACCACTCAATCTAAGAGTGACCTTTCTAGTTCTCACTCCTTACCTGGAACTTTTCACAGTTGCTTTAGATCTGACATGTGGCGGAATATACTATGACCATGTTGCTTGGTCAAAGCTGAATTGGAAATACCTAAATATCAAATAAATGAAAGCTCTGTTCCCAGCTCATTAGGGTCTGCATCACTTTTAGAACCCAGGGCCTCTTCGGTTTCTTAAATACAACACCACTGTAAGGTGGCACATTAACAAGCAAGGAGGAACAAAATCATATCAACTCTGTAGGCTCAAGTAGAAAGGAACAAAATCCTATCATCTCTCCAGGCTTGTTATGACTGCCTGGGATACAGTCATTCAACACAACCTCATCATTGAAGCAGTTTACATTCAGACAGAAATACTGTGGTAGAGTAGTTGAGCAGGTCCAGGACAGACCCTCACAAATGGATGCTAAACAGAGTGATCTTCCTGCAGATTGTCCATCAATGGGGAATTTCCCAAATAGAAATCTTTTCCTCCACTCTAAACAAGCTACAGAATACCATAGCCAGAATCTTGGAAAACTGATGCCATGTCTGTCTCATGGAAGGAAAAATACCTGTATGCATTCCCTTTTCTTACTCTTATCACAAAGGTCCTGCTCAAAATCAAAGGACAAACTGAAAAAAGTGTTAATGAACCCTTTCTTGCCTAGACAACACTGGTTCTGCCTTCTCTTCCATCTGGCCAAGGGCAGTCATTGCAAGTTATCTAATAGGATAGACCTGCTCACACAACACTGGGAGTGTCTTGTTCATCCAGACCTACAGACCCTAAATCTGACACTTTGGATGGTCTGATTTTGATTACATTCAGATACCTTTTTTCTTTGGCTGTGCTACAGGTATTACAGGAGGCTAAACAACCTGCAACAAGAAAATTTTATATTTCCAAATGGAAGACATTTTCTATTTGAAGCCAAAAGAAAAAAAAAAACAGGACCCTTATAAGATGGATATTCCTGTCATTCTTTTATATTTGTGTGAGCTGCTCAATTTAGGGATGACATATTGATCAAAGGAAGTAAATATGTTAGCAATTTCTTCTTTTCTACTCTTAGATTGGTGTTTTCTGCATGTTTTGAGGTAAAACAATTTCTAAAAGATGTCATCCCATCAGGCCACCAAGATGATTTTTCTCCTCCTTGGCACTTGTATTTTGGTCTACAAATGCTGACTCTTCCACCATTTCAGCCTGCTTCCTCTTTAAACGTTTGCACTTGGAAGGCAGTCTTATTGCAAGTACTTACTTTAGCTAAGACAGTCTGTGAGCTGCCATCTCATATGGTTTCCCATCCCTTTCTCATTTTCACAAAGATGGAGTATCCCTCAGAACAAACCCTTCCTTGATGCTTAAAGTGGTCAATGAACTATCTTTAAACCAGTCTATTCACCTGTCTACCTTTCTTCCTTCCAACTTCTCAAAATAGATACAAAAGAAGTTTGTATTCTTTAGATGCTCATAGGAACTTCAGATTTTACCTTGGAAAGACTAAACTTACAGGAAGTCTGATCAACTTGGATTTCTTAGAAAAAAGTTGGGTTATCTTGTCTCTAGACAAACTGGATTGAGTTCCTTGTATATATCTTTTTGTGATTGTTTCCATGGTAGAAAAAAAAACTTCCATGTCAGATAAAAGCCCATTCCTCCAGAACCAGTTCTTCTTTTTGAGCCTTTTTTCAAGGTCCATTTTAGAGGCACCACTTGGACTTCTTTTCACACATTTACTAAGTATTATACAACTGCTGCTTTCTCCAGGTCTAGAGCTGGTTTCCCCATATTTATCCACTAAGGAATTTTGAAGTCCAGCAAAGCTTCTCAATCCACCTCCCACAATCTCTGGAAAGCTGTGGGAATCTTCCCATAGGTAATTACTACTGCAACAGTGATCAAAGAAGGACTTAGTACAGTTGTGTAAGCACTTACCATAACAGTAGATGTCCAGCTGGATCACTGTTGCAGTATTAGCACTCACCCTCCTTTTCCACCTTTCATCTGTCAGAGGTGGGCATCACATTCCTTACCCTTCTATTAGTTGTCATATATTTCCTTTCCTTGCTTCCTTTTTCCTCTCTTCTTTGTTGGTCTGAGGAAGAGAATCCTGAAGTATTTTGTGTCCATATGTCCCTTATGTACTGCATCATATTCTCATTCTTTGGGCGTATGATGGACATATGGCACAAGAAGAAGGTGTGCAAGCTTTTGTATGCTGGCTAGACATAAGGTATCCTTGGCAGGATTCTTCCCATAGGTAATTAATAATGCAATAGTGATTCAGTCACATACAATTTTGGTACATTGTTACATAAGTTCATAGATTTATAGGTTTATAGGTAAGTACTAGGCTAGCTGCACTTGTGGGCCATTTTAAGCTTAGCCAATTTCCTTTTTTTGTGCTTGAAATAACCTATCCCATTTGGCTATAGAATAGCCTTACCTACACCATGGTCGATAATTATATATTACTCCTAACAGGAATAACTGGGATCATACCGTAGATAACTTGAGGGGACCCATTCATGAGATAAAGCATTTAGAAGCTGCCTCTGTCTATTACTAGTACAGGGGTAGCCCTGGGGTAAATTGTCTGTCACCCAACCACAGATCTAAGTTGCACTTGAATATGGTCAGGGATGAAGTTTGTTTTATGTGGATGGGAGTCTGATCCACAGCAGCATAGCTCTACCTTCTTTTTAGGTGAAAGAGTTCAAAGAGTGCTGGGTCATTCATAGCACAGAAAGCAAAGCAGACGCCACCCCTTAAGGAGTCTTATGACACTGAGAAGAGGTACAAAGCTTATGGTCTTGTCAGAGTATCTAAGGGAAATGAAACCTGTGATCTTTTTTATGATCAAACATTTAGGTCTCTTAAGTTGGTTTAGTTGCCTGCCAAGGTACATGATGAAGGGGCAATTATATTCACTGATGATCATAATAAGGAATGTATAAAGTGAGACTGTAACTTCTTTGGACCTTAAGGAGATACCACAAAGGATTAGTTGTTGAAGAAAGAAAGATTTCACTACCCATCACAGAGACATGGTAGTCAAAAGAGTATCTGTTATCAACATGTCAACACAAGTTCCTGATAACTGTGTCTATATGGTACACATCAGTGATATTAGATTTACCAAAACAAACAATGCTACATTTCTTACAGTTGAGGGTAATCCCATGATTAATACAGCAAGCATTTGTTTAGTCCATCCCTTGTTCAGGATTTTGAGTATCAGGATAGGATTTGATAAGTGCTCTCAGTTTGCTATCATTAATAAACTTGGCTAACCATACTCCTTCGATATTGGCTTTTATAACACAGAAATATGTACCCAAAGGGGAAGGGACACAGGAGAGAGTCCTGGGGGAAACCACTGGTGACATTTTTCTCTCTAGAGCAAATAACCTCATCCTCAGTGCTATGGGCTGTATTAGGTAAGCAATTACCAGTTCAATAAACTATGTGTGGTTAATATTAAACTGGAAGAGTTTCTAACATAAATATGGCTATCGGTTTAAACCATTGCTGCAAAAGACATGATAAGCATCAGCAACTGACGTTAGTAAATGGAATTAGAAAAAAGCAGAAGATAGTGTCACAACTCTTGCAGCTTCTTTCCAGCTCTTCAACCTAAAGCAGCAGGGAGCTTTCTGACATCAAGAAGATGATAGTATATATAACCTTATCATTATGTATGTCAATATTAACAATATCATTGAAACAGTAGTCAAGAAATGAGCTTACTGCCACTCTCTGATGCTTCGTCTGCATCTTCATAATCATGGGGTTCCATTTCAGGTCTGTCTTCTGGCAAGGGGAAGAAATATCACTTTTAAAGCAGGGTGAAAACAACATCATGTGCAGAAAATATTTCAGCTAAAGGACCAAGCTATGAGATATGGTGTCAGAGTTAATGCTAGCAGACAGATACGTTAGTGCTAGCATACAAATACGTTAGTGCTAGCATACAAATACGTTAGTGCTAGCAGACAAAATACGTTAGTGCTAGCAGACAAATATGAGCTTAGTTAGAAAAAATAGCAAGTGGGACAACAGTATAAAAACAGTGTGCTATTGATAAGTGGCAAGAAAAAAAACATGCTTACATTTCAAAGACTGACACAAGTTGCTAGAGCCATGCATTTACTATGCTTAACGGTAAGCTGGACGTACATGTAACACAATTAAACCAAACTGAACCATTAAATTAACTAGCTATATGCATGAAGACAGACTTACCAAGGGTTACCCTATGAATTATCCTATACATACCAATTTCTTTGCATGATGTTTATGTAATAGTAAACAGCTTACCATCCTGGGAAGGGGCCAGGCTCTCTGAGCTTTATTTACTTTTACCTAATGCTTCCAAAATGAAATCTTTCAAGCCTACGTTTCTATCAGAGGAGGTTGAAACCTCAACTTTGCCTTCAAGTGCATCAGTGCGTTGTTCTTCGCAGAGTTAGCTCTACCTCATGTATCACTGGATGTTACAAAATGAAGTATTTCCTTTTAGTTTTCATAATTTTTCTCTCTCACAAATGCAAAAAGTTTTTTATGGACACAAGATTATATTTAAACTATATTGTTGTGACACTTTTTCCAGCATATATCAAATGCCGTGTCAAATAACTGTTTCATTATTTTTATCATAAGCCATTCTCTATCCACATTGCCATCTTTAAGCTTTACCATTAACTTCTCATTTATTTATTTATTTATATTTGTTTACTGGGAAATTCTGACTGGACACAGGTCCTTTTTAAGCGGATGCCTGGGGAGAAAAGCTCCACATCGTGTACATGATAAATAGAGATACCATGTTGCAGCAATAGTAAACAACATTACAGGTTGTTGGCTTTAATACAATAACAAGATATTGATTATCAACAGTATATACAGAAAATGTTGCAAGTTAAGATAGTTTCTTGTCGTTTATAATATTAGTAACAAAGTTGTCAGACAAAATTTTAAAGTATGTAAAGACAACTAGCTAATTCTGACTGTGGTTAGTAGTGGCGGTAGTATAGTTGGGTTAAAAGTCTAGGTGTGGGGGGGGTAAGGGTTGTATCATTATTTTGTGGTAACTGTAAAATTAGTCCCGTGGCATGTTTGAATATATTTTGTGCTCTGAACAGTCTACAAAACTCTACAAAGATTTAGCTTTGAGTGTGGTGTGGCCCCCGTAAGTTAATTCTAGCATCATAAAATGACATCACATTAATTGCAGTAGCAGTAAGAAATGAGCTCACCCTCATTCTCTGATGTTCTGTCAGCATCTTCATAATTATGGGCTTCCAGACTAAGGTTATCATCTGTGAGGAGAAACAGACATTTGTTTTCAGAGATTACAATGCAGAAGAAGTCCAGTACAGAAAAACCAGTGCATCATGCAAGCACAGTACCCAGTCCTGCAAGAACCAGTAGCATGTGCTGTGACATGTGTGTTAGCACTTTGTATCCCCTTGTAATAACAGAGATGTGAGATTAGTAGGAAATCCTAACAAGTGGAGAAAAGTGTATCTTACAAAACATTTTGCTGTCTTACCTCTCAGAGTGAAAAAAGTGCAAAGGCAACCAAACATTTAAAACATAAAACCAACAGATACAGATGTCAAATAATGCACACAGCCAGGTGTTTTGAAGCAGCTATTTGACAGAAAATAAAGGTGTTAGGTTAGCACAAAGAGCACAGATACTCCTTTACCTAAATAACACTAGTCATAATAAAACCTAATTAGAGGTTTTAAGCATTTCTCTGGGATCTGTTCACTTTACCGAAGGGGCACCTTACAGCTCAGCCTTGCCATGGCATCTTTTTGCCTTACCCACCATGTGTCTATTTATCTTATCTGTCATTTATTAAATGCTTAAACCTTAGGCACCTTATAAAATGTTAAAATTGGCAACTGTAAATTAACAAATAATAAATATTGAAATTTGCACAGTAATATACAGTAGTGTAAAGTTTCTACATGTACCAAAATCTAATCTAATTAAACAAAATTCACATAACTATCTCTAGCTTTCACCATTAGCTATAGAAAACAGGAAAAAATACTTTCAAA
The DNA here is from genome assembly GCF_019279795.1 of Protopterus annectens. Lineage (NCBI taxonomy): Eukaryota > Metazoa > Chordata > Ceratodontiformes > Protopteridae > Protopterus > Protopterus annectens. The sequence goes on from NC_056725.1 coordinate 663,417,804, forward strand.
TTTGCAGTTATTCAAAAATTAAGCTGGCAGATAGTACAGCAAGGGATAGTCAAAATACCCACTTTTCTAATATCCTCACATTAACAGATTGCCCATAACATTAGATCAGTCCTCCTTGGTTACAGGTATATCTTTAGTGATAACTCAGTATAAAGAACAAAAGGTGGATCTTTCCTACTCTATAAACCTCACATTAATATCTCCATGACTAACCAGTTTACTTCCAGTAATGACTATTACGCAGACTATCTCCTTCCACATACCAAACAACAAGGAGAACAGGGCATCACTGTAAGGCTCCTTTCCTCAGCAAACAGATGAGATTTAACTTCCTGTTAAAACTGTCATAGCTGCTATCTCTTATAAAACCCTTACAATCCTGGGTGATTTTAACATAGATTTTATTACAAGAAAGAAAAACTGAAATAGTAGGGAAACTTGCTAAACAGATCACATCCAAGTCATCGATGACACCAAACTCAAAGTACTAGTAACCACTATCTTCTTGATCTTGTTTCAGGAAATATTCCTATTACATATCAGGTCAGGCTCACTGGCCCATTACCCCCATTACTGATTGCTCCCACATCACCTTCCAATTATTCCTTTCCTTCCACAAAAAGACAGTTACTCTTCTTCTTTTGTCCAAAACTACCAACAAATATTTTCAAACTCATATCACACTCAAACATCTCAGACTGGTCACCTATAACTCAATACTCTGACTGCTGTATCATTGCAAAATTCTTCACCTATTTCTTAAAAATATGTCAAGATCTCTCTTCCCCGTCATCTCTGGATTATATAAATAACTAAGGACAGATGGATGATCCTTGAACTTAAGGCTGTCTTTACCATAATGGACAAAGTATATTCAAAGTGGAAATCCAAGCTCACCTAGGAAAACAGGAACTGATTAACTTTACTTAGGAACCTTCTAGAAAAAGCCATACATTTTACTCCATCTATCCCTTCATTCATTTGAATTTGTTACGCAGGTAATTGAATTGTCCTGCGGATTCTTTTTAGTCACATACTAGGACATAAGGAAAAGACAATAACAGAAAAATGTACATTTAATTAATTAAATTTAGTTTATAGCAAAATTACAAACAGTTAATCAATGAAATTAGGTAGCAGAAGGATGTTCAAGTGATAAAGACAGTAAATAATGCATTTTCAGTGTATAATGATTTGCATATACTGCATGTTAGTTTATTTCACAAAAGGTTTAATAAGTGACTTTGAGGATTTGCGAAGGGGTCTACTGAAAGCTGTAAAATGTAAAGAAAACAGTAAACCATCCATTGTCAATAAAACAGGCACACATAGATTGTTTTTGAAGATAATGTTTAAGTTGATTCCTAAAGCTAGGAAGGAGAGATAGTTGTCTGATATTGTGAAGAATTGAGTTCCAGAGTTTAGAGAAAGCATATTTCCTACTTGCTAGTTGACAAGGAGATCTTTTGAGCTGAATGTTGTTGTGATCCCTGAATGAGCAGCTTAAGTAATAGATTAGAAGCTTGCAGCTGAGAGGGGTTGCAGAATGATTTGTTTAGAAGCTTAAAGGTTACGATTGGCAGAAATGCAAAACCATTGCAGTTCTGCACTGAGATACAGTAAAGTTCATTACTTACAGCTAGAGGGATACAATTGAAAACTTTGTTCTCAGTCTTTTGTAACATGGAGACATTGAGTGCTATGACTGGAAATCTGTATTTCAGTCATGGTATTAGGATATTCAGTGCAGTGGATTTTCTGGTATCTTCTCCGAGGAGGTTTTCATTCAGAACAATCCCTGATTAACCACCTCCATACACATTCTGGGCACAGATCAGCACATTGACTGGCAGAATCCCTCAGCATCCCACCTCAGAGTCCCCCTGTATATTCACAAACAGCAGTAACCTCATGGTTCATCATTTTCTTAGCAGTATGGTATTCTTTCTATGTACCAAGATGAGCTTTTGGGCATGTAGAAGGGTTATGTCTGCCATTTGCCCTCTGTCCTCTGACAAATGACATCCTACAGAAGGTGGATAAAAGGAACTTTACTAAGATGGCCTTTATTGATCTAACTGAAGCCTTCATCTTACTTGTCAGCTAACCCAAAAACCACTGAACGATTTACAAAATGCCCAAAAAGTGGAACATTTCCAGTAAAAGTCTTACTGTCCTGTATGGTTCCATGCTATCTCTTTTCCTCTTCTTCCTCTTCATGAGCGCTCTCCCAGCTGATACAGAAATCAATAACATGTTACTTTACACTGATTATATAGTCATCTACTCTTCTGCCCTTTCCTTCAGCTATCACAGCATCTTGAGAGCAACTTCACCCCTCAAAAGGCCATGATCTTTGTTACCAGCAAAAAACTGAAATAATTTCTCCAAAGGCAAATATTAGACCTCATCACCATTCTGATTTAATACACTGGCCACTGAATAAAAAACTCAGCTTGAATTTTCATTTTCTAAGTCATAGACTTATCTTAGACCCTATCATAAGCTGAGGCTCATAATAATATAAGGCTCCAAAACAAACTCAATGCTACAGACTATAGTTTCTTTGGATCTAAAATCTGGACATTTCTCCATCTCCCCAGCTCTGATTTCAGCAAAGATCTAAACCTCTGCCTCCTAGATAAAATGCAATATCAGTGCTCCTAATCTGTGAGCGATACATAAATTCTCATCCATGTACTGAAAGATCACATAACATGCAGGCTTGTAGGCTTTTAGGGACAACTTCTGTGCTGTATACCAGGGGTGGATGGAAGATGACTCAACCACATTTAATCTCACTTCTAATAAACCTCAAACATTTAACCACTTTCTATTACTAGAAAAATAAAATATTTAGTCTGCTGAGGTTATTACTCAGCTTAGCAGCATGTATTTCTTCCATACAAACAGCTCTCAGTCAAGGCATTTAGTAAAGCTCAGCTGTCCGCTGTCAGGCTCTCTTGCTTCTTAAAATCAATATCCGCTTCTGAAACAACATTTTTATTTGTAGCTGTGTTGTGTTGTCTACAAAATAAGTCTAGTAAATGAAATAAGGTGTTACATTTTGAATATGTGTACTTTGTCTTCTGTGTATTACATCTTGTGTCATGGTGCTTTGTAGCCAAGCAATGACTAATATTGGTCCAGATGGTTGAGTGCATTGCTACAGTAAACAAACTGAGTATATTAAATACATACATAATCAGTTTAAGACAACATTATTTGATGACCACAATGCTAGACTTGTAAGCAAACATATTTTCCTTGATTCATGAGACAGTATTGTCATGTTTCATAAAATGCATATGGCTTTGTAGAGAGTGAGGCTCACTTCAGTCAGACCAGCCAGCTCATTGTGATTGGAGAAAGCTGAGCAGGGAACAGCAAATAGGAGGCCAGGAAAAACCTACAGAGAGAGAGAACGCCAGATTGAGAGAATGGGAAGAAGGCAGTACTGGCAGCAGGGAAGTAGAAGGACAAAATCCACTGGCTGTCAGCCACAATGGGCTCTCTTTTCAACTGAGTAGCCCAGGTACAGGAACACTCATTGAGGGTAAGTTCCAGAACAAAAAATACAGACAAATGCCAGAGACTAGCTCCTTTGGAAGAAGGATAAGGCCAAAGAGAATATAAGCTATTGTGTGTCTGAGAACAGAAATCCTAGCGGTTGTTATTGCTTTAGACATAGCAGGGACAAAAAGGCAGCCATTAGGGAGTTCTTTATGGAGGAAAAGTATATATTAGTAGCCAGTCCTGTCCAGCTAATTCGGAACTCCAGCTGCTAACATTACAGACAGCCAAGCATATCAGACAACAGATAATCAAGTATCTGCTCTGCTCAGTCCTTTTGGGCCATGCCAACTATAGATCAGGGTTGCAAGCATTTGTGAGAATCACTCCAGCTTTTAAATGCTTAGGGAAACAGTGCAGAGTTTGCAATACTGAAGTGAAAAATCAGCTAAATAAATTAAAAAAAATAGGAAGACGAAATTAACTGAACAAAGTCCCTGATGAAAAAGGCCAGAAGCACCACAATCCAATAATTATGTACCAATCAGTACCAGCGCCTCACATAGTTGTATTAGTATAATCCAAATAAACAGTCCCAGTTAGAAGTAATGGGCAGCATCCAGGCAATTAAAGGTAGAAAGAACTTAAAAAAACACCTTTCTACTTCAGGTTGGGGAGAAAGATGCCAGTTAGTTAATGAAAAAAGTGACTGATCTAAAGGTAGGAAGGAAGCAGAAGAGGAAGAGCAAGAAAAATGTGTTTGGAAAGCACTACTTTGCAATGTCAGCAGCATCGAGAAAAATATTGAATTGTAGGACATCCTGTAATCTGACAAGGTAGACATTGACAGCACCACATAGACTTGTGCAAAAGAAAAGAGGGATTAAGATATGGTAGTTTCTTATATCATCTAGAGGGATCGAAACGGGAACGTAAGAGTGTCAGGTTATATAAGAGATGTGGTACTATCTGAGATGATGGAGAAAAAAGCAGGACCAATAGTTTGGAGTAAAATGAGAGGGATGAAGAATTACACAATGGCAGTCAAACTGTAGGTAAATGTTAGTAAAACAGGTGGACTGACATCATTTGCCACTCTCTAAACACATCAGTTGAAGACACTGGGTTGGAGGAAAAGTTCAGAGGTGGATTAAAAAGAGGGTAACAGTCTGGGGCGGCTTGTGCTACAGGACTGCAGGACTGCAGCCCCCCCACCTGTAAAAAGAAAAATAATTGCATCCCCCCACTGTAGAAAATGAAAAAAAAAAAAATTCACGAAAGTCTCGGAACTCTACGCATGCGTGCTGAGTTCCTGACTGCTGTGTTAGGCAGTCCAGAACTCCATGCACGCATGTGTACTTACTTCCTGAACTCCAGACTGCTCAGTTAGGCAGTCTGGATAGGGAAGGAAGGGAACACTGCCCCCCCAGCCCAGAGGTCTATGCAGTGATGATTGCACAGACTGGAAGCACACCGAACTGCATCGCCCACAGGCTGGAGGCTCCAGCCTACTCACGTCTCGTGGGGAAACCCAGAACAGCCTGCGCAGACTGTTATGGAGGTGATCAGGGCTGCTATGGAGCGGAGGACTTAGCTTGCAGTTATGGAGGTGATTGGGCTGCTACGGAGGACTTAGCTTGCAGTTATGGAGGTGATCGGGGCTGCTACGAAGGACTTAGCTTGCAGAGGACAGAATCAGGCCAGAAGGCAGGATGTGTGTGTGTGTGTGTGTGTGTGTGTGTGTGTGTGTGTGTGTGTGTGTGTGTGTGTGTGTGTGTGTGTGTGTTTGTAATTTTGGACAAGTTTGCAATGAAAGGCACTGGGCTCATTCTATTGTTATTTAAATCCTGGGAGACAACTATTATAACACTGATCTGCTGCCATAAAGGGTAAAGCTTATTTTGGTATAGCAAGTGTTAGCAATTACCTAAGCCAGTAGTGCATATTTAGTGTATACCCTTAAGGCCATTCACCCCTTGCCTATTAATTAGATTGCATTGATGAAGAGTGAGAGACCATAACCTACTCATTATGTGTTACTATTTGCTAGCTGTGGAGGCGATTTATGCATCCATTCTTTATATATTATTTGGTGCAGAGGGTACAACTAGCACCTGTTCATCATATAAGCATTAACATCTTTACATTTATGACAAGATTTGTTGTAAACCTAAGCAAAAATGTTGACTAAAGTTTATTTTAAAAATGTAGTTCTTTGGGGAGTTTAAAGGGGCTTTGCTGAATGTTTTTGAGAAACAAGTAGCAAGTTTGCATATGTACATGCTATCTGAGGGGTGAGTACATGAATATGTACATAGTCTTGCTCTGATATTTCAGTTGTTGTGGTTGTCTGTCATAGGCACATCCTGATATGCAGGCGTTATTTTGGCTGACCTTCTAATCTGCAAATAAAGATATTGCTATAATTTCATTACTGCCTAACATGCAATCATTAGTGACCAGAACTCTATTGCTTGCTGTGGTTGTTACTTCAATATTTCTCTACTATAGACACTCAAAAAATGAACATTAGATAGTATGTGTGAAATGCCCCAGTTGCTACATGGTGGTGGGTAGAGAATAAGGCTTGAATTCTGTACTTTGGGCCCAACTGGCAAGAGCCTGAATTCCCTACCCACCACCATTTGTAAAACATTCACAGATTTTTACCTCATATTTGTTGTCTGGTTTGATTCTTGGCTGAGGTGCCTTCTGTGTGGAGTCTGCATGTCCTCCCTGTGTTTGTGTGGATTTGCTCTGGTGTCCTCAATGGATATTTGTCCCTATTTTTTGGACTGTATTCCCCCATTATTGGCTTCTTCCAGGTTTTTTGTGCCAAGGTTGAGAGCTATGGTGATAACTGAATTCACTGAAAATGTTTGGGGGCTGTATTCCCCCATTATTGGCTTTGTTCAGGTGTTTTGTGCTAAGATGTTGACAGCTATGGTGAGAACTGAATTCACTAAATGATAGCCATTTAAGTTTCAGTCTTCCTTTCTTTCATAACACAGATGAGTTGGCATAGTGGTATGTTGCTCTGACTGTTTTGCACAGGGTCTTGGGTTCAATTCTTGGCAGTGAAGTGTATGGTGATAACACAGCATTTTATTCTAACAACTTTCCAACATTATACAAGCAATGTTTAAAATGTGTTTCTGTTTTTTGGTCTTTTGCCCCCCCCCAAATTTTGGATTTTTCCAGATTTCTTGTGCTGCAAAGTTCAGAGATGCAGCTGAGTGTCAAGTAGATTTTACAAGAAGCTAAGAGCTGCAGGGGAACAAAAGTTTAGTGCTGCTTATGCTGAGTTAGCTTGTGTTGTTAATAGCACAATAGGTAGTGTACTTGCTTTTGATGCAGAAGGCTGTGGGTTCTACTCCTATAGTAGGTGTATGCGTTGCTGATACTGTACTGTATTGTAAAGGGGGTGGATGCTGCAGTCCTTTTTGGTGAAGATACCTAATAACTATGAACCTGTTATCAGTTTGCCATCCATTCCCTATTGCAATATTACTAGCTTATCATTTTTTTAATGCAACTTAGGCAATTTATTCCTCAAGGGCAACAGGCACTTTATTTGTAGATGAAATAATTAAATATAACGTTGCTTGCTAGCAGCAACCTCTTCATTAGTTACAGATTTCTTTAATGTGGAATTATTTAGATGACTTTTACTTCTTCAGAGATTGTGCATATTTGCTGATACTGGTGGACTGTAGAAGTTTAAGTAGACTTTTATGATAAAAATGTTCTGAATTGGGCAGTTTTGTCATTATTGGTGCATACATTATGTTTCATTGTTTACTGGAAAAATGTTCTGAACTGGGCAATTTTGTCATTATTGGTGCATGCATTTTGTTTCATTGTTTACTGGAAAAATGTTCAAAACAAATTTCAAACACCCTCTAATAACTGTACTATATTGTACAAGGAATATAATTTAATACAATCAGGAAGGTGTATCAAAGACCATGTGTATGTTTTATGTCCAAGGGGCCTATGATTTGAAAACAGACCAAAGTTAATCTTCATCTGCCACTGGAAAAATGTATTTTCTTTGAATGTGGGTTTCAATGCTGTTTCAATGAATGCGAGTTTCAAGGGCAGAGAAGCTGTAATGCTAAATCTGTTTTCATTGTGAGATTGCATTGCTTTATTTAGCAGATGTCTTAGTGTTTGTGCTGTAAAATGCAAAATAAAGCTTTCAAATGAAGTCCAAATCATTGCAGAAGTAAAGCAGTATGCACATTAGTGTTTATGGTAAATGGGATGAAATTGCCAAGTAATGGTTCATTGGAATGGCTGCAGGGGGGCGGCTCCATTTGACCATGATTTGTGAGGGGGAAGGGTGGCAAACTCAAAGACAGCCCCAGCTGAATTATACCTCTCAACTGTCCAGATTTTCACAGACTGAATAGATTTTTGCTTCTTACTTTTGGTTTGTTCCTCATAAAATATGTGGTTTTCTGGCAAATAATTTAGGAATTAAGTCATTGCATAATGACAAACACTGAGTTTCAGACTTCATAACCTTCAGAAAAATGCATGCTAAAGCAAGACCTGTTATTCTATCAATTGTCACAGTTTATACAATTTATAGTACTGTTTATATGTTCTCCCAGTATATTTGGCCTTGTCCAGATTTCCTGCATTAACAGGTTGAGAGGTACATGCAAATAAATTGCTTTATAATATTAGGCATATCCAAACCTCGCAACTGTCCCCGAATTTGGCTCAAAATGTTGCTCTTCCCCTAATAATCCTGCCGCAAAATGGCAATTTTGGAAGAAAACATGGAGGGCTTACAAATAAGAAATAACTGTAATAATCAGAGTTATAGATTACTTTTATTTCGGAAATGCATGTAGATTATTTTATTTTGTCAGCTGCTCAAGTTAGCAGTACTAATATTAAAAAATGTCCCTTCTTTGACAGGTTCCCAGCTGTATTGTGTGGCTATTTTATATGTTTGCATCACATTTTTGGTCCATTTTTCATAAAATTGTGTTTTTATTTGTAAATTAGTGGCAAATCATTAAAGACTGAAATTAGAAAATAATGACAGACATTTGAGTTTCAGATTTCGTACCTTTCAGAAAATTCATACTAATGCAAGACCTACTTTTCTATTATCTTTCTAAGTTTATAAGAGCAATATTTAAAAATTGTCCTCATTTTTAGGCCTTTGTCCTACTTCTATGTATGGCTTTGTCCAGATTTCTTGCTCTGAGGTTGAGAGGTATGACAAATGTGTCAGGGCCATCACAGTCAGCCATAGACATTTCAAATTGTGACATACTTGTTGCACCCCACTCTCCCATGTAGTGACTCTGGATGTGTCCAAGCAAGGCAAGGAGCAGTTATGCAGTGTAAATCTGCAGAGTATCCCCCCATCCAAGGTAGACACAAGTGCTACTTTTATTCTGTCCTTGATTTTGCAGAATGTTCTGGTTTCTGTCATATTTGTATACTGTTGATTTATGCTTATTATTACTCAGAAAGTGCCTATTGCTCTGTGTTTAAGTAGCAATGCTTTAATGACCATCAGGTAAGCTTGTCTGAGATTGTAATATGCAAGTAAGCTTTAATAAGCATACTGTTAAAGAATTGCCAACATTGAAAGCCTTTCTGTTGTTGCCATGCAGAAAATACTTACATAACTAGATAATGTATAAGCCTTGGGTATTGAAATGCATACGACAGTATTTGTAATAAAGGACAGGATTACATTATTACATTATGCTCATTACATTTGTTGGAGACTTGCAGTCATCTTTGCAGGCTTTACCTGCAAACCAAACAGAATGTCAATCTATCATGTGTGGTCAATTACCTGTATAGTAATCCTTTAAGCAATGTATCTCGAGCTTGTTTCTTGTTTGCTTTTCATTTTTTACTTTGATCATGTTTTCCCCATGAAACAAGTAGATAGTTGTCAGGCAGCAGGTCTTTTTTGGATAAGAAACATTTTTACAAGTGGGGGTATCACAGGGATTGCTTCTTTCAGCATGTTACTTGGTACTTTAATAAAGCTGAATATAAATTATAATTAGAACTGCAGTGCAAGGAGAAGTGGTTTGAGTTGAGTGCTGCTTGTTTTTTTTATACTTGATTTTGACTGGCATTCCAGTAATGTATTTAAAAAGTAATTTATTTTTTCATGCCTCACAACCTTTTTGTTTCCATCTAGATATTAAGCAAGCTGTCATGCAGCCAATGCATTGAAATATTTTTTTTCTTTGACACTTCATTTTGTCTTGATTGGACTCTCATAATGACGGTTTGGCACCCAGGGCAGCTTATTTAATTAAAGTTATTGTTGTTGTGGTTTTGAGCATAGCTCCTCCCCTTTCTAGTTGGCCACACCCCTTCCCATTGACCCCACCCATTCACCTGTCTCCTGCAGCACCCCTTTGATTTGAAGTCACCAGCCGCCACTGGTAACAGTGATGGGAGATTTTAATCTGTCACTTGCAGACTGTATTTAACATCAAAGGTAAAAATGTGAAACATCCTGAGTGACTTGTATCAGGAGGCAGATGATGTTCACCATTCCCACTGCCTCAGTGTCATTTTGGGTTATCTGTCAAGGTAATCCTGTACTGGCCAGCCTTCAAAGGCTCAGACTCCCTCTCTCTCTCTCTTCCAGTGATGGTTGATTGGCTGAGCATATCCTAAAAGGGAAGCCTCCAGCTGTCACATGAAGTGAGTGTTCAATCTTTTTCTGAAAGCCAGGTAAGAAAGTCTTCTGACTCTTCACAGGATCCAGTGCTGATATTTCCAGCTTACTACCCAGATAAGCCCCATATGAGGAACACCTTCCTCTCATTTTATTATTAGATTTATTATTGCCTTTCTATATTTATGTTTATTTAAAACTATTTATTGTAATATATTATTTCTTTCAGTGTTTACAGTAATTCCTGTGGAAATTTCTGCTTGTGGCAATGTTTATTTGGATTGTTTCCCCTAACAAATGTTTGCTTTTACTGTTTCTGAGGAAATGTTCAGTATTTCTCTTAGAAGTACAGTATGTATATATGCTGTTAGGCACTAGGGGTTATCACTTGCAGTAAGAAACACAAATTAATCACACCTGTCTATTATTGTTACTCTGCTATATTTTCATCTTTTGACAGGAAAATATTGCAGAACTTGGATTTTTCAGCATTTATACATTGTTTACTATATATATGGCTCTGTTCTGTGTATTTTTAACATCGGATTGTGATTTTTACCACAAATAAACTTTTTGAATGTACTGTGAAGATTTTGCTCTCTCTGACAAGAAAATATAGCTTGCACTGCATTAAACATTATTTTATAGCAGTTTAATGTAGTTAAAGTATGTGGCACTAATTTTTAACACTGCTTTGGCACATTAGTTGCTTTGGTATTTGAACTGGAAATAATTAAATATAACGTGGTTTGCTAGCAGCAACCTCTTCATTAGTTACAGATTTCTTTAATGTGGAATTATTTAGATGACTTTTACTTCTTCAGAGATTGTGCATATTTGCTGATACTGGTGGACTGTAGAAGTTTAAGTAGACTTTTATGATAAAAATGTTCTGAATTGGGCAGTTTTGTCGTTATTGGTACATACATTTTGTTTCATTGTTTACTGGAAAAATGTTCTGAATTGGGCAATGTTGACATTATTGGTGCATGCATTTTGTTTCATTGTTTACTGGAAAAATGTTCAAAATAAATTTCAAACACCCTCTAACAACTGTACTATATTGTAAAAGGAATATAATTTAATACAATCAGGAAGGTGTATCAAAGACCATGTGTATGTTTCATGTCCAAGGGGCGTATGGTTTGAAAACAGACCAAAGTTAATCTTTATCTGCCACTGGAAAAATGTATTTTCTTTGAATGTGGGTGTCAATGCTGTTTCAATTAATGCGAGTTTCAAGGGCAGAGAAGTTGTAATGCTAAGTCTGTTTTCATTGTGAGATTGCATTGCTTTATTTAGCAGATGTCTTAGTGTTTGTGCTGTAAAATGCAAAATAAAGCTTTCAAATGAAGTCCAAATCATTGCAGAAGTAAAGCAGTATGCACATTAGTGTTTATGGTAAATGGGGTGAAATTGCCAAGTAATGGTTCATTGGAATGGCTGCAGGGGGGAGGCTCCATTCGACCATGATTTTGTGAGGGGGAAGGGTGGCAAACTCAAAGACAGCCCCAGTTGAATTATACCTCTCAACTGTCCAGATTTCCACAGAATGAATAGATTTTTGCTTCTTACTTTTGGTTTGTTCCTCATAAAATGTGTGATTTTCTGGCAAATAATTTAGGAATTAAGTCATTGCATAATGACAAACACTGAGTTTCAGACTTCATAACCTTCAGAAAAATGCATGCTAAAGCAAGACCTGTTATTCTATCAATTGTCACAGTTTATGCAATTTATAGTACTGTTTATATGTTCTCCCAGTATATTTGGCCTTGTAAAAAATGGACAAGGCTATTTTGGCCAAATTACTGCCAGAATTGGAAAAGTTGGGACTTATTTACTTATTTGTCTTTGCTTACCAAGAAGGTCTGACTGGGTAGTACCCATTTTCCTTAGAGGCCTGGGAAGAAAAGCTCTGTTTGCTTATATTGCATTATATTAAGTTCCAGTTAAACACAGAGTAGTTACATTTTTGTTTACATTTATACGCAAACAGTAGTCACATTTATTTATACATTCTAAGATTTTACAGAGGTGAATGTTACCAAAGAGAGAGCCCAGCTGCAACATAGTGGATTGTACAGGTAGCAATTATGTATAAACATTGTTTTTTATTTCAGTGAGAGTTAAGTATTTTGTTTAAGGAGAGTATTTGGAGAGTATTGCGCAGTGAGCATAAAGGCTGAACCTTGTGATTAGCATATGTAGGACCAGAACTGGTTAAGATGTTGTTTAAGCAGTGGTTTAAAACTATTGAGTTTGTTGGAGACTTTTATTTGTATGGGTATACTATTCCAGAATTTAGCAATATATTGGGAGTAGAGCAAGCCTCTTGCAACATTATTTGACTTATTTGTAACTAATAAGAATTTATTACTAGATCAGAGGTTGCTTGCTGGCCATTAGGACAGTACTGCATTTTTTAGTGCTGGGCATTTTTCGGGAAGGTGAGTCTGAGTGCTGTAGTTAGTTTTGAATATGTTAGTTGGTTGTGTAGTTCAAGCTAGTTTAATTGCTTTAAGCTCTGACAAGGGTGGGTCCTATGAGGGAGATTGGTTGCAAATTTAGCTATTTTATTGCAGCAGGAGGCAAGTTTCTTTCTTTGAGTATTGTTTAATTGTTTTATTATAGGAGGGGTTGTATAAGAGAACTGGCAAAGAGAAGGCAGTAGCTAGAGTTTTTCTTGCAGTATCTCTAAAGAATCCATTGATCCTATAAAGGGATCCTAGTTTCTGGTGTGTAGATTTAATGCTGTGCAGTATATGCTGGTCATATTTAAGATTGTCATCTATTTTAATGCCTAGAAGTTTGCTGTGAGTTACAGTTTTAAAGACAATATTATTTGCTGACTTTTATGGCAAAAGATTGCTTTTGATTTTGGCAACATTTTGAGGTAAAAAGCATTAACTAGTTTTCTTGGGAGTTGAGTAGGAGGTGTGATTTTTTAAGCCAGGTTTCTACAGAGGAGAAAGGTTTTTGGGTAATGTCTTGGAGCTTGATTAGTGTTGAGGTGGCACATATTAATGCTGAGTCATCTGCATACTGAGCTAAACTAGCATGGTGAGGGGAGGTCATTATAAACTGTATTAAACAGGAGAGGACCCAGGATAGAGCTCTGTAGTAACTGGTTGAAAGGATGAATAGGTTTGTTGCCATTTAACTGCTTGTTGCCTTCTAGCTAGGTAAATAAAGAACCACAACAAGGAGTACTGTGAAAGCCCTATTGAGGAGAGTTAAACAATCAGTTACTGGTGCAAGACAGTATCAAATGCCTTTGACAAGTCTAAGGACATGGTGGACACAAGCAGACCATTGTTTCTATGTTGGTTTATTATACTGGTAAAATGTAGTAGAGCAGTAGTGGTGCTGTGCTGGGGCCTAAAGCCATGTTGTGTTTCTGGAGAAGGTTATTTTAGGTTAGGCATTACATCAGCTGAATATGGATGCATTTATCTAATATTTTGGAGAAGTGGGAGAAAATCACTATTTGTCTGTAGTTATTAAACTATGTAGATGTGCTGCCTTTGTGCAGTGAAATGATGTAGGATTTTTTCCACAGTGATGCAATATATCTGTTTGCTTTAGACCTATTAATTAGTATGGACACAAGGAAGGCTATGACTTCTGTGGCCATTTTTAAGTAGTCTGATGTAGTTGGTCTACAGCTACTGAGGTAGAGTTTAGCTTCAGAAGCAACTGCATTATGAGTAATGTAGGTGCTGAAACTGAAGAGCTATGAGTGGTTTTAATTGGACAAGGGTAGAATGGGGGCAGATATATTAGTGTCTAAGAGGGATAATATTGATTGTATAAAGTAGAAATTAAACCATGTGGGGACAGAGACTATAATATTGTCTGTTTCTGGAAAGGGAGTGGTGGTCTTGCTAGGTTGGAGTAGTTTATTTAGTGATAACCTAAACCATTTTGGGTTGTTTTTATGTTTGCCTTGTAGGTTGGTGTAGTATGTTTGCTTTTCCTGTTTTACATGGAGTTTTGCAAGATTTCTAAGATTTCTAAATTGCTGTAAAGCATTTTGAGTTCTATTTTTATACTAATTTTTTCAAGCTTTATCCCTTTTTATCATGATTTTTTTTTGTTTCTTTTGTCAGCCATGGTGTGGGGTTGAACTTTACTCCTTTATAACATACAGGTGCTAGAGGTCTGTAAGAATATGCTATTAAAGTGTTCTACAGCAGTATCTACTGGCATTGTTCTAAGTACATTCCAGTTATATTGTTTTAGTGTTTCATTGAAAATATATTTGCTGAAATTGGTTGCATTTCATATTTGATTATACAGCTGAATCTGCTGCCGAAACCATCCAGTGTTGGTTTGTGATTTATTGTGCAACTGCTTGATCAGTAATGTATTTTGATTTATATTTTACTTTTTACCTCTGGTTTTCACTGTTTGTTGGAAGATTTATTTTGATGTATTTTTTTTTACCTCTGACTGTCACTATTTTTGGAGGAAAGGGTTATGTTATAGGCAGGCAAGTTCTAGCCATCCCAAGGGACCTAGTCAATTATAAATTCACATAGACTGTAGATAGAAAACTCCAGAGTTTACCTGAAACCATCTAGTGATTGTAATTTATCGTACAATTCTTTGGTAAGAAAAGGTTTATTTTGATTTATATTTTAGGTTTTATATGTGATTTTCACTGTTTGTTGGAAGAAAGAGATATATTGCAGACAAGAAGATTTATTCTGATTCACTGTTTTAACCACTCTAAAGCTTTTCTGAAACCATCCAGTTTATTGTGTAACATGTTCATTACAAAGAATGATAACATTGTTCATTCGCACAAACTTCAGTCTACATGAAATTACATTATTTTTTCAAAACAGACTGTAGAAAAAGAGGCAAGGGGCAAGCTAAAAGTCACAAATCAAAGATGAAGTTGGCACTGAAAGGAAAAAACTGGAGAAAGACTGTGGAAGTGCAAAAAAGCTGGATGAAAATTGTATTTTTGCAAATAAAATAAGCACTGAAAAAAGTAACATTAATAATGGTGATGAGTCATAGAGCAGACATCACTGAATTAGAAGTTGGAGATTCTTTAGATCTTGTCAGAAATTATACACTTGGAATTGATGATTCTACTATTGCAGGAAATGCTAGTTACATTTGCAAGGAAGATAATGAATATTGAATAGTGTTAAACTTGCATAAATACATGATGTGAACAGGGCCTTGGTTTGACTTAATGCAAGGAAGTACGAAGCTGTTTCTCATCTTTGAAGACTCTGTGACTGTTAGTAGTGAACTTACAGCCCTATTAGATAGTATAGCTTGTACAGATTTTAGGACATTTTTTGCATGTCACATATAGAAGTCAGATTCCGGTCTCTGTGAAAAAAAAGATTTTTGTAGTCAAACACCTACATGAAAAACTAGCCCATTTTGCCCATTAAAAAAACAGAAATGTGTAAAGCATCAAACCCTAATTTTGGGCACACATATTTGAACAGAATGGAGTCTCCTTGTCAAGAAAAGAGAAGAAATGTTTTTTTCACAGATATATTACAATATTTGACTAACACAAGACAGGATTTTTTCCAAGGTAGAAATTTAACAGTTCACAGATAGCAACATTTATGCTAGGATCATTAGTAATAATGTTTTTTTTTAATTGGAAAATTTGCTGTATTCCCACAAAACATGTGTTATTCTTTGTAAAAAAACATGGTTAAAGAACAATGACTGGAAACTAGTTCTGTCATAGTATAAATATTTTTACTGTAACAGACATTCTAACAAAAGTCAGGTGATGGGGTTAGGATGGGGAATAAATATCATTATGAGAAGTGTGATTATTACATGTTTTATAGTAATTCCAATATCGTAGATTGTGTAACTGTGACAATAAAGAAACCTTGGCGTACATAACAATTGTTGGAGTGTATAGACCACAAAGTCAAGTGCCGGTGACCTGTAGGAATTCATGTATATCTTGAATGAAACATGGCAGGGGAAAATACTGATTCAACAATATTAATAAGGAAATTATTACAACATATATTCAAGGTACAACAATTGCTGGAGACTGTAAAAAAACATACCAGTGAATGGAACATACTGGGCATTGCTTGTGTTCCTAAGGAAATGACTGTTACTTCATGTCATATTTTACTACTGTTGATGTACAGTGATCATGGGGATGTAAAGGTTAAATTACTGCCAGATAATTCTGCCAAACTGAAATCTAAAGCAATGCACATGAGATTAATTACAGGCTATATGGAAGCAAAAAAGTCAATATGTAAAAGAAATTGGAGTGATGCATTCAGTGGAAAAGCTGCAGAAGGTCTATGGAAAATGTTCTAAGGGAAATTGTTTGAATGCAAAAATGTTTATCATCAGGATCTAGGTGCGCATGAAATGTGTATTTCTACAAGAACAAGATATTTAATTAAGATAAAAGACAAAATATATAAGAAATGGAACTGAGGTTGAATTATAATTTAGAAAACTGAAATTAACAAACTGAACAAACTGAAAATAGTATAAGACAAATTCAAGAAAATTTTGAAGAAAATTTATATAAAGATATTGAGCATAATTGTAAAAATGTTATAGATACATAAGATGGTATAGGAGTAAAGACGTACAAATTGATAAAATGTGTGCAGATTATAAAACTTATTCTCAGACACAACAGACCATAAATATATTTATAAAATCTTATGCAAAATAGCTTGGCTCCAGAAAGGGGGTGATTAATTTTCTTTTTTGACATATATTAGATTATTGTGGAAAAGAACTATGCAAACTGCATCCAAACAAAGCACAGAAATTGACAAAATTAGGAATAATGACCAAAGACCACTTCAGCATGGACTTACAGGCTAGCTATATCTGTTATTCACTAGGTCACTTGTATGGGGAGATTTCTCAAGACTGGAAACGTGTACTTGTTAAACCCAGCTTTAAGGGAAAGGGGACTAGGAAAACACAGAGTCATGCAGAGTCATAATATTACATTATTGTTGAAGAGAAAAAATGAACAAGGCTATTTTGGCCAAATTACTGCCAGAATTGGAAAAGTTGGGACTTATTTACGTATTTGACTTTGCTTACCAAGAAGGTCTGACTGGGTAGTACCCATTTTCCTTAGAGGCCTGGGAAGAAAAGCTCTGTTTCCTTATATTGCATTATATTAAGTTCCAGTTAAACACAGAGTAGTTACATTTTTGTTTACATTTATACACAAACAGTAGTTACATTTATTTATACATTCTAAGATTTTACAGATGTGAATGTTACCAAAGAGAGAGCCCAGGTGCAACATAGTGGATTGTGCAGGTAGCAATTATGTATAAAAATTGTTTTTTATTTCAGTGGGAGGTAAGTATTTTGTTTAAGGAGAGTATTTGGAGAGTATTGCGCAGTGAGCATAAAGGGTGAACCTTGTGATTAGCATATGTAGGACCAGAACTGGTTAAGATGTTGTTTAAGCAGTGGTTTAAAACTATTGAGTTTGTTTGATACTTTTGTTTGTATGGGGATACTATTCCAGAATTTAACAATATATTGGGAGTACAGCAAGCCTCTTGCAACATTATTTGACTTATTTGTAAGTAATAAGAATTTATTACTAGAGCAGAGGTTGCTTGCTGGCCATTAGGACAGTAATGCATTTTTTAGTGCTGGGCATTTTTCTGGAAGGTGAGTCTGTGTGCTGTAGTTAGTTATGAATATGTTAGGTAGTTGTGTAGTTCAAGCTAGTTTAATTGTTTTAAGCTCTGACAATGGTGGGTCCTATGAGGGAGATTGGTAGCAAATTTAGCTATTTTATTGCAGCAGGAGGCAAGTTTCTTTCTTTGAGTATTGTTTAATTTTTTTATTATAGGAGGGGTTGTATAAGAGAATTGGCAAAGAGAAGGTAGTAGCTAGAGTTTTTCTTGAAGTATCTGTAAAGAATCCATAGATCCTATAAAGGGATCCTAGTTTCTGGTGTGTAGATTTAATGCTGTGCAGTATATGCTGGTCATATTTGAGATTGTCATCTATTTTAATGCCTAGAAGTTTGCTGTGAGTTACAGTTTTAAAGACAGCATTATTTGCTGACTTTATGGCAAAAGATTGCTTTTGATTTTGGCAACATTTTGAGGTAAAAAGCATTAACTTAGTTTTCTTGGGAGTTGAGTAGGAGGTCTGATTTTTTAAGCCAGGTTTCTACAGAGGAGAAAGATTTTTGGGTAATGTCTTGGAGCTTGATTAGTGTCGAGGTGGCACATATTAATGCTGAGTCATCTGCATACTGAGCTAAACTAGCATGGTGAGGGAACGTCATTAAAAACTGTATTAAACAGGAGAGGACACAGGATAGAGCCCTGAGGGACACCTGTAGTAACTGGTTGAAAGGATGAGTAGGCTTGTTGCCATTTAACTGTTTGTTGCCTTCTAGCTAGGTAAATAAGGAACCACAACAAGGAGTACTGTGAAAGCCCTATTGAGGAGAGTTAAACAATCAGTTACTGGTGTGAGACCGTATCAAATGCCTTTGACAAGTCTAAGAACATGGTGGACACAAGCAGATCATTGTTTCTATGTTGGTTTATTATACTGGTAAAATATGGTAGGGTAGTAGTGGTGCTGTGCTGGGGCCTAAAGCCATGTTGTGTTTCTGAGAGCAGGTTATTTTAGGTTAGGCATTACATCAGCTGAATATGGATGCATTTATCTAATATTTTGGAGAAGTGGGAGAGAATCACTATTTGTCTGTAGTTATTAAACTATGTAGATGTGCTGCCTTTGTGCAGTGAAATGATGTAGGATTTTTTCCACAGTGATGCAATGTATCTGTCTGCTTTAGACCTATTAATTAGTATGGACACAAGGAAGGCTATGACTTGTGTGGCCATTTTTAAGTAGTCTGATGTAGTTGGTCTACAGCTACTGAGGTAGAGTTTAGCTTAAGAAGCAACTGCATTATGAGTAATGTAGGTGCTGAAACTGAAGAGCTGTGGGTGGTTTTAATTGGACAAAGGTAGAATGGGGGCAGATATATTAGTGTCTAAGAGGGATAATATTGATTGTATAAAGTAGAAATTAAACCATGTGGGGACAGAGACTATAATATTGTCTGTTTCTGGAAAGGGAGTGGTGGCCTTGCTAGGTTGGAGTAGTTTATTTAGTGATAACCTAAACCATTTTGGGTTGTTTTTATGTTTGCCTTGTAGGTTGGTGTAGTATGTTTGCTTTTCCTGTTTTACATGGAGTTTTGCAAGATTTCTAAGATTTCTAAATTGCTGTAAAGCATTTTGAGTTCTATTTTTATACTAATTTTTTCAAGCTTTATCCCTTTTTATCATGATTTTTTTTTGTTTCTTTTGTCAGCCATGGTGTGGGGTTGAACTTTACTCCTTTATAACATACAGGTGCTAGAGGTCTGTAAGAATATGCTATTAAAGTGTTCTACAGCAGTATCTACTGGCATTGTTCTAAGTACATTCCAGTTATATTGTTTTAGTGTTTCATTGAAAATATATTTGCTGAAATTGGTTGCATTTCATATTTGATTATATAGAGGAATGGTTCCTGGCCCAGAAATTGTAGCTTATTGGCCATTTGGGTAGTTGTTTTTCCATCTCTTTCAACTTTCTGGTTTAAAAGCCGCACTTGCGCTTGTTTCCTGCCTTTCCTGTAACTAGCCTAGCCCAGATACAAAGTTGCTGTATTCAGGACTGTTGGTAAGCTTCTGAGGCCCCAAGCCTTTCTGTGTTAGAGGGAAACCTTCTAGCTTATCAGTGGGAGTGGTAAGCACTAGGTAGCCTGTCTACCAGAAGAGGAGTAGTTTCTGGCCCAGAAATTGTAGTTTATTGGCCGTTTGGGCAGTTTTTCCATCTCTTTCAACTTTCTGGTTTTAAAGCCCGTGTTTGCGCTTGTTCCCTGCCTTTCCCGTAACTAGTCTTGTCCAGGTACAGATTTGTTGTATCCAGGACTGTTGGTAAACTTTTGTGCCCCCCAAACCTTTCTGTGTTGGAGGGAAGCCTTCTAGCTTATCAGTGGGAGTGGTAAGCACTAGGTAGCCTATCTACCACAAGAGGAGTGGTTTTTCGCCCAGAAATTGTAGTTTATTGACCATTTGGGCAGTTTGTCCATCTCTTTCAACTTTCTGGTTCAAAAGTCCACATCTGCGCTTGTTTCCCACCATTCCTGTAACTAACCTGCTGGAAAGCACTAGAAAGCCTTAAACTGATACGAGCACTCAATTCTCCTTGTTAATAAGGAGAAATTAATCGTATACACTAAGCAGCCTATAATTGCAAAGTACCTTGCCAAGGTAAGGGAAAACAGCTCTTGTACTTTACAGAAGAAACACTGAACCAAGCATGTCCAAGGGTCAGCTTCTGGTGATTTCTCCTGTCCACCTGGTGAATCTGGGCATACTGTGGCAATGCAGCAATTGTCTCATGTACACAGACAACCCTCTCCTCCTACCACCCAACACTACAACCTGAGAGAGATGCACTTACATAACCAAACTGGAAGCAAAGTTCTCTCCAGCCAAGATTGTGCTAGACAGTCAAGAGGAGAAGGTTAACACCTGCACTACACCTCAAGCAACACATAGCCCTTCAAAACTCATGCCACCAACATCCACACATAGTAACACTAAACCCACTTATACGGAGGCCCTTAACATTAACCTGCCTAAGCAACAAAGACCTCCAAAGCTAAAACACAAGCAAACACCAATCATAACCAATGTGACACACAGCTCAACACCAGTCTGCCACCAAACAACAGCCCCTAAGGCAAGACAACATACCCAACACTTTAGTCATAGGTAACTCTATAGTCAGGCACACTGATGTCCTACTCACCAGGCTGAACAAGGAGTGCCAGGATCCGCCACATAATGCATGCACTCAAGTCACTCCACAACAAGTACAAATACGACTCTGTCATTGTCCATGTTGGAGTGAATGACTTGAGATGTACCTCCCTGGACTATATGAAAAGAGACATGGAAGAGCTCTCTGATCATGTGGCCCAGGCAGGTATGACCCTAGCCCTGAGCAGCATCCTGCCTTTCCCCAGAATGATACCACAGTATAAGGACAAAATGACTGACTTCAACAATTGGCTAAGTTTCTAGTGTCATTCAAAGGGGATCCAGTGTCTCTCTGCCTGGGAAGACATGATCGACAGACCACAATGCTTTGCCAGAGATGGTCTGCACCTGTCGCCCCTGGGATTCAGGTTACTGGCTAAGGCTCTTGCCACCCCTATAATGCCTTTCTTAGGCAAAGCTCAAAGGACAAAACCACCACGGTAACAGATATAAGCATACAAAATCTGAAGGTAATGCTACTCAATGCTAGAATCTAAACCTCAAAATGCACTCTCTCGAGGCACTCCTAAAAATGGAGAACATTGACATCTGTGGTTCTCTAACCATTGTCTTCTCCTTAACCCTAAAAAAACAAACTTTTGCTGTTTACACCCTCTTACTTGTCTCCCCCTCTTCATTTCACACTCATATCCAGTAATGGTACCGTTATTTCTCCAGACCCCACCACCAAACTCCTAGGTATTATAATTGACAATCAACTAAAGTTTGACAGTCACATAAACACCACAATAAAGAATGTTAACAGAAAACTCAGATCCCTGTATAGAATTAAACCTTTCCTAACACCTGAAGCCAGGACCACAATATCTAGAACTCACCTAATCTCTACCCTATTATATGCTTCTCCCATATATACCAATCTTTCTAAAAATAACCTTAACAAACTAGCTAGATCATACAACAATATTGCCAGATTTGCTACAAACTCTCCTTACAGGACTCATCACTGCCAGAACCTAAAACAACTAGGCTGGCTTGAAGTACCTCACCAATTACAATTCAACCAACTTATAATTGCCCACAAAGCCCTATACCAACCCAACAACACCCCAATTCTTTCTACCTTCATAAGGTCATATAACAACCTGAGGAATCTACGTTCCGCTAACAAAATGTTGATTTACACTTCCTTATCATATAACTCAGCAGGCGACTCCATATTTTCTAACTCAGTTGGTAAAATATGGAATCAATTACCACAAGACCTTACAACCCTAACCTCTCTCCCACTATTTAAAACTAACCTAAAATATTTCCTCTCTAACCACTGGTTATGCTCTTGTACCAACCCTGACTAACTATTATTCACTCATTTTCCTGTTTCATTTAAAACAGAATATTCTGAACTATAAACCTCTTTATGTAACTCTCTATAAACTAATCTTTTCTCTTAATTTCTAACATTATCATTCCTGAGTACTACTTTCCATGTTCGATTCTTTAACTCACTTTTTAACGGTGCTTTCTTTAAATTATGTTTTGGTATTTGTACATTTTTACAAATCAAAATATGCAAATTGTAAATTTTTGTTAATCTGATGATGCATCATTCTATATTAATGTTATTTTCTAATAGTTGTACGATATGTCTCTGTGCTTTTTTTTCCGAGGATGTTTTTAATATGTTTTTAATATGTTTTTTTACTGGAGCTTTTCTCCTCGGGCCTCCACTGAAAATGGACATGTATCCAGTTGGATTAGCCCGGTCAACAAATGTAAAATAAATAAAATAAAATAAATAACTGAGACCTGGTTCAAGGCTCCAGAGAGCACCCCTGCAATACCAGGCTACAACTCTTACCACACTTTTCGGCCACCAAATCAGGACCGAAGTACTAAAGGCGGAGGAGTGTCCATATTCACCAAGGATATTCACACCTCCAGGCTAGTTGCCCAAGACAATGCATCTGAAATCCTGTAGGTACAACTAACACAAGGTAAGACTGCAATCCAAATTGTAGCTTGCTACAGATCCCTCACCATGCCCCAAGATTCTCACTACACCTTTCTAAACATATTAAATATTAAGATACAACCAAACGCCATAATACTGGGTGATTTTAACTACCCTACCATTAATTGGGAAAACTACTCTGGTGCCAACACCTTTGCCCAACGGTTCTTGGAATTCCTAAATTCCAATGCTCTGGACCAACTAATCCATAGTCTCACCAGGGGCTCAAATATCCTAGACCTGGTCATCACCAACATGGGAGATCGATGCTCCACACCAGTAGTCATCCCCTCATTGGTCAGGTCTGACCATAAGCTAATCACCCTTGACATCAAAATCCCACCCCCCCCAGTAGGGAAACCTCCATAAAAAAACTTCTCCAAAGCCAACTTCATGCTGCTCAAGTCAGAAGTGCCAAACTTCATGACACCCATGCAGACGGGAACTGAAAGTTTGACTGATGAATCCTACACTAAGGCACTGTGCGAGTGCATCCACTCATGCATGAATCATGCCATTTCAAACAGAACCAAGATGGTCTCCTCCAAAAAAAGGAACCCAATCTGCAAACTATACAACAGAAGGAAGAAACTGTTGCAGAAAAAAGGAAAATCACAGGATGCAAAAAAACTCCTTTACCAGCCTCAGTAAGAAGCTGCGATCCCTCATAAAATCCTCCAAAGCTAGTTACGAAAATAAAATTGCCAAAGGTTCCAAGGACAACCACAAGGCATTCTACAGTTATGTCAAGAATCTAAATGGCAATGCTCAGATCTGCTCTGAGCTACAACAGAATGGCATCAAATATACTGATCCCAAGGATATTGCCAATATCTTGGCAGATTGATTCAGTGCCAACTTCACCCCCCTCTCACCCCCTAAAAGGCCAATCTCAATATCAAAAGATTGCCAAATTCCGGTAATCATGGCCACACAGGTAAAAAATGCACTCTCCAAAGCTAAGAATACAGCATCCATGGGACCAGACGACATCCCGGGTTGTGTACTACATGAACTACAAAATGAACTGGCACCCCACCTAAGTGTCATGTTTAATCATAGCCTCACCTCAGGCTTCGTGCCCAGTGAGAGGTGAACAGCTACAGTTATCCCACTCCAGAAGGGGGGAGCCACCTTGGATCCCAGGAACTATCGTCCCATCAGTATGATGAGCCTGATCTGCAAAGCCATGGAATGCATTATCATGGAACTTATAAACAAAGACAATGGCAACCTTCAAACACTGGA
This sequence comes from Protopterus annectens, assembly GCF_019279795.1. Lineage (NCBI taxonomy): Eukaryota > Metazoa > Chordata > Ceratodontiformes > Protopteridae > Protopterus > Protopterus annectens. The sequence goes on from NC_056725.1 coordinate 663,442,065, forward strand.
CCCCACCCAGTTTGGCTTTGTAAAAGGCCGATCTTGTCTCCTCAACCTGATTGACTTCTTTGAATCAGTCTCCAGAGCAGTGGACAAGGGTAAGGCAGTCCACACAGCCTATTTGGACCTTGCCAAGGCCTTTGACACCATCCCCCACTCTGGAATCATAGATAAACTTACTAAGCTGGGCATTAATCCCTACGTCACTCGATGGGTTGCCAACTGGCTTACTGACAGAACCCACACTGTAAAAGTAGACAACTCAAAATCCAGCTCCAGACGAGTGACAAGCAGAGTACCTCAGGGTTCAGTCCTGGGACCGCTCTTGTTTGGCATCTACTTTTCTGAAGTACAGGCCAGCACTAAGGGACTCTGGCTAACAAAGTTCGCAGATGACTACAAACTGGGAGCTATTATTGAATCCCCAAATGATGTGGCTATTCTACAAAAGGGCCTTACAGAAATAGATGCTTGGTGCTGGAGCCATGGGCTCAAGCTCAATGCCAAGAAATGTATAGTTATTCCCTTTGGGAAAAAACAATTACCCATGAATTACCACATAAGTGGCAGTACACTAAACACTGGTAGACAGTAGTCTCATCTTTGATAACCACGTAGCCACAACAGTCAGGAAATCCTTCTATGTGGCACACCTCATCACTAAGGGCTTTTCATCCAGAAAAAAGGAGGTCATTGTCCCACTGTACTCATCCCGCATTAGACCCATTATAGAGTACAACACCCTGTTTGGTATGTACCTCAAAAGATACCTGCAACAACTGGAAAGGCCACAGAAATACCTCACTAAAAGAATCACAGGCCTAAAGCAGATGCCCTATGTTGACTGTCTAAAAAAACTCCAGCTATATTCTGTCACATATCACCTACTCAGAGGTGATCTCTGCTTAACATACTAGGCCATGTCAAACCCAATGCTGTTGTACATGCTACACCTAAAGAAATCCCAATCCCTCAGAGCCACACACTCCAGGGATCTAAACCCGGTCATCACAATAAACAAAACATGCTGGAGGGCTAGGTTCCTGACCTAGAGACTCCCCATACTCTGGAATAGACTGCCCTTACATGTCAAGCTGAGCACCTCTTTGGCCCTCTTCAAAAGGAACCTTGAAAACTGAATGGGAGATAGGAAATTCACCCTGGAGATCACGTCAGTCACCCTGCTAGACAGGGGAATAGGGAAGTAAACATTCTGGGAAGAAATAGCCAGGGAAATGTTATGACTAGGCTTGTATAGGCCCTAGAGGCCGATAGCATAGTACCAACCTATGAACCTATGAACTTATTTATCTTGGTTATGGGGAGTTCTAATGGCACATGTTGGCATGTGGTCAGATATGCTCTCTGAGAGTCAGCCTACTTTTGTCAGTTTGTCTAGTCTGTTTGTAAGGATACAGTATAATGTTGAGTGCCTCCCAGAAATTTTATTGATTCTAGTAGGTGTGATTATTAATTGTCTGAAGTTGTGCAGGTTTAAGGATTCAGTGGGGGTAGTGGAATTTGTGAGTTGCCAGTCTCCACATATTATAGTTTCATGGTTAATTTGTTAGACTATCCAATACAGGATGCTTTCAGCAATATCAGTGTTATTCCCTGGTGGTATATAAATTGCTGTTAAACATATAGTTTTCCTATTGATATTTTTTAGGAGTGTTATAAAAAGTACAGCATTGTTACATGTGGCTATTTCCTGTAGAAGTAAGGTAATGGTTAGGGAATTTTTATAGATAATTGCTATACTACCTGCATGCTTGGTTTGTCTGTCATGCCTGAGTATATTGTATCCTTGGGGTGGGGGTGATCTCATTAACCTTTATTTTTTTAACCAAGTTTCAGTAGCTATGACTACATTAGGAGTGTATGTGGCAAGATAAGCATGTATGTCAAGGATTTTATTGTAAATAGGTCTGTAACGATAGAAGGTACTGCCAGCCATGCCAGATTGTACAGATGCTTGTGCTGAAAATGTATTTGTGAGCTCTGCTTATGCTAATTGTGTTAAAATGTATTAACAGGGCACCCTGCTGAAATAAAGAGAACTATACATATATTATGGTATCTGAATTAAATGTATATGTTTTAATAGAGGACACTGGTATTTTACAGAGGGAAGTGTGTGGCCAGTTATAATTTGGTCTTGGTTTGGTATTTGATCATAAATTTGGATACTTAGTTTTGAGATATTTATAGATAAATAAATCAGATATGGTTTGTTTGTAGAGATAGGGTGCTATGGAGAAAGACAGACTGGGTAGATGATACTATTCTTTGTGAGTATTAGCTGAAGTCCTAAATATTTGATGGAGGTGGATTTCATAATTGATAATGAAGGCTAGGAAAGTGAGGAGGAATAGTAAATAATCTGAGTTTGGGGCATTTTATTTAACCTGGGTTTGATCTTTTTTGTAAATTAGGATTATAAAATGTTAGGAGAATACTGGGTTGGTTGTAGAGAAGTAATATGATAGCTATAGGGGCAAGGATTAAGACAGTTTGAGAGTTTGTGTGGTAAACTAGAGCATATGTTATTATTGGGAGTTCATAGGTTCATAGGTAGGTACTAGGCTATCTGCCCAAGGGCATTTATAAGCCTAGCCAGAATGTGTTGGCTTTCGCCTCCCTTTTAAATTAGTTTCCTGGGCCTCTGTCTAGCAGGGCCATTGAAGTGATCCCAGGGGTAAATTTACAATTTCCCATCCACTCGTCAAGATTTCTCTTGAAGAGAGTCAGTGAGGGGCTTTTCCTAACATAAACTGGAATTCTATTCCAGAGGAGGGAAGTCTCTGGGACAGGAATCTATCCCTCCGGCATGTCCTGTTTATTGTTGTGCTGAGGTTTAATTCACTGGAGCGTGTGGCTCTAAGAGATTTGGTTTTCTTGAGGTGGAGCATGCCCATTAGTTCCGGGTTGGACATGGCCTTATACGTCAGGCAGAGACCACCTCTGAGCAAGTGGTAATCAACCGAGTAGAGCTGGAGTTTCTTTAGTCGAGCTGCATAGGGCATCTGTTTGAGGCCCATGATCCTCTTGGTGAGGTACTTCTGTGGTCTTTCCAGCTGTTGCAGGTGTCGAGTAAGGTACATTCCAAATGGGGCATTGTACTCTATTATGGGCCTAATGAGTGATGAGTAGAGGGGCACAATGACCTCTCTTGATCTAGATGTGAACCCTTTCGTGATTAGGTGGGCTACATAGAAGGAATTTCTAACCACTTTGGCAATGTGATTATCAAAGGAGAGGTATCTATCTACCTGGGTCTCCAGGTCCCTAATTACATCTTGTAATTGATTGTTTTTCTTTTGGGGGGAACTGATGATATTGGTTTGAGGAATATGTGGATGGGATTATGGAAGTATGTGTAGAGTAAGAGGGGGTGGTATTTGAAACCATGTGACATGCAAAAGTTGAAAATAACCACTTGTAACATGTTGTATAATAACAGAGTAACAGCTATAAGTGAAACATTGTGCTGTAAGGTAATTTATAGAGACTTAACTTCAGCCTTTTTATAGCGTCATGCACAAAACACTGATCAATAAATTAGAGCAACTAGGTTTTGATGTACACTTGATAAGATGGATAGCTGAATGGCTTACAAATAGGACACAGCAAGTAACATACAGCAAATGGGCAGGTGAAATTCTAGGTTACAGTCAGGGTCTCCCACAGGACTCTGTCCCAGGCCCATACTTGTGTAGGTTGTATCTTTCAGATCTATCTTTTTCAACTGAAGTGTAGTATAGTCTGTATGCAGATGAGTTAAAAATGGTTAAACTGATTACATCTGTTACAGATAGGGCACGTCTACAAAAGAACTTGAACGAACTGATGATTTGGGTACAGGAGAATATATCCTGGTATATTCTCAGTGTCCCAGGCTCATCAACATGTTGCCAGGCATGAGTGTGACATCTAAATTGTGGTCCAGCCTAACAACAGCAATGCTGCATCCTATCTGCAAATCAGAGTCTCATAAAATAATGCTATACACAATATGTGTGTGTCTAAGGAACCAGATAGTTTAAAGAATGATTTCATCACATGCATGTGAAGATGTTCACAAATGTATTCCAAACGCTGTTTACCAGGCACAGCAAGGAACCTCTATATGCATAACTCTAATGGAGGAACATGACAAATGCAGTCTGTCAATCCATCCATCCACACCCTGTTTTTCTCATTTTTGCACATGGAGTCAGGCTGCAACTTCAACAGTAACATTTGTCTCGAACCAAGATTTACACAGCCAGGTGGCTAGCCCTGCCGTGGGAAAAATGCAATGAAAAATGAATACATTCAGCTGAGTATCATACAGTAATTGGAAAGGTGAAATTCTTGGTTACACTCAGTGTGTCCCACAGGGTGCCCTTACTTGTTTAGAGTGTATCTTTCAGAACTAACTTTTTCATCTGAGGTGCTCTGTACTCTATATGCAGCTGACCTGAAACTGGATAAACTGATTACATGTGTTACGGATAAGGCATGCCTGCAAAAGAACTTGACTAAATTGACCATTTGAGCACAGGTGAATAATATGTTGATAAATACATCAAAAACTAAACATGAGATTTGGGAGAAATAAACTGAAAGATGAACATTTAACAAAACACACAGTGGTTGAAACTGTAGATTCATTTAATGACCTGGGTATATGGGTAGATCCATCTTTGAGTTTTTCTAATCATATTAACCAATTGGTTAATGATAGTTATCGAACTTTAGGTTGTATAAAAAATGTATAAAGTCCAGGAAATCAGAAATGATGAAGTCATTGTTAGTTACATTACACCCAAGCTTGAGTATGGAATAACAATATGAAAACCTTATAAGAAAACAAGCATGAGTAAACTGGAAAGAGTACAGCAGAAATATACAAGGGCATTCATGGATGTGAAAATTTAATTTATTCTGAAAGACTAAAATATCAGAAGTTGTACAGTGTCTCTTATAGATACTGCATCTAAGAGGAGATCTTATTTAGGTATATAGGGGATTCAGAGACAACTATCTCTGGGAATATTTGAGGTTATCAAAAAGTACTAGAGAATCATCAGACAACCTATATAGAAGGTTCTATAGGAATGAGAAGTCTACTAACTGGTTGTCTGCGAGAGCAGCTGAAGCATGGAACAGACTACCAAATTACATTAAAGCTAGTATTAGTTTAGATATTTTTAAGAACAGCCTGGACACATATTATGAGAACACTTATTATGAAAACAAACTCCACTCTTGCAACCTGCGCACAAGGTCTCAACCTGGTCTGTGACATTAATAGAACTTGTTGGCAGGATAGATTTGTGTACCAGTGACTCCTCTATCTGTGGAATAGACTTTCTGTCCATGTCAAGAGTAACTCACTAACCTTCCTTAAGAGGAGCCTGGGTGACTGGATGGGAAACAGAAAATATACTCCTGGGATCCCACTTATGTCTCTGTTGGACAGGGAAAATAGGAGCTGACTTTGTGGGAACATGGGTAAAATTATTGGATAGACTTATAAGGGCTTCTGGGCCAATAGCCTAGTATCATCCTATGAATCTATAAGTGTTTTGGTATATTGGCAGATTAGAAGGGCATTAATGCCCATGCCTGAAATATTTGTATGTATGTATGTATGTATGTACGTACATATGTATGTAGGTTTTATTGCAGTTTGTTGCCAGTTTTTTTGTCCATACATCACACAAAGCCTCTTTGGGAAGCCCTTACACCATTCCATCGTGCTTTGTGGATTGTGCATGTTGTTTGCAACTTCATTTTCATATCTGACCCATTCTAGATACACTATGGACTAGGTATACATTTTACTGCTTTAGGGGACTTTATGAACTGCATGAGGCTATGGGGTTGGGGTTCTAATTTAATTACACACCAGCCAGTGTTTTCAGGCTTTTTGGGGTAAAACTTGATTGCTTAAGATCAGGAAGTTTATTTTCAGTGCATTTGTTTTTAAGGTAGGAACAGTATCATTTGAATTGTATCACAATATTTTGTTATAGTATTACATTTAGTTGACATGACATGAAAGGGCAGATTATTATGCCACAATATTTTTTTCTTACAATTCATACTGGCTCGTCTCTTAGCTATTCACATTGAAAAAGCAAGAAACTGTATGCTTGGTTAGAAAAGGTTTGCACAAAGTACTAATCTTTTCATTTTTGCTCATTTAGCAGACTCAGCAAAAGCTTTTTAAATAAACACTGGACATATATAAACACTGGACATATATAAACACTGGACATTAGCATCTCATTTTGCAGGACTTTTATTACTACACAAAATAAATGCGTAGTATGTTAGCTTTTATTCTGAAATTCTTTACAGTTTTAGTTTTTGTTTAAAAGCAGTTCTAGAGTTTAGACTTTATTTCATGCAAAATATATTTCTTTAGCCTCAGTTTTGGCATAACAGATGCTTTTGAATTTCATAGTATTTAAAGCAATAGTTTGGGCGGCCACAGTGGTGCAGTGGTTAGCATTGTCACCTCACAGCAAGACGTTCTTCAGTTTGATCCTCAGCTGGGGTGCCTTCTGTGCGGAGTCTGCATGTCCTCCCTGTGGTCGCGTGGGTTTCCTTCCACATCTCAAAGACATGCTGTAGGTGGATTGGACACTCTAAATTGGCCCTAGGCATGTGTGTGTGTGTGTGTGTGTGTGTGTGTGCCTTCTATGGAAGGTTGGGTGCCGGGCTGGCAACTCGACACTGTAAAACTCCACTGCCAATCATGAGTGGACAGATGATCCACTGTGGTGACCCCTAACTGGGAAAAGCCGAAAGAAGAAGTAATTAAAGCAATATTTATTTTTCTATCTGGGTGGAGATATGCCTGATGAATACCTGGAGAAGAGTCATCAAAACTGACATTAACTGCTGTAGATATAATATCCTTGACACCAGAAATGAATGATACATTTTGTAGACTTGCATACTATTTACAGATTATTGTACTTTAACACTAGATTTAAGAAATACATATTACTTGGCAGTAGAAGTGTCTTGTGGTCAAAGATGTCTCTTTAGCTAGATATAACACCATTTATAAAAGTAGGCAGGTACAGATAGATTCATAAAGCCCAAAAGAAGCACTATTCATTGCGAGTCCAATACCTTCTTTATTGTAACACCAAATAAATTAAGCGCTTTCGTCAGTTGAAACTTGACTTCATCAGAATTAAATACAAAAGATAAAACCCTGCTTTAATATATGGACTACTAGTCAGTGATTGGTCCAGTAATTTAAACAATTAACAAGTCCATTAACTTAATTGAGATTTAAAATACCAAAGGTTAATTTATCACATCTAATAAAATTTCTGCAAAATTCTTAATGTTCTAAAAACATTGTAGCAGTACAATATGTAATGGTAAAAAGCACAAATATCACAAATAAATAAATATGTATTATTTGTATACAAATATCAACTATTTCTCATTTTACTTAAACTTGTTATGCCCTTTCCTTTAAAATTGGTGCCAAATTCAAACATTCATTTAAGCCAGGGGAAACATTTGCTGCAAGCCTAAGCTGCCATATCAATTCCTTTTTCAATAATAGATTTTGCCAGTCTCCACTTCTGGCTTCCAAATGAACTAAATCTAAAATAGCAAAATGAAAACCTGTATAATCATTACATGTCATACTATGTTTATACAAAGCATTTGTAGCTTTTTTATTTTTTATGTCATACAAATGCTCAGAATTCTTGTCTTGAGAAGCCTCTCAGTCTTCCCAATATAGAAAGAACTACAGGTGTCACACATAGCAATATAAACTAACTTACTAGAAAAACAGTTGCCTCTCCTAGGGTAAACTGTATTATTGTTCTGGTTTTTCAAACATATTTTAGTATCCTGTAAGATGTAAGAACAATATTTACATCTCCCACAACACCTAGTACCATTGTTAATTACTTCATCTGTTACAAGACATTTTGGTCCACTTTCTAGAATCTTTTTCAAATTAAATCCAATTTTTGTAGTAAACACTGGTTTTTCACCCAAAACTTGATATTTGTCATGGTCAGCTTTAAATATGCTCCAGTTCTTATGCAAAACATCTTTAACTTGTTGATATAGGGGACTGTATTGTAAAATACAAGTATGCTCAAAATTGGTTTCATTAAGTTTTTTATCAGTCTTACCAGAAGTTTCATTTTTTTCTAGTCCCTTACCCAATAATGGGGTATATCTCTTACCCCATTCAACGTATACTTCATAAAGAGTTTTTTCCACCAGACCCATAGGGTAACCCCTATCCAAAAACATGTTTTTTAGATATTCAAACTCAGGTCGAAGATCTTCCACAGAAGATGTCATTCTAGCTACCCTAATTGCTTGACCCTTAATTATACTTTTCTTCTGACTGAAAGGATGATGACTGTTAAAATGTAGATAATTATTACAAAAAGTTTTCTTACGGTATATTTTTGATTTAAATTTGTCCTTATCTTTAATAATGAGTGTATCAAGATAACTAATTTCATTAGCATCAAACTGAAAAGTGAACTTCAAAAAACTGGTAGTACTGTTGAGATATTGGATGAATAAAGGAATAGTCTCAACTGTTCCCTTCCAAAAAATAAAAATATCATCCAAAAATCTACAGTAGTAATTAATGTAATCAAAATATTCACTTCCAAACACATATTCTCTCTCCCATCCTAGTAAAACGATGTTTGCATAAGTTGGGGCACAAGCAGCACCCATTGCCACACCTCTAACCTGCTGGAAATATTCTCCCTCAAAAAACAGGTAGTTGTGGTCTAATATAAGTTCCATCATTTCACAAGTTAACTTGATTTCATCACCATTCATAGTAGACAGATTATATAAAGTCTCCTCAAAATAAGCTAACCCTTCTTGTTTAGGAATACAAGAGAACAAATCCATTACATCAATGGTTACAAAATAACCTTCAGCATTCCATATATGACTTTTTAGTTGACCCAAAAGTCCCAAGAGTCCTTGACTAAATGTGGACACCTTTCTACAACATGTTTGATCTTCTTGTCCACATACACAGATAAATTATGGGTTTTAGACCCAGTTGCCACCACTATAGGTCTGAAAGGTGGATGTTCTAAGCTCTTATGTACTTTAGGTATACCAAATATGCCAGGGATTTTAGGATGTTTGTTAGATAAAAAATCATAAACTACCCCTGTAATTCTTTGTTCCATCAAATATTCATACAGAAAACTATCAATTCTCTGATATGCTATATGTATTTGGTTTTTTGAACATATGGAGTAGTTATTAACATTGAATAGAATTCCCTGCATAATATTGGTATAATCAGTACTGTTAAATAAAACAATACCACCCCCTTTGTCCGGCGCCATTATGCATATGCTTTTGTCATTTCTTAAATTTTGCAACAGGATTCTTTCTGTGTTACTAAGGTTATAAAAAATTCTCTTGTGTTTACTCCAAATTTTGTATATATCATCCTTAACTACCTTCTCAAACATATTAATTAATGGGTCTAACGGGGGATTAAACATACTTCTTTTTTTACACACTTCTTTAGGAAAGTCTGTGTCCATTTTCATAACCTTAGAATGAAATAGTTGTAAATTCAATTTTCTTATGTAAAGTTGAATATCAACTAAGGTGTCAGCAATGTCTGGAATTTTAATAGGTACAAATTTAAAACCTTTAGAAAAAAGGGAGAAATATTCTGGCAAGATTTCTCTATCAGTATAATTATAAATATTGAAACCATTCAAAACATTTTGTATTGACTTGTTACTAGAATTCTCATTTAGAATTGAAGTCACTACCACCTTGGGGCCTCCATGTGTTTCTGGAATACCTTGTTGTAAGTCGCTTGTTTGCGATTCGCTATTCTTTTGGAGCGTCGTGGTAAAGGAAAATCCTGGTATTCAAAAGGTAGTTGTTCTTCCCTTTCAAAACATTCTTCTTCCTCCCCAGTAATTTCTAAATCTATAGGGCCTAAAATGTTATCGTTTACTGACCGAAAGGGAGATTGAGCATCAATATTCCTTTGGTTATAAACAAAAAGTTTATCAGTAGGATATGTATTGTCACTTTGATACTGTTTTAAATCTCGGTCCAATTTTTTTGCTTTCTTATTAAATGTCCCATCACATTTTCTGTCTACCCTGTTTAAAATCTTATAATATAAACCTTGATTTTGTTCGAACAGTACGTCGGTTACTATCATTTGGTTTAAATTTTCTACTTCCCTTTGTAAATCAACTTCCATTTTCTCATAAAATGAAACAGTTTTCATAATCAATTCAAGCCCCCACTTATCAAACATAGTTGTTAATTCACAAACATTTTCTTTGTTATAATAAACACCAAAAGGAAACATAAAAATTCTCAACCCCTGTGGTACCACTTTCTTATTTAAACATTCATTCAAATAACAAATTTCTATTTGACAAAGCTTGTATTTTAACAATCTTTTCTCAAAAACAAAAATCATGTCTTTCAATGATTTAAAATAATTAAAAGTCTGTTTTTTTTCTTTTTGGATGGTTTGAATCAACACAAGTTGACCTGGAAAAAGAATAATGTTTTTTGATAATGTCCCCATAGTTGAATTGTTTTGAAGTACCAATTTGTGTATTTAAGTCGCAGTTCCTAACACCAGTGAAAGGCAGTTCACAATTTCTCGCTTTGCCCCCATTATTGTTAATGTTGGATTTAGTTCCGTTTGTCTTGCAACAACAACAAACATTAATACATTGATTGTTGGATGGTTTAGTACCTGTTTTAATAGTAGAATTGCCAAGGCATCCATTAGATAAATCACCCTCTCCGTTTTCGTCCTCACATTCAATGGCAGCTTCTAAATGAACCACACAGTTTGAGCGTCCGTTAGCCCTGTGGAAAGAACCAGCAGAATTGCTCCCTTGCTCGACAGGAAATTTTTCAGCCGGAATGACACAATTTCGGCCAGCACAGTGAATCTGTGCAACCGCAACTTGTTGCCTACCCTGCTTAAGGTGGAACGCTGAAATCTCAGGGCTGCTAGCACCATTAGGAATCGAAGAAATCCGTTGGTCCTCCTTAGGGGATACAGAGCGTGGCAAGAGTCGAGAATTCACAACGGAGGGTTGTGAAAGAAGCTCAATAAGCCAAGTGAGTTCCCCTTTCAACTCAGCAACATCCCTTTTAACTGCCAAAATTTCAGCATGTTCCCCAGAGTCCAAAATAGGAGAAAGCTGAATAGAACGATCGGACTCCATGACAACCAGCACCTTCAAAAAACAAACTCATGAACCAAACAAAGGTGCAATAGTGCTTGTAAAAAACTGTAAAACCCAAAAGACTAGTAGTCCATATATTAAAGCAGGGTTTTATCTTTTGTATTTAATTCTGATGAAGTCAAGTTTCAACTGACGAAAGCGCTTAATTTATTTGGTGTTACAATAAAGAAGGTATTGGACTCACAACAAATAGTGCTTCTTTTGGGTTTTACAGTTTTTTACAAGCACTATTGCACCTTTTTTTGGTTCAACAGATAGATTCATATTGGATGGATTACAAAGAGTCACTCACCTTTTAAATACAATAAAAGTTTACCTGGATGAGATCCCACCTCAGTGTGTAGCACGTGCTTACTATATACACTTTGCCCATTATCCCAGTAAGTACTGGATGCAAATAACCTATATAAAAGTTTTAAAGTAGTACACTGTTTTGATGATACTATTTCAGTTACATGCCATGAATTTAGCCATCTTGGGTACTTACTGGTACTGGATGGAAATGAGTGGGCATATGCAGGTCACTCATTCTGGGGGTTGGGAGACAGCATATTCTCCTGCAAGCCTGATATCTGGCAGAGGCAGGGTATGCCAGCAAGCCGCACAGGGACTGACAAGTGCACACCAAGCAGTATACATGTTGTACCCAGGGAATAGATGCATTTGGAAAAGTGAGCACAGGTCAGTGGGCCTGGAGTTATGAGAGTATGGATGTTGAATCTTCCTCAAGGTAATGGGAGTTTCTGTCATTAGAAAATCCTCATGGATGCCTGGATGATGGCTCATCTTATGTACTATAGGATAACATGAGGTGGAGCTTGTGATCAGCTGTCAAAGCGGAGAAAAAAAGACAAGAAAAATATAGTTACTTTTTTAATGTCTTTCTTCTTCTGGATTTTCCTGGTTAGGGGTTGCCACAGAGGATGACTTGTCTACTCATGATTGGAATTGGATTTTTACAGTGTCAAGTTGCCAGCCTGGTGCCCAACCTTCCACAGAAGGCACACACATGCACTCACACCTAGGGCCACTTTATAGTGTCCAATCCACCTACAGCATGTCTTTGGGAGGAAAGCAGAGCACCGGGAGGAAATCCATGGGACCACAGGGAGAACATGCAGACTCCACACAGAAGGCACCCCAGCTGAGAATCAAACCTGAGATCCTCTTGCTGTAAGGCAGCAATGCTAACCGCTGTACCACAACCACCCTACCATTTTAATGTCTTTACTAATGACTAATCACATTTACAGCAAATAACTTATGTAACGCATATTTAGAAATAATTCCTCAGGTCTGATTGAACTAATCACCCAAGAGGATTACCCCTACAAAAGTCTTTGTTAAACGTCTTTGATTGCACCATGAATCTCAAGTTTGAAACTTTTCTGTTGGATCTGGAAGTTTAAGTTTCTCACAGACGATGTACATTTTGCTTCTCTTGTGTATGTTTTTATTAGTTTCATGAAACATAACAAACAAAGGGTTAAAAAAATTGGAAAGCATTTATTGCAAGTGATGAAGGGACAAGCCTCCTTGTAACCTCCAAATATATGAAATCCATGGTCACATAAGGCAGAGAAAAGTGAAAATTCACAGACTTTATACATTTTACATTGAGACAAATAATGCAATATTACTGTAAATGATGTTGCACTTCTTTGTATGCAGAATGATTTCAGACCCTTGCTGCAAAGCTGTTTGTGTGGCAGAGAGGGATATGGTACCATTACTGTGTTCTTATGGTTTAGAGGAATGAGAGAGCAAATCCAGACCTCTCTACAAATACCTCATGTGCACTAACTTGTTGTTTGCTTTTCCTCATGTCACCTACTTTTCCTTTGTTATTCTTTTTTCCTCTTCAATTTTTTCATTATTTTTTTTTTTTTTTGGCCAGTGTTCATGCAATGTGGCAGTTAGTGTAATCACGGGAATGGAGGAAATGAATGACAGGTTTGGCTGTGCTTATGTCATTTGCACAAAGCACAGCACTGTGCAAACTGGACAGTTGGGCCACCTAGGACAGGACCCAGACGGCCAAATACAGAAACCAGATCCATTCAATTCATTCTATTGGGCACCACGCAAACCTGCATGGTGGTTAACAAAGAGACCTTAAGAATGACTATTAAATTATGGAATGTCATATAACTAGTCCTGTGTCAATAGGTGTAAGTGTAGGACTGGAGTACAGGTGGTCCTGGGTTCTAGTACAGGGTGTGCAACCGTGTATTTTTTTTTTTACTGTTGTGACATTGCAGTTTATACCAATGAACTGAAACACGAACAACTGTTATTTCAACTTTCTTTTGGCAACAGGTGTAAGTGTATGATTGCCATACCCATGGTCCTGAGTTCTAATATAGGATATTCCATACACTTGTACTGTTGTTCCACCATGTATGAGAGATGATGCACTATTATTGTATTAATAAATGAACCTTCCAATTGCATTTATTTCATTCCTTACTGCTTGACACTGCTCCTCTCCACTTACTATCATGCAAACACATTGATCTGGTGTGCTCACTCCAGTAAAAGAGAGAAACGGAATTGGTGGGAAAACATCAGTCTGTATTACTCTTGGTCTGCTGGTGGACATGGCTGGCATTAGTGGGGAAGGTGGCAGGTTTAGGGCACAGATGTCAGGTATCCAGGAGTCCAGGATATTTGTTGGACTCCTAGTAAAGCACCACAGCCACAGGTTTTTGCAGGGGGACTATTCTGGCTCACAGTACAAGTCTGCGGCATGGAATAGTTTAGTCCAGGTGGTATCCAGTGCCATGGGTATCCCACACACTGGAGAGCAATGTAGGCATTATTTAATGACCTAGAGAGGAGGAAGAGGGATACTCTTGACTGTTGGTTGGAAGAATTTAGGACTGCAGACATCCCACAACTGTGTAAGTGTCTAAAACGTGTAATATAGGCAAGACTGGTATGTATAATGCCTTCTGTTTTTTTCTGTTCTTTCCCCAGCTACCAGAGATAGGGAGTTCAATGTCCGGGCATATGAAACTTGATTGGAAAGACTGAGGGACGCAAGTGGCATGTATGCAGCAGAAGAGAAGTGCTATTGCAGAATTAAAAGATAAAGACAGCTTTTTTGTATTTTAAGGAGTTGTATCAAAACTGAGCATGCATATCCCAACTGTAAAGGCAAGTATGCATGCATTACTCCATAGCGTAAACTAATTAGAAGAGTCCGATATTACACTTGAGTCAGAGGTTGTGTGTTCAAATACCACAATTCACAACTATACAAAACTGTTATTTCTTCAATAATATTTACATTAAATTAAATTATCTATACCAGTGGCACACAGACCCTGCTGTAAAGTGTAATCTGTATAACTGAAACACACATATGTGCAATATATGGACATTTCAAAGATTACTTGCAGCAGTCTGTAGAATACTGTGTATCTGTTAGGATGTATACTTAAATATAAAACTTAAGATAATAGAGTTGCATAATTGTATTAATGCACTGTATGCCACATATGATGCGGTGATGATATGGGCATAGCCAGCTGCAGTTCTGTAAATAATGATATATCGTTTGAATATCAAACTGATTTAAACAAGATGCTTGTGTTACAAATGTATTAGAACTGTATGGCATTTGAATATCAAACTTGATTTTTACAGATGCTTATGTTACAAATGTATTAGAACTGTATGTATATATGTTAGCAAAGGACAATGGAAGAGAAGCCGTTAACCTCAGTTCTGATAGTTTTGGAAAATTCTTAAATTAAATCAGCTGTTAAGCCATAAACATGGCTCCCACTTTGCTGAATAGGACTGGAGATGGTTGGTCTGGAAGAAGCCTTTGTTCATTAGCTCAGGTTAAAGAGGGGGAGCCTGTGGCACTGCCATAAACATTTAGATGTGTATTGTAGCCATCTATGCTAAATTCCTGTCTCAAGCTTCAAAGGTTAATAGTATGAGAACCTAGAATCAGGTAATCAGGTGACCAGATGCTATCATTCCACCAGCCATCTTGGAAATTACAGAGCATATTCTCTCAGTATTGAGTATTCTGTCTTGGCCCTGACAACAAAAAGGACCCTTCACCACATCATCTGCCTTGCTCTATTAAGTAAGTAGGGAATAGTAATTCTCTTAGATTCAGTCAGGGATATAATGAAGCTTAAATTAGATATTGTTTTTCTTTATTTGTCTGGGTCTTTCCATCACAGTTATTTTCAATATTTCCTGTGATTTGACCTCTGTGGTTTACAACAAATATATATTCAGTTTTTCATGTGCTTTTATTATTTTTTATTAAATATATTTAAAACTTTTATTCTGACTGATCATTTTAGAAAGTACTTAACCTTTGAGAGTGCTTATATTTATTTGGTGACACTGTGTGGGCCACTCCTGAAGGCCTAGCTGTTTTGGTCAACTACTACCATTTGTATTAGTACTAATATTACACAGTATAGTTGGACACTCTTTGTTAAGGGCCTTAGAGTAGATGATTGTGGAGTGTCTGGTGGCAGTGATAACTACCTTATACTCTGGGCAGAAGGGGACACAGCTGGTAAATCTGTGCCAGACTTTCCAAGGTGTGTGTGTTGTGTGTGTGTGTGTGTGTGTGTGTGTGTGTGTGTGTGTGTGTGTGTGTGTGTGTGTGTGTGTGTGTGTGTGTGTGTGTGTGTGTGTGTGTGTGTGTGTGTGTGTGTGTGTGTGTGTGAGTGAAAAAGCAAATCTCACAGTGTGTGTGTCAGCTACGTGTAGCAGGGACATGAAGCTCTGGTCACAGACAGGCTTGGACACTCAGCTGAGGACCTAACCCTACAGCTGTACCAGTGAGGAGTTTTATTTTTTAGGGGCCTGGAGGGGAGACAGATAAACAGATCCAGACCCCAGACTGAGTGTGTTCCCTGTGTGCTCTTAATGGAAATTGTACTTGGTGCAGAGAGCTGCATCTGGAATTAATGAGTGTATCTATTTTTCTGAAAGTGAATGGTCTTCCAATGGTGTCAGTCATGAGGACTGAGGCTCTTGATCACTGGCCCAGAGAGGGGACATCACATATGCTACTAATTTTCTCTATTTTTTGTCATCCACAACCCCTATATCTCTTTTTTATTTTCTTTATTTTTTATTTTATTTTTCAAAACAATTTTCTATGTTGTTCTATTTTTATTTTGTTTTATGTTTAAAATAATTTTTTATTTTATTTTTAAATTTTTTTTATTTTCTTTTTCTTTTCTTTTTACATTTTTATTATGTGTCATCAAAATGTGTCCATGTAATCCACATGTACTACATCATTAAATGCTAAAAGCATAGTGAGATAGGCCAGCCCCATTGGATTAGCCTGCTTCCATTCCACCGTCTCCAGCACTGATGCCCAGCATGTCTGGTTGCCAACCTGGCAGCACTGCCTCTCCTGTCCCTGCACTACCTGCACCCTCAGGTAGTCCTGCCCTGGAAGCTCGTCAAGTGGTACCCTCCAGTAGCAGTGGCAGAGGTGGTGATTTCCTCACCCACAGTGAGTTGCTAGGGATGGTGTGAAGGGTGGTGCATTGCACAACTGGTGCACACCTACACTGGCTGGAGAGACCGCTCTCCCTCATGTTCAATAATAGGAGGAGGAGCCGTTAAGCACTCCAGCCAGCTGCAGAGAAAGGTGACAGTGATGACAGTTCAGTGGGTGAGGACTAGATTCTCACTGTCTCCAAAACTGATGGCCATGGGCCTGGGTTGTCTCCACCCTCACCTGAATCATGATAACCCCCAACCTTTTGTATCCATCACTGTCCCTGTCTTTTGTCTTGTTTGTCTTGTCTGTCTGCAATTGTGTCCTCACCTACCCAACTTGCCTGACCCAGACATACCTACGTCCCTTCCCCATCATTCCTCTCTCTCAAATAAAAAATAAATGGGCACCTGTTCCCCAGAAAAAAAACTGTCCGATACATAGCTCTACATTTCACACATTTCTTCTTGATACACTTGATTTGGTCCAATTGGCTATACAACATGATTGCATTGTGGTCACCCCCTCTCTCTGGAGGTGACAGTCCAAATTCAGTTAATATTTTGCACATATTTTCAGTTTACATTGTTAAAGGACAACAATGGGATTCTGTTATTAAATGCTCAACTTTTCTGTCCTTTTTCTCCTTATTTATTGTCCCTGCTGTGAATAAACAACAACACAGCATTTAAAATATTTTAAATTGACTGTTTCTCTCCACTAGAACAGTGCTTTACTGTACTGTGTTGGTTTCACTTTCAAAAAGCTTTTTTCCCACCCTGGAAAAGTCTCCAATTCATTGCTGTCATCAAGGCCACTGAATCCAGGTAGTTTTCTGGCCAATTCCCTCCCCAAACTGACATCACCATGACCATCCTAAAAACCCATCCATGCTGTGATGTCACAGCTCCCTGGTCCTTCCCCAACCCATACAGAAAATAAAGGCTAGCACAAGGAAACAGTGCAAGAGTCAAGCATACCTCTCAACTATGCTGAATTACTCAGTTTTTACCGAGTTTTGGGGTTCAAATGAAGGGGTGCCATGATTCCCAAGTGGCACCCCCTCATTTCCAATTTTTATTCTTATTTTTTTTCAATTTTCACGACATTAGAGCTGACGTCATCACGTACGCAATGACATTAGCTCTCTCAGGGCTACCAGCCTGCATGATGATGTCAGCTCCCCCTACCAGCATGTCAGAACTGAGCTCAAGCATTTCCGGGATGCCTGGCTGCTCAAATGTGGATGGGAAAGGTCATCAACAAATGGTTGCTTGGATTTATTGCTGCTGCTGGAGTTGTGAGCGGGAACAGACTTGTATTGCTGCTGCTGGAGTTGCGAGCGGGAATGGACTTGTTGTATTGTTGCTGCTAGAGTTGCAAGTGGGAACTGACTTGTATTGCTGCTGCTGGAGTTATAGGAACTCGGATTTATGGCAACAAATGGTTGCTGAAGAACGGTAAGGAAACTACAGGGATGGCTCTGTGTGTGTGTGTGTGTGTGTGTGTGTGTGTGTGTGTGTGTGTGTGTGTGTGTGTGTGTGTGTGTGTGTGTGTGTGTGTCTGTGTGTGTGTGTGTGTGTGTGTGACAAAGTAAGTTTAGTTTGTAGCCTGGCTCACTTGCTTTTATTTATTGATATCAAGTAGGTGGACTAGACCACAAAGAAACTTTTAAGGCGCTAATTATTTTCAGAAAAAATGGAAATAAATGTGCAGGCATCATAAAAAGTAATTTAGACACTGAAAAGACCAGATCTGTGTAGTGCAAATTAACTAAGGTGTGTAGTTGTAATACAGCATTCTTCAGCAAGCTTACGGATTTATTTCTAAATTACAGAACTGTAATGTGTACAGTTGTAGGACCAACCACAATCTAAGAAAGAAGACTTTAGTAAGTATAGAGAAGAAAACGTAACAGAATTTATACAGAGAGAGAGTAGGGTTGCTGTCCTAGGTTAGATGTCAGAGTATAGAGAGTGCTGGAGGCCCAATACATGGTTATTATACTCATACACAGCTATTTCATAGGCTGGACAGACAGCATGGCCATTCTGGGTTGGTTTCTGAAGGATCAGCCCTTTTTTTTGTGTTCTATCTTCTGTAGTTCACATGATGGAAACTAAATTAGAAGGAGGGTGAGTGATGTATACTGTTGTTTACTGTGTGTGTGTGTGTGTGTGTGTGTGTGTGTGTGTGTGTGTGTGTGTGTGTGTGTGTGTGTGTGTGTGTGTGTGTGTGTGCCCCACCACTTGTGAGCTTTGCCCAGGTTTATTTGTGCTAAGAGTTGAGAGCTATAGTGAGAACCGAATTTGTATTCCCCCATTATTGGCTTTGTTTGTCCAGGTATTTTGTGCTAAGAGGTCAAGAGCTATGGTGAGAAGAAGTGAGAACTGAATTTGTATTTCCCCATTGTTTGTCCAGGTTTTTTTGTGCTAAGAGGTTGAGAGCTGTGGTGAGAAGTGAGAAATGCATTCACTAAATGATAGTCATTAAGTTTCAGTCTTCCTATTTTTCAGGAAGCTGCTGATTTAGCATAGTGGTATGTTACTCTGTCTGTAGTGCACAGTGTTCTGGGTTCAAGACTTATTAGTGAAATGGTGGTAACACAACATTTTATTCTAGCAACTTTACAAAATTATACAAGCAATGTTTAAATATGTCCCTGGTTTTTGACCTTTTGCCCCCCCCCCAAAAAAATGAAATTGAAAATAAGTGCGAAAAGCTGTGCAAGATGCCTGTGGCTTACACTGCTGTCATTCTATTTATAGTGTGGGTGTGGAAGTAGACTGTTATGATGGAATGTTCTGAATTAGGCAGTTTTGTCATTATTGGTTCATGCATTTTGTTTCATTGCCTACAGTACAGTCTACTGGAAAAATGTTCAAACAATAAATTCAAAATGCGCTCTGTCTAACAAGTGTGCTGTATTATACAAGAAATATAATTTAATAAAGTCAGGAAGGTGTATCAAAGAAAAGAACACGAGCATGTTTCTTGTTTTGTGTGCAAGGGGCCAATGATTTGAAAATAGCCCAAAGGTAATCTTTATCCACCACTGGCCAGATGCATTTTCTTTGGATGTGGTGTGGGTTTCAATGCTGTTTCAATTAATGTAAGTTTCAAGGGCATAACGTTTTAATGCCAAGTCTATTTTCATTGTGAGACAGTATTGCTTTGTCTACCAGAGGTCTATTAGTGTTTGTGCATTGTTGTGCTGTAAAATGTAAAAATAAAATCCAAATAATCATTGTAGAAGTAAAGCAGTATGCCCACATTAGTGTTTATGGTAAATGGGTGAAATACCCAGGTAATGGGACATTGGAATGGCTGCATGCAGGGTGACTCTGTTGCCATATTTTGGTTGCCTGTTCTTCAGTTTACATTTGAAAGTTGGTATCCCACAATTCCATCAGAGTGGGTGGGGTTACATAATTATGCATGCAAATTAGATGTTAATCAGCGTACAGATTTGTACCTATTTTTCATGGGCCTTGTCCAGATTTTTAATGTTTCCAGGTTGAGAGGAATGGAGTCAAGTTTCCTGCTGTGATCTGTCAATCACAACAGATAACAGCTCAAATTACCGTTAGTGCTTTGACGGCTAGGAAAGTTAGGTGTGAAGGGGATGGGAGATGAGTCAAAGTAGTACAACTCAGGCTTCACAAAAAACTGCAGTTTAGCCATTCTAAAAAGAAACAGTAGTAAAAAGCACTTTGAAAGTCTGTTTTATGGCATTTGCACTGTTTTTGTTTTAAGTAGTCATTGAACAACATGAAATGTTACTTAAATCTAACTGACTGAAGGATAGCAGTGTATGCATGTAAAATCAAAGCAGTGACAGGAGCTTTAGGAAGAAAGAGGTGGGTGTGATGTAACTTTTTACAGATGCACACTGCGTTGTGGGATACCTAGAGGCAGTCTAAACAATCAGAATTACTTCAAGATGTCAGATCCCATGTGGTCAGACTCAGAAATTATGTATAAAAATATTTAAAAACCTATAAATAGTCCCAGTTTGGAGTTAAAATGTAAGAAACACCAAACCATGAGGAAATAAACATGTTTTTTGAGTCTGTAGGTGCAGTTTTCCTTTAACGAAATGGATAGCTATAGTTCTTTTCTACCTCTTTCCTGCACATTCCTGTCTGGCTTTCCCTTTGTTCTTTCTCCTGCTTGCTCCCCATTTCACCACTTTCCTATCTACCCCATTTTCACCACGTTAATCTGGTCAAAAAATAGAGTCACATATGACACACATAAGTATCAGAAAAGGCAATGGATCCCTTCACTTTTTGGGCTCCATGTTCACACCAATGCAAAGCAACTGTGAGCTGTGGCAAAATGCTGTGCATACTAACATGCAGCCTTTAGCAATGCGGCTTATATTTAAGCACTGTTTAGCTATGCACAAACTTGTGTATCCTGCATGAGTATACACTTTGTGAACCCTCTTGCAAACCCGGTGCTAACCACTCTGTGGAAAAGTAATTATTATGGATTACTGCTGTTTACTGTCCATTCCCTTTCTATGACATTAACTTATATGTGGAAACATTACAAACTAAGGGACCTATCTAACAATATTTCACATATTTACAATACAGCCATGTGTGGCTACCCCACAAGCACTGCAACCCTGGTGTCTCAATACTTTTCCCACAAATATATCACCTACACTACAGAACGTAATATCAAATGTTGTATCATATGCAATGCACATCAGTCTGGTATAAAAAGCCTCATCTGTAAGGCTAGGAAAGGAGTCAGCATGGACATTATCCACATGGACATAGGTGACCTTCATCACACTTGACCTTACTAGACAAGGCAGGACTTGAAATGTTAACTGTTATCATAAAAAACAATGACAGTAAGTTAAAAACCTTGGAAAATTAAATTGCTAGCTTAAATAAAAGTATTGTTAATGATTTATTATTTGTCAATAACCAGGCTATGTATAAAAAGGTATTGAATGATGTAGAGGATTATGTTAAGAAAAATGTTTTGATAAAACAGGGCAAACTATGTAGAGATTCTGATGAATATAAAAACAAGACTGCATAGCCCAGTGGGGCAGGTGGCACCTTAATGGGAGGATTACAAGATATTAATGTGAATGATCGAGTTAACCATAATGGGGCTAACGCCCAAAGAACAGAAACTAGACACCAGATAGAGCAAGGGCAAATCTCGAATCAAGAAGATGAAGCTTTTTTAGAGGACGGAATGCAACCCAGGAGATCAGAACATTTGAGAAATCAAATGAACAGGAACAACAGGACTGCGTATCAGGGGTACCACAAACAGAACCAACAGAATACATGCAATGGGAACACATGCAGGGCGAGGAATTACAGGAACTGGAACTAATGGATATTAACAGAGAGGCATTTTCTTTCTAATGATGGGTCAGGTTTGGTAGAACAAATGAGTGAAGATCATATGTTTGAATGTCAGGTGTTAACAAAACAAGGTTTCACCATATATAATTATAGTGATATTCAACTTACGACAATACACTTTGACCTATTAAGAAAAGGAATGTCATTTGTTCCATCTTTCAGGACTGATGTAGCTGACATCTTATTGAGTCTGAAATTGTTTGCTAGACAATTACATTTTAAGATGTTTATTCAGGGAAACGAGAGTGATTATTCCAATGGACACCTTAGGAGGAAAAGTTTTTTCATTCCCCCTCATAATTAAGAAGTAGCTATGTTTGAGAAAATTTGTGAAAAAGAAATTAGAAATACTATCAAAAATCGAAAAGGTAGAGGTTACAACAATTTAACAATAGAAGAGGTACAAGTTTTGAAAGGACTGATTAGTGATAAAAATCTGTCTCATGACCCCAGACAAAGGGGGAGGGGTGGTAATAATGAGACAAACTGATTATGTAACTAAGTTGGAAGAAATACTGAATGATTCCAACACATACGAGAGAGTATCAAGGCATGAAATAAATAGAGCATATGCCTGGATTGATATTATATTGGCAGAGGCATTGTTGCATGGGGAAATAAGTGAAAAAGAACATGACTTCTTAACAGTAAATAACCCTACAATACCAAGTATTTTTTGTATTCCAAAAACAAACAAGAGTGTCTCTAATCCCCCATTCAGACCTATTGTTGCAGCAAAGGGGTCAAAAACGGAACTTCTGGCTGCATGGGTGGACAACAAAGCTGGTCCTTTGGTAAAAAGAATAGAACATATTATCAAGGACTCTTGAAAGGTTAAGGAACTTTAGAGAAGGACATCAGTATACATTTTTGACCACAGATGTGATCAATTTATTTTCTGTTATTCCTCACGAAGCAGGATTAGAAATGTTCAAAGATAGTTTGATTAATATATGTCAGTTAGACTGTAACAGTGTACATCTATTTACACAGTTTATGGAAATGATTTTGAACAACAATTTTATGCGTTTTGAAGGAGAACTGTTCTACCAAAAGGCAGGGGTTGCTATGGGAGCTAAATGTGCTCCCACGTATGCAAATTTAGGCTTGTTTGATTGGGAAACCAAGAAAGTTTTGAATTCACATTTTATGGGAAAATTGCCTCATACAACAGATATTTGGATGATATCCTCATTCTGTGGAAGGGTACAGAGGAAGAAGCATATGATTTTGTCCATTATTTGAATAGAACAACTAATTTCTTGAAATTTACTAGTTGTTGGAGTGTGGGAGAAATTGATTTTTTGGATATTCATTTAACAATTACTGAAGGGGCCCTTGAGAGTTCTGTGCACAGAAAACCCACTTTTTCAAACACTTTATTACACTATGAAAGTAACCATCCTAAACATCAGAAGAAGAGTGTAATAAAAGGTCAGATGGTTAGGATATCTAGGTTGACCAGTGGGGAAGACACTTTTAATAAGGAAATATATAACCTGATAGGTTTATTCATTGAAAGGGGATATCCCCTCAAACTATTATTAAAAATTAGAAAAGAAGTGAAACAAAAAGGACAAATTCTTTTGCCCCTATTTTAACAAATAACAAGGAAATAGAAATGTCAATGAAAGAGAAGAACATGAATCAGGTAATGGTAGTTCAATTCAACAAACTATCTTCGTTATTATTATTATTTATTTAACATTTGTTGACCAGGAAAGTCCGACTAGGTTCCACAGATCCTGTTTTCAGCAGAGGCCCAGGGAGAAATGCTCCAGAAGCATTTCTTTAGAATGTTGGTGGAAACTGGAGTACCCAGAGGAAACCCACACTAACGCAGGGAGAACATGCAAACTCCGCACACAAGGTACCCCAGCCTAGAATCGAACCAGAGAACCTCTTTCTGTGAGGTGACAGCATTATCCACTACACCACTGCACCGTCTGCAGTTGATATTGTTAATAAATGTTGGGAATTTTGCCTTGAACCAGACACAGAGGTTAGGGTTAAAACCTACCATGGTGTTAAGTAGAGGTAGGAATATTAAAAACATGCTAGAAATAAAACATAGCAATGAAGTAGGATCATACAGATTTATTATGACCAAGTGTGGTGCCTGTAGTTCCTGTAAATTTATTAATAACGGACCTTATGTTACTGTAACAAATACAAATTACACATTGAAGTGTCCTGGGAGATGCAATTGTAACTCTTCGATGGTGGTTTATGTTGCCACCTGCCTATCTTGTCCTGGGTTTTATGTGGGAAAAACCATCAGAAGATTAAGGGAGAGGATACAAGAGCATGTGAGGGCTATTAAAAACAAGGACGTTCACAATGCTCTGTACCTGCATACCACCAAGTGTCCCAATTTTAAAAAAATTATTTTCTTTGTAATAGACAAGGTGACTTACAATGAGGGGGGGCTGGTAAAACTCTCCTTGAAGCAAAAGAATCTAACTGGCAATTGCACTTAAATTCATTAGTAGCTCCTGGCTTGAATGATTTTATTTCCTTACAACCATTTTTAAAATTAAGACATGAATTGATTCCTTAACAGGAAAAAGGAAATTATGTAAGGAATTTTATGTTAATAGCTTATGTAGTTTGTGAATTTTATAACTGACATGAATAAGTATGTATTATTTTGTTGTTTGTAGATTACACCCTTATACTGATTGGTTGGGGTAGTTTTAAGTGATGGTATTTAAACAGTGTTCAATTATGCTAAGACAACTCTGAAGAAGCCTTTATATTATACAGGCGAAAGCTCTTAGTTGTGTTAGTTTTGTGCAATAAATGGGATTTTATTTCATCAGTTTGGTTGCAAAAAGTATTTTATAAACCTTAAAGTAAAAAATGTCTCATTATCCTCTTTGGCAATGAATTACTCCTGCTAATTATGATGTACATAGTGCCCCTCTAATCTCAAAAAGAGTGTTGAGACTTGGGAACACATGTTGATAGCAATCTACACTTTCATCACTATGTGTCCATAGTGGTGAGACATACAATTCTGCATTGCACACCTCATACATATGGACATCACATCCAAGACCAAGGAGGTCATAGCTCTGCTGTACTCTACCCTTATCAGACCACTAATTGAGTACAATGCTCCTTTCTGTCTGTACCTCACCAGACACCTACAGCAATTGGAGAAAACACATAGGCTTGTGACTGGGAGAATCCAGGGCCTCCAAACATGACATACATATACTCAGTATCATGCAGGCTGCAGACAGGTTACCTATGCCTGGCCTGAGCTATCTCAGATCCTGCCCTATTGGAAATGCTGAACATCTGCAAATCAAATGGGACAAAATTGACTTGCTTCAGGGTTCTCAATCTAACCTGTGACATAAACAGAACATGCTGTGAATACTAATATATTCCCCAAGGACTGACACTCCTCTGTAATATGCTCCCACTGCTTATAAAGCAGTGCTCCTCAATGACCATGTTCAAATGCAACCTTGACAACTGGTTGGGTGATTGTAAATTCACCTCTGGGGTGGCATCTATGTCCCTCATGGACAGGGCTAGTTGGTGCTGCTCACAAAATTGTTCTGCTAACAATAGCCATCTAACTGTGCTCAATAAGGGTACTCATGTTTGTACACAGCTAGGCTTGTAAACATCCTTGGGCCATTGCTACTAGCCTCCTAGAAACCTATGAAGCTATGAATCTATGCAGGTCTCCCAACATCTTCTCTCCCATGGTTTAATATCAAAAGCTAGAAATGCAGCTGATTGAACCTCAGCTGAAGGAAAGTCTAGTTTCAAAGACGCACAATGCTGAACTGGAATACTATGAGCCCATAATAATGAAAGTAAAGCTTGATTTGTTATTATGAGTTTAGCATTGTGAATGGAGATCACGGTACAGTGAGGATCAGGGAATTTACCCTTTTCCTCACTGTAGTGTGATCTCAGAGTTGTTATATATAATTTGCAGGGGGTATGGGGGGTACAGGGGGGCTTGCCCCCTGCAAAAAAGTAAAAACTTGTACTATAGAAGTAAAATTCTCACAACACATTAAAATGAATTGCCTATGTGTCAGACATCACCTTCTGCGATATTGAATAACATTGAATACTGGTGTCAGAGAAAGGAAATTCGACATGTAGCTGTAAAAACATTTTCATTTTTGATGTCTTATTTTGTTGCATTAAACAAATGAAGAAGTGTCATTCTTGGTTTTGATAGTAAACCCTCCCATATGGCCTGCTGATGTCATCTACTTTAATTGACCTGCACTCTTATAAAAGTGAGACTTGTGCTGTGGTGCTTTTATAAATTACTGTGTTCTGTAGTCTGTATTGTTGGTAGGGGTTCTGTTCTCAGTGCAGTGAAATTGGTGTGTGTGTTTGTCTAGACAGAATCTTACAGTTACTGCTCCAATGATATGGACAGACAATATTTTGATATTTGCAAATGCAAACACATCCATTTCATGCAGGCCTCCCAACATCTTCACTCCCACATGGCCTGCTGATGTCATCTATTATAAGTTGACCTGCACACTTGTAAAAGTCAGACTTGTGCTATGGTGCTTGTGTAAACTACTGTTTTCTGTAGTCATTTTACTTTACTAAGTAGGAATTCTGTTCTCACTACAGTCAAATGTGTGTCTAAACAGAAGAGCCAAAGTGTATATCCTACAGTTACTGCTCTAATGCCAATGATTGACAATATTTTGATACTTGCACATGCTTACACATTTATTTCATGCAGGCCGCCCAACATCTTCTCTCCCACATGGCCTGCTGATGTCATCTACTATAAGTTGACCTGAATTCTTGTAAAAGTCAGACTTGTCCTGTGGTGCTTATGTAAAGTACTGTGTTCTATAGTCTGTGTACCTTAGATAGGTAAGGAGTTCTATTCTCACTGCAATCAACTGTGTGTGTGTTTGTGTATGTATGTGTGTGTGTGTACTCTTGCCTGACATTACAGAGAGCTTTTTTCACTGGCATGTGGGATGCTATCATTACTACATCCTCTTCAAAAGACACTGCTGATGTCATCAACTATGAAGTGTTGTCTGAGACACTACAAGTCAGATTTGTTCTGCTGTGCTTGAGGAAAGTACTGTGTTCTATAGTCTGTGTACTTAGGTAGGGGTTCTATTCTCATTGCAGTCAACTGGGAGTGTGTATCTGCTGTTGCTTGACATTACAGAGAGCATTTTACATCAGCATGTAGGACACTGTTATTAGCATATTCTCTTCAACAGACACTGCTGATGTCATCAGCTATATCAGATTTCTGGATATGCAGTACTCTCACCAAGGCAGGGTCAGAGACTGGCCTGATGACCAGTCAGATGTTACCTTATCCTATGCAAGACAGATTACAGTGACATGGCTTTTAATCAATCCACATACATTATGGCATGGTTTGCAAACCCTGAGTTTTCTTGATGAGAAAGTTCTGTGGTGTCTCCAGCCGCTAAATGTATCTGGTGAGGTATGTGCAAAAGACAGCATTATATTCTATTAGTGTTCTGATGAGGTTTGAGTACAGTGCTGCCATAAAATTCTCAGATCTGAATACGATGGCATGATTTATGATATGCACATCATAGGCTTTCAATACCAGCATGGACACTTAGTGGTCGACATTCAGATTGTGATCTACTTGTGTTCCCAATGAATGTATCACTGGGTTTCAGCATAGCAGGACTGTTGTCAATGCTGTGATTAACATGGAATTCCACTTTTCAGATGGACAACATAACAAAGACACATTTCTGCATTTATTTGTAGATTGTGTGCCTTTGCCACCAATCATTTGTCTGTGTTACCTCCTCCTGTATTTTGTTATCATCATTGGTGGATGCAATAATTGCACCCAATATACAAGAATCAGCAAATGTGGTAAGCCAAAGGCCATATGCTTTAACCTGAACTGTCAAGAAATGCAGTCTAAACAGTGAAAGGCCAAGTACAGATCCCTGGGGTTTACCAATGGAGACAGCTGTACTGGTGTAGGTTGATTCATCAACTTTCACAGTATGTGTTCTGTCAGTGAGCCAGTTGGTTACCCATCTAGTGAAATAAGGATTAATCCCCAGCTGGGAGGGTTTGTCAATGATACCTGCATTGAGGATTGTGTAAAAACCCTAGGCCAGATCACAATAGGCAGTATAAACTGTCTTACCTGCATCCAGGCCTATAACATGGAATTACTGGGCTGTGTCAATATCACAGATCACCTATAGTGTGATTCAGGACATACACTTTCCTGATATGATTGAATATGTACTTCAACACACCCTCCACATGGGCTATGTTCCCATAGAAGGGTGTTGTACATCAACATGCATCCATCTGTGTTAGGGGGAAAGCACCTGATGCAAGGATGTATAGAGATATCCTGACTTTACTCAACTGTGAGGTAGACCAACATGTCATCATGGACTTCTTCTAAAAGGACACTAGTAATATTCCAGATGTGTGCAACAGATCTGTGTGAGTTGTTCATGCTAAATCATGTCTGTTACATCTGATAGATGTCCTAAAAGATGTCCTCGAGGGCATGCATGATGAAAACAGTATAATCTTGTGGAACTTGACCATGTCAAGGCATTTGACACAAATCCACACTGGGGTATTCAATCAACACTATCATAACCAGGTCCGTACATCAGGGCTGTCTGCTAGGCCCTTTCCTGTCCATTACATAAGCGGTGAACATCACAGATAATATAGACATCTTGTGTTCAAACAACTGCCTGAAGGCCTACAGGTTGTGGGTAATCATTGACCCCAGCTGTGATATTAATACAGACAGTATCAATACATAACAAAAGTTGCTGTCACAGCCATGATAACACCTGCAATGAAAAAAAAAAGATTGGGGGATTTGTTAAGTTGGAAAGCAAGCACACAACCCAAGTATAATGTGGACATCACACCCTATAATCAGACCAATGGGTATGTGACCTGTGTCCTGAGGTACATGGTAGGTGGAACATCCACCAGCATGTGGTCACAGTGCTGACTACTCCCTTGTATGTAACACAAGTAATGGATATGAGAAGGAAATACACATCAGAAGCCATAATACCTTCATAGTTCCCAACCTTTATCACACCCATAACTGGATACAATGCACCCTTCTTCATGAACCTCCCTACACAACTTCCAGTGATGTGTAACTGAAGTATACCACCTTTGTCACAGTGAGTTGTCACACAGCTTAGTGGCCATACTTGGTTATTCTTTTTGTGGAGTATACATGACAGTGCAATGGTGTGGAACACCAATGAAGTTGTTATACCAGATGCATCTGTGCTATCTGTTCTGCTGATGCACACACTATATACATAGGTGTTTACAAAAAGGAGAGGCTAAGCAGTGAACAAACAAAAATTTAATAGCAAATTCAAGTCAGTAGTTTAACGCTTTCTTCTATTATAGGACTTCATCAGGACTACTGAAACATAATACCAAAGACTTAAATACCCAGTAAAAGTCATATGATACAAAGCATTAATTAGTAAAATAGATACACTCAAATAAACAAAAGTACAATATACAATATCAAAATTCAAATAAGATAAAATTCAACAACTGCAAAAACTAGATAAAAATGTTACAAAGCTAAAAAAGTACAAACTATAAAATAACTATGTATACACTAACACTCCAAACTTTTAAGATTTAAAACAGGGTAAATGGAGCAAATGTCATTCAAACCTGGCTCAGTCAAAGAATCAAGCCTAAGCTGCCATAACAATTCCTTAACAAGTAAATGGGCCTCAATAATTCTATCTCTGGCATCTCTTTTTAATTGTTCAATAATAAAATAGTTAAAAATATGATTGGGTGATTTCTCTATATGTCTAAAAAGAGCATTAGTGTCCTTGCACTTATTAATATCTCTTTCATACTTACAAATCCTATCTTTCACCCGCCTAATAGTTTTGCCAGTGTAAAAAGCCAGACACAATTGGCAACAAGCACCATAGATAGACCAGTTAGTATCACAATAGTATTTCCCTCTTACAAACAACATTTGACCATTCACTTCAAACTTATCTTCCATTAGGATATGTGTGCAAATTCTGCAATGACCACATTTAAACATACCTCTAACATCCATTCTACAACAACTCTTAACTAAAAATTGAGTATCCCTCTCTAATAAATCTTTAAAGGTTGAGTTCCTTCTGCATACAATAGTAGGTTTGTCCCCCAAATGTTTGTTTAATTGTGGATTGGAGGAAATAAGTAACCAGTTGTAGCTAAGCACCACAACAATACTGAAATAATCCAAAGTATAAGTCAAAATGGAAGGTTTAAAACATTATTTTTTCTTAGTAGTCACAATGTTAGCAATAGTTAAATTATTATTAATAATAGACGCATTATCACTTGCAAACACCCCATGTGTGTCAGTATTGTAGTACAAGAGGGGGTAATAAAAGCCATTCAATCTCTTTTGAACCACCTAATCTCTAATGGGAGTCAAAAACTCCATTGGGTAACCACGCTTTACAAACATTTCTAAGAGCTTATCACATTCTATTTCAAACGCTTGTGTATCAGAAACCATTCTTGCCAGTCTCGCTAACTGGCCCTTCACAACAGACTTTTTTTGGTGTATAGGGTGATAGCTTTGAAAATGAAGGTAGCTATTATAAAATGTAGGCTTTCAATAAATATTGGAAACAAAACAGCCATTTGTCAAGTACATAGTAATTGTCACATCTAAACATGTAGGCTTTTCAACACTAAAAGCATATACAAATCTAAGAAAAGAAGTAGTGGAATCAATATAATCAAAAAAGCTGTTTAGTTTCTCTAAATCATCCTGCCAAACGATAAAAATATCGTCCAAAAACAAGTGTAAAATACAAAGGGTTCACTAAAAGGGGAATTGAACATGTAACGTTTCTCCCAGTATGCCATGACTAAATTAACGAAGCTGAGGGCACAAGCTGCCCCCATCACTACCCCATTTGCTTGTCTAAACAGCTGATCCTCAAAGAATAAATAATTATTGGACAAAACCATCTCCATAAGGGCACTGATAACATTAATTCGATCTTGTGTGTCAAAACATACAAAAATTATCACAAATTATGCACACCAGTCAACTAGCCTGTATTGCTCATAATGCTGCATACAGGTATAACAGTGTTCCTCCAGCACTTTCAGCAGATGTTACAATGCCAGGACAGTGTGCATAGTTGCCCTCTTAGAGTGTGGATGTATCATAATAGTTGTTCAAGTGTGTTTATGCAGACTCATCTCTTATCACTCTAAATCACATATATTACATCAGAGTCATGGGATTATTGGTGGCATTATTCTGGTATTGTCCATGATTGTGGTTGATTCTTTCAATGTTTTCCATGAGCCTTTACCTGTGTCCCACTTGCTGGAGACCTTGGCTGAGATTACAGTCATATTCAGGCATATCAGTTTGCCCAGCTTCACAATATGCGCCCTACCCCAGTTGTACATAATATCCCTGATAGATGTCCTCTGCATTATTCATGTAAGGATACTTATCTCACACAGACATCCTCCCTTTTGTTATGTCACCTTGTGTGACAGTCACGCAATACACATTTTCACTGTGCAGTCCCTAGATTGGTGTTGCTGCTACAGCTGCCTTCCATTGACATGCTTTACCTGTCCTCTTTCCCTGTGGTCATTTCTACAATTCATCTGTGTGTCCCTATTCAATGCACACACTTCCCCTGAGTGTTTATTGTACAAGGCAGTCCCGTGTACCATTACAGATCATTTACACAGCTTCAATACAGAATGCCAGGAATGGGATATCACAATACTCTGCACTGTAGATACACTGTCCTGTACTGTGTTTGGTCCTTATACTTTACATTCATTCCTCTCAACTGTCCAGATATTCACAGGGTGTCCAGATGTACTCCTTTTCAAATTTGTGGCTTTCTTCCATATCACTGGGATGATTTCAGTACTGATGTCACTCAATATTACATACATTTCAGTTCATACCTCTCAACTTTACTGATTTTTGCAGAATGTATGTTTTTTGTCTCGTGTTTTTGATCTTTTCCTCATAATTTTTTTTTTATTTTTTGGCAAATCAGTGGCATGTCATTGCGGCTTGAACTCAGAAAATAATGAGAGACATTTGAGTTTCAAACTTCATGCTCCTCAGTAAATTCATGCTATTGTAAAACCTATTATTCTATGAACTTTCTTAGTTTGTAAGAGCAATATTACAATCTGTCCCTATTTTTGGGCCTTTGTCCCCTCATTATTTATGGCTTTCTCCAGATATTATGCCCTAGGCATTATCAGCCCTTGGTATGTGTGAGTTTCATTCTACCACATTTCTGTGAGACATCTATGTCAAATATGTCCCTATTTCCAGTTAATTGTTCCTGCATTATGTTGGCCTTTGTGCAGATATGCTGAACTAACAGATAGACAGCTATTTGTGAAGCCCTTCATAGGTTTCTAGGTTCCTGGGAGTTCACTAGGCTAATGACCACAAGGGCTTTTTTTAAGCCTAACCATGCATACCAAAACTCTGACAAGTTCTGATACCCTTGATAAGTGTAAGCAGGAGCTTGGGAAATTAAACATTTACAAGCAAGGGCCTGGGAGATGAACAATTTACAGGTTGCCTATGTTCATTAGAGACATAGGTGCCAAGCCAAGGATGAATTTCCTGTTCCCCATCCAATTGTCCAAGTTGCACTTGAATTGGGTTAGGGAGAAACTCTGCTTCACATGGATAAGGAACCTGTTCCATAGAAGGTGTAGTCTCCTGGACAGATACCTGTCTCTCCAGCAGATCCTATGTATATTACAGGCAAGGTTTAAGTCTTTAGAATGGGTAATTCTGGTGCTCTCTGTTTTGTGGATATGCAGGAGGTCCATCAGAGTGGGGTCTGACAATGCCCTGTATGCCAGTCATTGATTTCCTCTTAAAAGCCTGTAGGAGACAGAACAGAGGGATAGGGCCTTGAGGCGGTCTGCATGGGATATTTTACATAATCCCTGTATTCTTTTAGTGAGGAACCTCTGTAGATGTTCCAATTATTGGATATGTCTGGTTAGGTACATACCAAAGGGGGTATTGCACTCAATGATAGGTCTGATGAATGCTGAATACAGTGGAACAATGACTTCCTTGGACTTAGATGCCATACCTTTGTTTATAAGTGGCACAACATAGAATGATTTTCTTACTACTGTAGACACATGATGGTCAAAGGCTAGATTACTATCTATGTGTGTCCCTAAGTCACTGACTACTGGGTCACCTCTAAGGGATGTGTTGCCAATATGATAGATACCAGGGGTAGATGACTTTCTGAAGGACACGTTTAGGCATTTCTTGGTATTTAGTTTTAGCCCATGGCTCTGACACTAGTTGCTTGTCTGTGTCAGCCCCTCCTGGAAAACATTTGTGTCAGTGTGGGATTCAATGACAGCTCCTAATTTGCAATCATTTGCAAATTTGGTCGGTCAGAGACCATTGACATTGGCTTTGACTGCAGAGAAGTAAATGCTAAAAAGGAGCGGTCCAAGGACTGATCCCTGAGGGACTCTACTTGTGACTGGCATCTTTGTAGAGGTGGACTCTGCAGTTCTAACTTCCTGGGTCCTGTCTGTGAGGCAGTTGGCTGTCCACTGGGTGACATATGAAATTGTTCCTAACTTCTTGAGTTTGTCAACAATGCCTGAGTGGGATATTGTGTCAAATGCCTTGGCCAGGTCAAGGTAGGCAGTGTGAACAATTTTTCCCTCATCCATTGCTTTTGTGACCTTCTCAAAGAAGTCCTCCAGATTGAGTAGGCATGATCTGTCCTTGATGTAGCCAAACTGGGTTGGGTCTAGTGTCTGGAGGTTTAATATATAATTATTGATCATTTCCATAATAATTCTTTCCATGGGTTTACATATACGAATAGTGAGATGTATGGGTCTGTAGGGTCTGTAGATGGTCCACCTTTGTGTAGAGGGATAACTATTGCTGTTCTCCATTCATGAGGTATGAAGCCTGCTTGGAGGCTACAGTTAAATAATAATTCCAGAGGGCCTGATAGGTGATTTTTCATGCTATGTAGAAGGCATCCTGAGATATTGTCTGGGCCCATTGATTCTTCATCTTAGAGAGAGCACTAAGGACCTGTTCCCTAGTGATAGCAGGGGGAGTTATATTTGATGGTATTAAAAATGTAGCCAGTTTGTTGTTTAGGTATTTCATACAGGCTCAAATCCCAGGGCATTCCCAGAACATATGGATTATATCAGCATCCTACTCCCTACATCTCCAACAATTGCCATCCTGATTTATTTTTGATCTCCAAAGTTTGCAGGTGGTATTATTTTCCAGTGCTGGTCTTGGTACAAAGAACAGTACTTATGTTTATTAGTGGCCTGCCAGGCCAGCTCGCATTAATCCTTGGTCAGATGCATTTTCTCCTAACCTTCTACCTACCAATGACCATGCATTTGAGTGGTTCAGCTTTGATATCCCATATGTCTTTATAGATCAATCTGACTCTCTACCAGAATTGATTCTCACCTGTTTATCCTGATATATCACTTCCTTTGCTTTTTTGGATGGTAAAATGTGCTTATATTACATTTGGCTTACCGGCAAACCATTCTTGCTCATGGAGGGCTGATTTGATTTGAGCCCATTTACTGAGTTCCTTTTTTGTCCAATGATCTATTGATGGCTAACTTTTTAGGTTACCAACTAATGGGTGGCATCATATAAAATCCATAAATCATCTCCCACAGGCTAAACCATTTATCTCAATAATTCTATTATAAAGTTGCCATTGCCAGTCTGAGGGTAACTGCACCAAATAGTCACCATCTGTCATTTCAATCTCATATATATTAACTGCCTTTCTCAATAAAGCCCGCCCAGTGATCTAACTAATTTGAAATGCTATAATGCAGCTTGCTAGATGGGGGAGACTCCATGCATTTTCAGGATGTAGGCTACTGATGTGGAAATTCTATTCACATCTTTCCCTGAGACTGCATGTAGGAGGTCTATATCACAATGTTTCACTGTGAGTGGAATGTTTCTAACCAGGTAGAACACATGTGGCAGAATCACAACTTGTACTGCTCAGATTTTACCAGACATGGTAGAAAAAAAATCACACACCTTAAGTAGGAGGTTAGTAATCTTGCTGGTAAGGTCTGTAATATTATTATCTATAGTATTGCATAGGGACTTTCCCAAATTTAGGGCCAGGTATTGAGAGGATGTGAAACTCAGGATACTCTTACAGTCCCATTTCCTAGATAGACTGACCACAATGGATCACTACTGATTTTGTATAATTGCAGACTAGACCTAAAATTTCAATGAAAAATTGGAGGGCATCTAAGACTTTTACAAATACAGTAGGCACATTAGCATTTAGGGACATTTTTAACTTTAAAATGCATTTTTCTTAACAGCTAAGCTTTATACAGGAATTAAAGCAAAAGCAGCTTTTATTAATACAGTGACCTGCAGAGCACTTTTCAGAAGACTCGGCAAAGATGTAAGAGATGGTCTGAAGATATAATTTGTATACAATAAAAAATGATGAAAATGTGACTTTAGCACGTTCTAGAATTATACAAATGAGTGCATCATGTTTAACTTTGTAAAACATAAACTACATTTTTGCCAAATATGTTAACTTAGAAAATCAAAAACAATGGAGAGGCACCAAAGGTCCAAGTAAATAAAACAATAAATACTCTTAGATGAAATCACTCGGACCACCGGACCAGAAACACACTTTTAATAAAACAATTGTATTGTTTTATTAAAAGTGTGTTTCTAGTCTGGTGGTCCGAGTGATTTCATCTGAAAATATGTTGAGTTGTTATATTATGGGGTATAACATGCAACAGCAGGCTATTATCTTATACTATCCCTCATTTACAGTACATGTTAGTTTCTTTTCTGTATTTTTACAAAAATAGTTCTACACTCAAGAAGACAAGTTCCTAACAACAGAGACTTTCCACTGAATACTTAACATCTGCCTGTGTAACAAAGGACTTTCATATAACATTGCACAACAACATTTTGGTCAGCAAAGCTCAATAAATTCTCAGATTCACAAAACAGATGATCACAGTTGAATCTGCAAGCTGTCACATTCTGTAACAACTCAGTATGAGCACATTTGGCAATTCTGTTTTAAAGACTCACCCTCGTATCCTGTGTGTTTGGATGCTTAGCACAGTGCATAGTTAGATACAGTGTGAATTCATACCTTGAATTTTAAGATTTCCTGAACCTTTAACTGGAAAAATGTGGTCAAGTTCTTCATAAAGTGCACCCGTGTGTTCATCAATTCTTCTCATTCTTTTATCTACGAATTCACAGAAAAATAGCAGATAAATTTATTTAAAAACTAGAAACATGGATATATGTTTACAAATTTATGGGCAGACTGGCCATTAGAAAATGCAATCAGAGCCAAGGTTGATTTCCAGGTATTGTCTGGAAGTGATAGTAGAATGGGAATTATAGAAGAAACATATTACATAACA
This sequence comes from Protopterus annectens, assembly GCF_019279795.1. NCBI lineage: Eukaryota > Metazoa > Chordata > Ceratodontiformes > Protopteridae > Protopterus > Protopterus annectens. The sequence continues at coordinate 663,478,763 of NC_056725.1, forward strand.
GTAAAAATGGTACTTACTGTTATCGCAACCAGATTTCCAACATGCCCAAATTCGTTATGTTGGTCCAAAAATATCGATGTTAATGGTAAAAGGGGTGTGTAAAGTATTAATTCTTAGTATTCTTACTATCACATGGCTTTTTCCATAAATTTGCAAATTTAATTGACAGAATAATACTGTCAACTGAAATGCGGCTAGACAGATATGCACGGCATATATTATAGCAACTTTACACTGAACATGTTTCAGGATTGGACAGCAACCGCTATTGACATTGTCTTTGAGGTATGAGGATTAGAAACAGTCACAGACTAATAGTCATGGGGTTTGCATACCCTGAAATACAATTTCATGTCAGTGTTGTTTAACCCAAGATATAAACAAGAAGTGAATGAACAAAATTGACAACTGCCGTTGTTCTTTCAAAATTAACTTCTGAGACCGTGACTGTTAAGCTTCTCAATGTACTATAAGGCATGCTCATGTTCCATTGCAATGCAGTCGCAGTAACCCAAGATATAAACAAGCATACCTAAACAGCTACAGTCTTTTTCTGACATTTAATTGATTACAGTCCAGAAAAGAAGACGTAGTAGTAAAGAAAACATACAAAACCACATTTTCACACCATTTACGAACACATTTCAGGATCGAACAGCAGCCACTAGTGCCATGAAAAATCTGGTTGCAATAACACGTAAGTACCATAAAAATATACCTAGCAGCATCTGTGAAAAGCAAATAATTTAGTAGCAATCCACAATTAAGTGGAGGTAATGGTAGATATACCTATGGGTGGCATGTGTTGGTCACAAGGGTGATTATTGCAATTATATAATGATATTATTTAGAAAAAAATGTCTTACTTTTTGTAAATAATGCCATTGTATAAAGGAGCTTCAGTGTCCTGACAAATTTTCCTGTGTAAATATTGGAAGAGCGTTGCACCACAGGTATTTCATTGGAGTATTCAAAACTTCAGATCTGAAGAAGGCTTGAAAAAGCTGAAAGCGCTTGTCCATTGTTTACATCAGAAGGGTTCTTCACTTTTATGTTTGTTTTTTCTGTTTTTATGATATGACATCCACATATTTTAAAGCTGTGGAATTACAACACCACTTGACTTTTACAACAGCAAAGCTCTATATTTCATATATTGTGGACTCAACATGGTAAAAGCCTGTTATTGAAGCTGTTGTTTTGAAGCTGTCTTTCTGCCATTTTGGTTGTTTAGCAAGTTTTGAATACTCAGATGAAATACTAATACCTGTGGTGCAAAGCTCTTTCAATATTTACATTGTTTTTTTGTTCTGCTGATCATTCTTTAGCGGAATTCACTTCTTTTTCTGGAAATTTTCCTATGTAGGTGATGTTTTGGCTGCATACTACACATGTACTGAATATATATATTCCAATGTCAGCAATGTACACAAAGAATGAATGTCCCTATCAAAAAGCCTGAATTGCCTGACATTGCTCCCTTTGTGATCCAGTGACATAGGGTAGAATCTCTGATAGCAGACTTTGTTTCTCAGCAGACTGAGAAAAGAAAGCACAAGCATTAGATCATACATTATAGTCAAAGAACTGTGTTTTAGTAGTAAGACAGCTGTCCTTCTGGAAAAGCTGAAAGACAAGTCATAGTATAATGTGAACTGTACTATCATGTTTTTTTTTTAATACCTGTACTTAAAAAAGTAATCTGGTAAAAGAATCATCCTTTTTGCAGAAAGGAAGACGAGGCATCAAAATCCACTAAGGTATTAAACATTGAAATTGACATTCAGTTTTCACATTGATGGAAAAAAAAGCTTGCAAAACTATTATAACAAAACAAAAGGGGAAAAGACATTAACACTCATCTAATTTATCAAACCTGGTACAGTGGAATAGCTAGCAGCATTGAATAAGGAACATTGACTAGGCTTTTAGTAATGGTCTATAGACTGATTACCTAGTAATTAACTATGCATAAACTGCTGTAAGGACAGAGTTCACAGTGACAGTATAGCAAGGATGTGGAGAACATCTGTCGTTTTAAGGCAGAGATGAGGATGGATAAAAGATTTTAGAATGTGATATATAGAAAGCTTTAGCATCAGTAGAAGACAGAGTCAGGAAAATAACGGTTGCCAGTCAGACATATTAGTCCTTATATACTTGCCTGATGCTAGTGGGTAGAGATTTCCTTGCTTGGGATGGGGCATATGGAGAGGGATAGAGTGAGAAGATAGGAAGTGTAGAGTTAAAAGATAAGTAGCACAAATAAGTTCAAAATTGTACTAAAAAAACTACTTTTCTAAATCATGGATTTGCACATGCCCTAAAACCAGTAAATAACCACCAAGTTCTTTTTTCCTCTGCTCCCTCCTCCCATCTGTCTCCCTACACTCACAACCTCCTACTACTGATTTCATATCTTAACATGCCCTCATAGCTATCCCTTTTTCCACACCCCTCACCCACTACCCCCCTTTCTTTCCCCAAATAAAATACCATCTCTTATCCACCTACTTTCTGTTCCTCTCACTTTCATCTCTACAACTTATAAAGATAGTGTGTTTATTATATTGCCCTTCTTCCAACCTAATAAGTAAATCTTTATGCATAAAGGACATCACCTTGCTCTTTGGTATCATATGCTTATAATTCCTGTTGTATATAACACCTGATATGTTATCACTATTGTCATTTTGATGTAAAACATAAACTGATGTAATATTTGTTCATTATTATGAGCACTGCTAGAGCTTTTCTCCCTGCACCTCCACTGAAAATGGGTTTCTGACCCAGCCAGACTTTGCCAGTCACCAAATGTCAATAAATAAATAAATAGCAGGAAGTAAAATAAGCTAGAGAGAGGAAGAGAGTTACAGGAGGTTATTTACAGAAGGGTTTGGGAGTGGGCTGATCTATTATAGCAATAACCCACGCCTGGGTGTGGGTAATGCTGGATTTACCCACGGTTGGCGTGGTTTGGTCCCGAGGGCGAAGCCCGACGGACCAAACAAAGACAACCGTGGGTAAATCCAGCATTACCCACACCCAGAAGTGGGTTATTGCTATTATACAATGCCATTATTTAAGAAAAGAAATAATTACTTTTCTTAAATAATGGCATTGTTTAATGCCTCTTTGCTGCCCTTCCGCAACTGTCTGGTGTTCCGCGGCAGTTCTGATGTACTGCATGCCTCGCAGTACATCAGAGTTGTGGGCAAAAGCAACGGAGAATGCAAGATCTCCGTTGCTTTTATTATCTCGCTATGTTAAATGGGTTTAACATGAGACAGCTTTAAAATAAGCAACGGAGATCTCCGTTGCTTATTTTAAAGTCTCGCCATGTTAAACTCATTTAACATAGCGAGACAGGTTTAAAGCAACGGAGATCGCAAGATCTCCGTTGCTTTTACTATTGTGTCGCTATGTTAAAGGAGTTTAACATAGCGAGACAGCTTTAAAAGCAACGGAGATCTCCGCTTTTTAGCTGTCTCGCTATGTTAAACTCTTTTAACATAGCGAGATTAGTTTTATACTAACAGAAAAAGTCCGGGCGACCGGACCTTTTTCCGTTAGTATATTGAGGGATTTACAACGGGCACGCTGGTTGGGCTGGCCAATCAGCGTGCACGTTTTAGATTAGGCATTGTATAATTGGCATGAGTGTTTGGCACACACAGACCAATTTTCCTTGCCAAAAGTGACAAGAGTTGAAGCACTGGTACCTTTTAAGACAGATAAATAACAGTAAGCATGGAACCCCTACCCCCTTCCTCCCACTTCTTGCTTGCTGTTGGGTAGGATTTTTTTCTTTCAACAATGGTATTTATTTGTGTTATTTAGATCAGTGGGGACACATTCAAAGACAAATAGATTAGGAGTAGGTGCAGACAGGGGGTAATGTGGGAGAGTGACATTAAAAAAAAATTAAATAAATTAGGAATAGGTGCAGAGAGGGGGTGATGTGGGAGAGTAACATTAAAAAATAATTAAATAAATTAGGAGTAGGTGCAGAGAGGGGGAAAGTGACTGTCACACTGCCAGCCCAGCTATCTGGAATTTTGTAAATAATTCAATATCATTGGTGAATATTAATATGCTTTATATAGAACTGTATATTATGTTCTGGGCGAAAATGTAACCACAGCATGTCCTGCTGGCTTAGAACAGACATGTATATAAACTATTGTAATTGTTTAACTGTATATGTTTTAACATTAGAAACTGGGACATAAAAGGTTAACTTGCAAAACTTCAAGAAAATAAGATGAAACTAAATTGTTTTACAACTGTGCTATAAAAGTTCTCTCTCAATTTCAGTGTAGCAGACACAATGGGCCGGATTCACGAAGGCTTACACGGAGTCTAAGAGTAGTGTAAGACTCCATGTAGCCTTCGCGATCCAGGAACAGCCCAAAGTCCGTGTAAGAGTTAGTCTAACACGGCTCTTACACGGAGTGGGCGTGGCTAAGCTAATCAGCCCACTTGCAGCCGAATAGCATGCAAATGAGGCTGATTAGCGATCCAGGAAGCCCAGAACAGCCCGTGTAAGAGCCGTGTTAGCTGCAGAAATGTACTCAGTTGACAACTGAGTACGTTTCTGCAACACGCAATGGAGCCATGTCAGCTCCAAATAAAGGGTGCATATCTTATAGGCAGCATGCCAATGGCCAAATATGTGGCCATTGGCAATGCAACCATGCAAAAAATATAAAATAATTTTTTTTTCGCAATTGCCGATGTGTAAACCCAGCGCAGCCCCACGCAAACGGGCTGCGCTGCATAAAACATGAAAACGAAGGTTTTAAACCTACAAATGTAGGTTTTATGCATTATATGGAATGTCAATGGAGGGACCAGCATAGAAAACCAACATGGCCACCGTGTAGTGGTTGCCAAGGGGAAGCCAAGTGTAAGAGATGTAACTAAGCATTAGTAGGCAATCTGATGCAAATTAGGTAAGGATACTGAATACCACTGTCACATAGTAAATGAGCACAGTCTGAGTAGTGTAAGAGTTACAGAAGGGGGAGGAACAGAGTAGGAGATAGGTGACATCACAGGGGGGAATGTTAGAAAGGGATAAAAGTGATTGGAAGGTAGAGTTACATGACAGATGTCAGAGAGACATCAAGGGAGGAGGTGTGCCCCCAAGTAAACATGAGAAAGCCAAGAAATGGAAGGTGTACACTGTTGCCTACACCAAAGTTTCTTGTTGTACGTGTATGCGCATCGTGAAGCGCGAGTAACACGGTGTCTTGGCGTGTAAGGCGCGTGTAAGGCAGTGTGCGCACGTATAAGGCAGACTAAGCATGTGGGAGCGTGTTGGGAGCTGTTTAACACCGTTTGCGCGGGTGTGCACGCGTTTAAAACTGAATAAGCAGATCTTGAACTGTGTAAGTGTGTGTGCGTGTAAGCCACTGTGAGCGTGTTTCTGCTGGTTTGCACACGGCCCCACCCTGAGGAAACAGAAAGGAAAAAGGAAACAACAGATGTACTAGGAAGTTAGCAGGGAATACTGCTGGAGCTAGCAGGTGAAAACAATTAGATGCAGGCAATTACACAGGCAGAATACTAGGCCAGCCCAGCACTTAAAACTCTGCAAACAGCAGTGCAGAATGTTTCTCTCAAGAGACACTGCAAGACAGGAGTTAAGTTATCAGAAGTGAAAACTGAAAAAGCTGAACTCAGAGCAGAAATGTTAGGGGCTGCCATAGCTGTCATAATGAGACATAGGCGACTTGCTGAGGGTGGTGACAATGCAGATGGTGCCAGGCAACCCGCAGTGAGGAGACGGAGAAGAGTGTACAGGCCCAGGGCCACCTACCACGGGTTACATGAGCTGGAGATAGTAGAGCGCTATAGAGTGGACAGAGACCTCCTGCAGCAAATAGTGGAGCTGTGCAGGCCACGCCTCACACACAGAACCAACAGAGGGGAACCCATCCCAGTGGAAACCAAGGTATGTGTTGGCCTAAGAATACTAGCAACAGGTACCTTCCAGAGACCAACTGGCGATATGATGGGGATATCACAGGCATCAGCTTCCAGGGTACTGCACCAGTTCCTGGATGCCATGTCAGCACATGTCGGTGATCATGTATACTTCCCCAATGCCCGTGAGGTATTGGCCAGCAACATGCGTCTCTTCCAGCAAATAGCGGAATACCCTGAGGTACTGGGTGCCATAGACTGCACGCACATACGCATCAAAGCACCAGCAGGAGAGCGGGTAGGGCCTACATAAACCGCAAGGGCTTCCCTCCATCAACTGCCAGGTCGTGTGTGATGCCCAGGGCATAATAATGAATGTGTGTGCCGGCTGTCCTGGGAGCTACCATGATTCCCACATCTGGCATCTGACGCAGCTGTACCAGACATTTGCCAATGGGGACATCCCACACGGACACCTAGTGGGGGATGCAGGATATGCACTGGAGCCGTGGCTGATGACACCCATCAGAAATGCACACACACCTGAACAGGAACGCCATAATGAGGCACACACACAAACACGTAATGTAATAGAGCGTGTGTTCGGGCTGCTCAAGTCACGGTTCCGTGTCTGGACACATCTGGTGGAGCCTTGCAGTACACACCAACTACATGTACCCAAATTGTCATGGTATGTGCTATGCTACATAATATGATCATGCGAAAACAGCTGCAGCAGGATCACCATAGGGCTGGGCCAAACAGCCCCCCACCATCGCCAAGGCCACCACAGGCACAGCGTGACTCGGAGGAGGAACAACCTGAGCCTGCCCCAGTAGGCAGAAGGAGGCGTGCCCAGTATGCCCTGGCTTTGGCAAAGAGGCAACGATAGCACATACATTGGCTCAGTAGGAACCTTGGGAATGATACCCCTCTCCGACTCACCATATAGTAACAGGGATGCCTAATGTGACACAACCTGTTCCCAAACATGTACAGGGAAGTGTAATATGTGCATCCGACAGAGGCAGCCCTGCAGCACCACCTGAGGCATGAATGCTATGTGTCAAGTAATGTAACACCAAGTACCATATGCACACCTGAGGACCCCGTCTAACATCCTACCCTCAACAAGCAGCATGCCACAACAGGACAATGAGATGATGAAGTGCAACAATCACCGAAGTAATGCAGGTAGGCAAAGGGGACGAACTGTGTGCCAGTCTGGGATGACATGCTGAGAATGACATGATGCACCACCTGCCAGGACTGGCATGCACCTATCAGTGCAGGCCGTATGGATACTGGCAAAGGCTGTTGTCATGCACAGTGTGCCCTGAATAGGAAGGCGCAAAACACAAACCTATCTCCATAGGTACCAGAAGGGATAAGAATCAGATAAGGGATAAGGTCAAACAGCAAGATGCATGCAGACTAAGCCCACCCAGTATGGAGAATGTTGATAACCGTGCTGTAACAGAATACTGAGGCAAGGCTCACAACAGCACCCTAACACCACCAGGTTACACCTCATACTGTGCTGTACATCCTCAACACTTGGAACAAGCTACAAAAGGAGGGCGACCATCAAGAATGACAAGGATAACCACACCCCCATGTTGGTACCACCAGAAAAAGCAGCATGGACTAGCCATGCTCAAGTAACAGTGGCTAAAACCGCCCACCAGTGTATAGCCTGCCACAGAGTACTGGCCCAACACCAGGAACTGCATTGCGCCCATGCTGGAATACATGAATATATCAAGTCCTCCAAACCACATTATATTTGGTGACTGCAAATACCCAGACACATAGACTGGGAGCATTATACCAGCTGCAACAGTGTAGGACAAAAGGTCATTAAATCCACAAACCAAAAGGCCCAGGAACAACGTAGCACACCCACAAGAGGGGCAAGCATACTGGATGTGATAATCAGCAACATGGGTACGGGATGTCAAGATGAGAAGTGTATTGCACACTGGTAACACCAGACCATATAGTAATCACACTGGATATACAAATCCTGACCACAGTCCCTGTCCGGGAAACACAGTGGAAAACATGTGCTAAGCATTATGTGCACACCTCCAAAATGATGTGGAAGCCATGAAAGGTCCGTGCAGGTGCAAAATATGGGCCACCTCAGAACCTGCAAGACAGCCACTCCATGAACACTGCCAGGAATGCTTGGATTATGCAGTCCCAAATTAAAACAAGACACAGTGCCTAAATCGGGCATGGTGGACACCAGCCATAACCAAAACATGCAAGAGAAAGAGGAAGCTACTACATGATAGAGCAAGCATGAACAATGACGTAATTACTGATCAGTAGTATGGCAATATAATCTGTCCACACATGCAATCCAGTAAGGCCAGGCACAACAAGTGGAATCTGTGAACCCTGAGCCAATGTTACACCTGCCCCAAGTACACAGACAACCACCAACTCCACCCAAGAAATACAAATATATGTGAGAGATGCAACCATCCATCCAAACCGGAGGCAGAGCTCCCCCAACTCAGTACACCCAAAACAAGTCAGTAGGAGAAGGTAACCACACACACCACAAACACATACCCACATAGACCTACCACAACTGCAAACCAAACACATAAACACAGAAATACATTCCCGGAGGCAGAAATCACACACACAGCACACCAACAGAGGCCAATAAAGCAGACACCCAATGAAACAGCCTCCAAACATAGCACATGCAACACATAGCACACAAAGCTGGTGTGCCAAACAGTCACAGGCCAGAAGGAGAAACAACATGCCTGATACAGTTGTAATAGGTGACTCCATAGTCAGACACACTGCTGTCCCGCACAGCAGACTGAACAAAGGAAAGGGTACAGTAAGCTGCCTGTAGGCCGCCACAATATGCCACATAACAGAAATATGAAGGTCACTCCAAAGCAAACAGAAATATGATGCAGTCATAGTCCATGCTGGTGTGAATGACCCGAGGTGTACTGCCCTAGACTACATGTAAAGAGACACAGATGAGCTATCCGATTATGTAGTCCAGGCTGGTATGACACTCACCGTTTGCAGCAACCTACCCTTACCCAGAATAATGCCACAGTAGAAACATGGATTGATCAGTCATAGCAAGTAGCACATTTACTGGTGTCAGTCCAAGGGGATCCAATGTCTGTCAGGTTGGGATGTCATGCTAGACAAGCCATGCAGCTGCCCTTGGGATGGCCTGCACCCGTTACCCTGGCCTGAATAGTGGATAAGGCCTTGGCCACCTCCACACAGCCTTTTGTAGGCAAGGCTGAACAGACTGACCCGCCACCCGAGAAAACATAAGTGGGAAGAAACATAAGGGAAATGATGACCGATGCCAGATGTGTACACCCCAATATGCATGCTCCCTAGGCCATCCCCAGAATGGAGAACATCAATGTCTGTGCAGTGACAGAAACCTTCTGCAAGGCTCCTGACAGCACACCAGCACTACCAGGTTATACCATGTACCATGTGTCATGGCCCCAAAACCTGGAACACTACATAAAAGGAGGTGAGTAACCATAGGCAGCACAGACACCCAGACGTCCAGGTAACTGACAATGCACAAGGCAGTGGAGTTCACCCACGTGCAACTAACTGTAGGCAAGACTGCTGTGCAGTCTGTAGTATGCTACAGACCGCACTCTCACACACAATAACACCCCCCCCAACCGTCCGGAAGACACTGGACAGTATGAATGTCCCACCAAATACCAGACAAGGTACCACGAAATACCACAAAGGTGGTAAACCATTATGTATGGAAGGAGTAACCAGGGACCAAGGGACACAAGTGAACAGTAACCTGTTATGTGACACCCACATTGCCAATGTGGCTAGGAAGACTGTCTACATGTGACACTGTATTAGGAAAGGAGTCACATCTATGGCAACAGAGGCCACTGTGCCCCTATACTTTATCCCAATCACACCCATAATCCAGTACAATGCCTCATGTGGGATCTACCTTACCTGACACCTGCAGCAGTTAGGAAGACTGCAAAGGTACCTTACCAAGAGGATAAAGTGTCATACATATATGTGATATGCTGCTAGGCTGTAGACACCCCAGCTGACTCCAGTCGCAGACTGCCCACACAGAGGCATTGCATGCCTGTTGTAGGAGGCCATGCCTAACACAGGAGTAATGGACCTGCTCCACCCCAGACAACACATATCCATTGGAGCTGCGAGAGTGAGAGATGTCAACCCCAACACATAATGAAATAGGATGTGCTGGTGGGACAGATACATAATCCAGAGGCTCCACACACCCTGGACCAGACTCCCACCCCATGTTAGGCAGAGCCCCTCACTGACACTGTTCAACAGGAATCTTGCCAAGTGGATGGATGATTGTAGAGTTACAGTGGGGGTCTTCACTGTGTCATGTCCAGACAGAGGCACAGCTAAGCAAACAATACATGGCCATAATATCCAGATAGCAAGGGGTCTCAAAAGCCACACACACTCTGGCTAGCCTAACAAATGCCCAGGGTGGATAGCCTAGTATGAACCTATGAACCTATGTAGATACAAATTGTACAGGACATGAAGGATAATCCCAAGGCTTACACAACTGATGGTAGGAGCCATCTTGTGAATTCACAGATATGGACTGAATCACACAAACACCACAAACACACACACATATTGCCAACATACATCCCGACAGGTGCAGTGCAAACCCCCACACCCCCATGTATGCAGAATATGTATCCCAGCAGACAGCTGGCCCCCTGACATAGCAGATGCTGAGGTAACAGACAACATCTCCAAAGCAAAACACACAGCAGCAATGGTATGAGATGGTGACCTGGGCGATGTGCAACATGGAGTCTAAGATGAATGGAATGCCACACCACACTACTGCTCAATGCCAGCCGTACCACAGAATATGTACCCAAAGAGCAGTGTACAACAACAGTGGTCCTTCTCAACAAAGGTGTTGCCTGAGTGGATACTGAACAGTACTACCCCATAATCCTGAGAAGCCCAGATTGCACAGCTATGGAAAGGAGAAGCATGTACCACAGAAATATGGATGTCGGGGACCTACTGACACCGGACCCAACACAGTGTGGCCTCCTCAAGTGCAGATCCTGCCCCTAACCATGTTGGACTCAATTGAAACAGTCATTAAGGTCATTGATGAGGGCAATGTGCTCCACACAGTGGATCTGGACCTTGCAAAGGCGTCTATACAATACCCTACATGTTCAGTATAGATAGGCTCACCAGTGTAAATATAAACCCACATGTCAGTAGAGGGGTTGCAAACCAGACCAAGGACAGAACAGACATGGTCAGACATGCTTCAGCCATGTCAGACTACAAACCAGATATAACTGGCATCCCACAAGGCTTGGACCTGGTATCCCCTCGTCTGGTATATATGTCCCATAGGTACAGGCAAACATGGAAGGACTGTGTCCTAACATGTTTGCAGAGGACTACAAACCGCTCACCACATATGATCCACCAGCTGACACATGCATCCCACAAAAGGGCCACATACAAAGAGACAACTGGTGCCATAGCTATGTCAGCAAGCTAAGTGCAGAAATGTGTATAGTCAACCCCGTGGATATACAGTAAGTGTCCACCAATTACCACATAGGTGTTAACCCATTATGTAGTTAACATGTAATGAGAGACCTGGGGACACAGGGTGATAGATATCCTGCACTGGACAAACATGTGCTGTAGTGTTTACAGAAACATACCATATACCCACCTAATCATGAAGGATGTCAGATCTACATAAGGGGAGGTCATTGTGGCTCTGCAGTCCTCCTGCATCAGTGGTACAATCGACTACAATAGCCCCTGTGGGATGTACCTCAGCAGACACCTCCATCAACTGTAAAGTCCCCAACAGTACCACATCAGGAGTATCAATCAGCCTACACACATGCCATGTTCTGCATGTGTTGCTGGCATCAATAAAAATGCTGCACATAGTACAATCTGAATGGCAGTGAGCTATGCACATGACAGACCTGAACCCCAGCACTGACTTACATAGGACAGGCTGTACTGTGTGATCCATAACACAGAAGCCACCCCCACCCATGAGTGAACCCTCAGCACAGGCTACCCATAGAGTCACTTATCAATCTTCCTCAATAGGAATCCTGATGGGTGGACGGGAGATGGTAGGTTTATCCTGGGTATCACTGTCATGTCACAGGTAAACAGAGGCACAGTATACCAACCATTACATTGGTCATGGCAAACTCCACTTACAATGTGTGTTGAAGGACAAACACACTCCCCAACTTGCATTAGCCATGGACTAGGGCACAACGCTAGTGTTTGCAATTGTACACCTATGTTGTGGGATACACTAACAATGTTGGGCAAGTCTGGTGTAAGTAGTGCATATCTGAACAGAATGCAACATGGTCAGATGTACACAACTGGCCCCAACCAGGCTGTTGTGCCCACGATCAGAATGTAAAGCAGTGATAGCAGTAAAGCCCAGGTTACTGTCCACCACAGTCAAAGTACTGCCAGTACACTATACAGTACTACAGTGTTAGGTCAGTGTGAAAGGATGTTGACGACTGCATGCAAAGTATCCCATGCAAACACTGCAGGCACAGTATAATCCTGTTGTGTTCACACACAAAGCAGTTGTACAGTAACTACACAACATGACACACAACCCACAACCATGAACGGGTGATAGTTTGTGAAGGTCACACACATCCACAAATGTGGTGGGCTGCAGAGTCCAACATATGGGATGCTCACACTGGGCATGCTCACACACTTTGACAACATACCATGGTAAGGCTGAAGTGGGCATGCTCACACACTTAGTTTGTGAAGATCACACACATCCACAAATGTGGTGGTCTGCAGAGTCCAACATATGGAATAATCACACTGGGCATGCTCACACACTTTGACAACATGCCATGGGAAGGCTGAACTGGGCATGCTCACACACTTAGTCCAAATCTTGGTTTAGCAGTGGGACACACATATCTGGTATTGTTATGTGTTATGCCAGGGACCAACCACATTACAGCAGTCTGCCCAGTGCACACAGTTAAATGACTACAGAGACATACGTGATATAGTGGATCCCTCCCATATGCAAACAGTTTCCACAAATGCAGAGGTTGTTCATACCAACAGGGAATGCTATGGCAATAAAGATATGCAAACAGTCTATCAGCAACAAATAATGTGCATTTGACAATTAAACATAATGGTGTAGAGGTCAACACTAGGCTGTTTGCCCTAGGGAATGACAGCTTAGCCATAGTGTGCTTGGTGTCTGCTTCCCCACAGGATGCACATTCCCCTTTCCAAACACAGATGATGTCAGCACCCTAGAAGTACAGCAGGAGAAATGAAACTCCCCAGTAATCCGAATAGCGCGCTCCGCTAATGCGTACGTCTCAAGTGTCATGACATAGTTAGATAGGGGTTCAAATCCTGTGTGTGCGTGTGTGTCTGTCTGTGTGGGAGGTTGGCGTGTGTGTAAGTTTGTGTGAGGGAAATGTCCCTTTTGGCAAATAGGAAAAGACACTCAGGATGCACATTCCCTTTCTAAACACTGCTGATGTCAGCACCCTATAAGTAGAGCATGAGAAAGAAAAACTCCCAGTAATGCGAATAGCGCGCTCTGCTAATGCGTCCGTCTCAAGTGTCATAACATAACTAGGTAGGGGTTTGATTCCTGTGAATGGCAAGTGTGTGTGTTTGTGTGAGGGGGGTTAGTGTGTGAGAGAAATGTCCCTTTTGGAAACTGGGTGAACAGACTACAGGATGCCCCCTTTGCTAAACACTGCTGATGTCAGCACCCTATAAGTAGAGCAGGAGAAAGAAAACTCCCAGTAATGCGAATAGCGCCCGCTAATCGTCCGTCTCAAGTGTCATAACATAACTAGGTAGGGTTTGATTCCTGTGAATGTCAAGTGTGTGTGTTTGTGTGAGGGGGTTAGTATGTGAGGAAAATGTCCCTTTTGGAAACTGGGTGAACAGACTACAGGATGCCCCTCCCCTTTGCTAAACACTGCTGATGTCAGCACCCTATAAGTAGAGCAGGAGAAAGGAAAACTCCCAGTAATGCGAATAGCGCGCTCTGCTAATGCGTCCGTCTCAAGTGTCATAACATAACTAGGTAGGGGTTTGATTCCTGTGAATGGCAAGTGTTTGTGTGAGGGGGGTTAGTGTGTGAGGGAAATGTCCCTTTTGGAAACTGGGTGAACAGACTACAGGATGCCCCTCCCCTTTGCTAAACACTGCTGATGTCAGCACCCTATAAGTAGAGCAGGAGAAAGGAAAACTCCCAGTAATGCGAATAGCGCGCTCTGCTAATGCGTCCGTCTCAAGTGTCATAACATAACTAGGTAGGGGTTTGATTCCTGTGAATGGCAAGTGTTTGTGTGAGGGAAATGTCCCTTTTGGAAACTGGGTGAACAGACTACAGGATGCCCCTCCCTTTTGCTAAACACTGCTGATGCCAGCACCCTATAAGTAGAGCAGGAGAAAGGAAAACTCCCAGTAATGCGAATAGCGAGCTCTGCTAATGCGTCCGTCTCAAGTGTCATAACATAACTAGGTAGGGTTTTGATTCCTGTGAATGGCAAGTGTGTGTGTTTGTGTGAGGGGGGTTAGTGTGTGAGGGAAATGTCCCTTTTGGAAACTGGGTGAACAGACTACAGGATGCCCCTCCCCTTTGCTAAACACTGCTGATGTCAGCACCCTATAAGTAGAGCAGGAGAAAGAAAAACTCCCAGTAATGCGAATAGCCTGCTCTGCTAATGCGTCCGTCTCAAGTGTCATAACATAACTAGGTAGGGGTTTGATTCCTGTGAATGGCAAGTGTGTGTGTTTGTGTGAGGGGGGTTAGTGTGCGAAGGAAATGTCCCTTTGGAAACTGGGTGAACAGACTACAGGATGCCCCTCCCTTTGCTAAACACTGCTGATGTCAGCACCCTATAAGTAGAGCAGGAGAAAGGAAAACTCCCAGTAATGCGAATAGCGCGCTCTGCTAATGCTTCCGTCTCAAGTGTCATAACATAACTAGGTAGGGGTTTGATTCCTGTGAATAGCAAGTGTGTGTGTTTGTGTGAGGGGGGTTAGTGTGTGAGGGAAATGTCCCTTTTGGAAACTGGGTGAACAGACTACAGGATGCCCCTCCCCTTTGCTAAACACTGCTGATGTCAGCACCCTATAAGTAGTGCAGGAGAAAGGAAAACTCCCAGTAATGCGAATAGTGCGCTCCGCTAATGCGTCCGTCTCAAGTGTCATAACATAACTAGGTAGGGGTTTGATTCTTGTGAATGGCAAGTGTGTGTGTTTGTGTGAGGAAAATGTCCCTTTTGGAAACCGGGTGAACAGACTACAGGATGCCCCTCCCCTTTGCTAAACACTGCTGATGTCAGCACCCTATAAGTAGAGCAGGAGAAAGGAAAACTCCCAGTAATGCGAATAGCGCGCTCTGCTAATGTGTCCGTCTCAAGTGTCATAACATAACTAGGTTGGGGTTTGATTCCTGTGAATGGCAAGTGTGTGTGTTTGTGTGAGGGGGGTTAGTGTGTGAGGGAAATGTCCCTTTTGGAAACTGGGTGAACAGACTACAGGATGCCCCTCCCCTTTGCTAAACACTGCTGATGTCAGCACCCTATAAGTAGAGCAGGAGAAAGGAAAACTCCCAGTAATGCGAATAGCGCTCTGCTAATTAGTCCGTCTTAAATGTCATAACATAATTAGGTAGTGTTTGCATTCCTATGAATGGCAAGTGTGTGTGTTTGTGAGGGGGTTAGTGTGAGGGAAATGTCCCTTTTGGAAACTGGGTGAACAGACTACAGGATGCCCCTCCCCTTTGCTAAACACTGCTGATGTCAGCACCCTATAAGTAGTGCAGGAGAAAGGAAAACTCCCAGTAATGCGAATAGTGCGCTCCGCTAATGCGTCCGTCTCAAGTGTCATAACATAACTAGGTAGGGGTTTGATTCTTGTGAATGGCAAGTTTGTGTGAGGAAAATGTCCCTTTTGGAAACCGGGTGAACAGACTACAGGATGCCCCTCCCCTTTGCTAAACACTGCTGATGTCAGCACCCTATAAGTAGAGCAGGAGAAAGGAAAACTCCCAGTAATGCGAATAGCGCGCTCTGCTAATGTGTCCGTCTCAAGTGTCATAACATAACTAGGTTGGGGTTTGATTCCTGTGAATGGCAAGTGTGTGTGTTTGTGTGAGGGGGGTTAGTGTGTGAGGGAAATGTCCCTTTTGGAAACTGGGTGAACAGACTACAGGATGCCCCTCCCCTTTGCTAAACACTGCTGATGTCAGCACCCTATAAGTAGAGCAGGAGAAAGGAAAACTCCCAGTAATGCGAATAGCGCGCTCTGCTAATGTGTCTGTCTCAAGTGTCATAACATAACTAGATAGGGGTTTGATTCCTGTGAATGGCAAGTGTGTGTGTTTGTGTGAGGGAAATGTCCCTTTTGGAAACTGGGTGAACAGACTACAGGATGCCCCTCCCCTTTGCTAAACACTGCTGATGTCAGCACCCTATAAGTAGTGCAGGAGAAAGAAAAACTCCCAGTAATGCGAATAGTGCGCTCTGCTAATGCGTCCGTCTCAAGTGTCATAACATAACTAGGTAGGGGTTTGATTCCTGTGAATGGCAAATGTGTGTGTCTGTCTGAGGGGGGTTAGTGTGTGAGGGACGTGTCCCTTTTGGCAAATAGGATAGGACACTACAGGATGCCCATTCCCTTTTCTAAATACTGATGATGTCAGCACTCTATAAGTATAGCAGGGGAAGAGAAAACCCCCAGTAATGCAAATAGCGTGCTCAGCTAATGCGCCTGTCTCATGTGTCATAACAGTCAGATAGGGGTTTGAATCCTGCAATTGGCAAGTGTGTGTTTTTGGCTGAGGGGGGTTAGTGTGTGTGGGGACAATGTCCCTTTTGGTAACTAGGTGAACAGACTACAGGATGCACATTCCCCTTCTACACACTGTTCAGCAGATGGCCATGGCCCTGGCACAAGTTGTCTGTTGCTATGATGCCCCTTTGGAAGATGCCTGTGTCAGCTGGGTAGTCGATTATGGTGTCCAGTTTGCAGTCATCTGCATATTTGGACAGCCACAGTTCATCCGTGTTGGCCTGTACCTCCAATAAATATGTACCTAACAAGAGGGTCCCAGGACTGAGCCTTCTGGGACACATCCTGAACTGTTATGGGGTCTGGCATGGCTCCAGCAATGCTAACCATGTGGGTTCTGTTCTTGAGCCACTGTGCAATCCATCTAGTGACATAGGGGCTCATATTCAAGCTGGTGAGCTTGCCTAGAATGCCCAAGTGGGGTATTGTTGCTTGGCGTTTGCAAGGTCCAGGTAGGCTGTGTGAACCACCTTCCCTCGGCAATGGCCTTGGTGACTGTAGCAAAGGAATCAACCGGGTTACACCCGGTAGTGCTGGTGTGCTCCCAGTAGCCCTGAACCAGGCATCTGTTACTGCACACATATCGATGTTTCCCCTGCAAAGGAGTGTTTTGGGTGCATGCATCTGGAGGTTTAGACATCTGGCGTTGGGTAGCATTGCTCTTAGTGTCTTATCCCTTGTGATACCTATGAAGGTGGGTTTGTCATGTGAGCCCTGCCTAACATAGGCACTATGGGAGTAGCAAGAGGCTTTGCCAATATCCGATAGGCCAGGGGTGACAGGTGCAGGCTGTCCCTAGCAAAGCAGGTAGTTCAACAGGAGATGGATGTGTGAAGGTGTAGTGCCTGTGACTACTGAGCAGTAGCATTTATGACTGCTCACGTGGACACATGTCAGGCAGGTCATATGCACTGTGTCACAGTCAATGTACATGTGAACAGGTCAAACAGTGGCAACCTCTCAAGTGGGACATGGCCATACATACAGTAGGCTACACAGATGGCACTAGGAGTCCACAGAAGCCCTATAACTATGCATTGCAGGTGTGATCGGTATTCCAGGGTAATTGCAAGCAAACATGCATGCAAACAAAGGTACAGTGAACAGTGCTCCATGTAGTCCATTGTACAACAAACAAGCCGTACCAGTTCCATAAGGTAACACTGCACATATGCAGGCGCTATGCACATGTACATGGAAAAACACTGGTCAGATGGCCAGGGTCCAGTCTCAGTGCACACAAGTGTACGGAACATGCATGTACTGTCAGGATGTACAATAACTGGATATAAACCCATGTGCCCATACCTGCAGTAATACACATGTCAGATAACAGACACCGATCCTTCTCTCAGTGGTGCCATACTTAGTAGGATGTATGCTCCCTGGCCTGCCACCACAGTATCCCTGACATGTATGGGGACTCTCCCTCCCGTGACAGTTCGTTATGTGTGTTGGGGCTGTCTAGCATGGTATGAGGTGTGTGCATGCAGTGCTAGTGTGCACCTGTGTGTCCTGTACCAGTTGTGTAGTTCTGCACACATATCAACTTCCTCACACATCTGTATTGCAGAGTCTAGTGTGGCCAACATGCCACTTGCAATTTACATGTCCATCATTGTGTATTACTACATTCATTACCCATCCCCTGTGCTACCTATGTATGTAGGCTGCTGTTGACATCATTACCACTAGTATGCCAACATGTGCAGATGATACACTATGGTACTTACCATGGGTGTAGACAACAGGACATGACAATCACACAAATACTGCATCAGGCATGCTGTGATATACCCACAATTAAATCAGCACACAGTACTGTTCAAAACATGATACTATTACTACACATCTATGTGGTCACCCTGTGCATCAGTAACATGTTAACCTGTACCTGCACAGTTGTTACAGACTGCAGGAGGTGGCACAGTTTCATCATATGCACAGGGTGTGAACTTGGTATGCCTGGGTCAGCCACCCATACCACCAATTGACATGTATGTGTATGTGTGTTGGTGAGGGACAGCAGTAGAAGGTGGGGCAGCATTGATGCAGTGTGTGCGTGTATGCGGTAGCCCTAGGTGTTGTTATTTTGCATGTGTGTATGGATGCACACAGTTCCACCTCATGTCTGCCATATACTGGTGTTTGTGGACAGCCACAGACTGTACCTGCCAGGTCATACAGATCAGTGTCTCTGGCCACGGACACGGTACCTGTGCCTTGCAGGGGTGCTACGGACCGTATCCGGTACCAACCCAGACTGGGTACTGTCATCAGAAGCAGGTGTTCGCTGACTGGACACAGAGCCCTGTCGGCCCTGGCCAGAGCCACGTGCACATGGTCTCCTGGGGCGGTCTGATGACAGCACAGACCCAGCATTGCTGGGGCTGCTGCTGGCACTACGGGGGCGGCCACGGCCCTGTTGTCGTCCACGCCGACTGCCAGCTGCTGCTGTTGCTGGCATACGGCCACGTCGACGACGCAACCGCCCACCATCACCCTGGCTCATGGACATGTAGTTGTGTAGACGGTGTAATATGTCCCCACAACGTCTGTCTACGACGGTGAAATCACGGATGGCGGCCGCAATGTCACGCATACCGTCGGTCATGGCTGTGCGACATGCTGTCAGCTCCCTCAGACCCTGTCTGGTGTATCGTTCCATACGTGACTGTGCCTGCATGACAGTCCGGAACATAGCTGAGGTTGTAAGTCCTCTGTGGGCATGTCTGCCAGGGGCAGTACACCCATGGATGCTCCCACGAGAACCCCTGGACATCTGTCTGTGTGGTACCATGTCTGGGCCATGCCCATGGCTGCTGTGTGGGGAAGCATGTGCCGCAGGTACCACATTACCCTGGTCAATGCCCACTGTATGCTGTCCATCACCTAGGGACAGTGGTGACAAGGGGTGTATTGGCAGGATAACTGTGCGCATGGATGGTGTCGACAGCTGTGTACTGTCAATTGGCTGACCAATGGCGGACCCTGGCATGCCGTCCTGTGCCACTACACCAATGTCATCAGTAGCAGTACCCATGGCACCTGACTCAGTTTCCCTGCTAGATAACACCAGAGCAGCAACAGAACCTGTGGGAAGTAAACAGGAAACACAGTTTACAATATCTTCACACTGCCAGCGGTGCACACATGCACACATGCACACATGCACACATGCACACATGCACACGTGCACAGGTGCACACATGCACACATGCACAGCTGCACACATGCACAGGTGCACACATGCACACATGCACACATGCACAGGTGCACACGTGCACACGTGCACACATGCACACATGCACACATGCACAGGTGCACACATGCACACATGCACACATGCACATGCACACATGCACATGCACACATGCACACATGCACAGGTGCACACATGCACACATGCACAGGTGCACACATGCACACATGCACACATGCACAGGTGCACACATGCACACATGCACAGGTGCACACATGCACACATGCACACATGCACACATGCACAGGTGCACACATGCACACATGCACACATGCACACATGCACACATGCACACATGCACACTTGCACACTTGCACACTTGCACACTTGCACACATGCACACAGTTCCACACAATTGAACAGTACTCAGTATGCGTGATATTGACACACAGACACAGACACACCTACATGCATACAAGGGGCACCACTAAGTGTGCCAAAAGGTACTATTACTACCAACATCTTAACAGGTAAAGTAAATAGACACTCACCAGCATGGATAGGCTGCAATGCAGTGATACCGGAGGGTCCTGCAGACAGGAGGAAACTAATGTTAGTGGGCACAACTGTGCCAATATTACTGAGCATGATACAGGTCAGGAGTACCACAGTCGCCTTTCAAAGGTCTGCAGCTAATATTGTGGATATCACACTTGCACATTATATACTATGGTTGCAGCTACAAACAAAGGACACACCACACACATGCATTAACTACCAGTGTACACAACAGTCAACTACACATGTGACATATTACCTGCATGTTCAGTGTCCTGCTGCTGTGCGGCTCCAGCCTCCATCATGACGCATGTCTGCTGCTGTTGTTGTTGCAGGTGGACTGGAGCCACTACACTCAGGAGCAGTCCCTCCAGTCTGGTGAGTGGGGGATGTGTAGCCACCCCACCACCTGTGGCGACCTGTTGCCTGTGGATATCTGACGCACGCTGACGGACATGTCTAATCAAATCACTGTAGTGATGTCGTACCTGCTCATATGTCCTATTATGCATGCCTATATCATTTACCCGCCGGACAAGGTCCTGCCACAGTGCAGCCCTCACCTGCTGATTCTGGCTGGTGTGGGAAAAGAGTGTTGCATAGTCCCGCACCAGGCTCTGGTGTATCTCCTCATCCTCAGCCACGGAGTAGGTTGCATGTCTCGGGTGGGCCATGTACCTGGGAATAAAGATAACATGGTATCAGCAATCTATGTTGGCAGACCTTGGCACACATAATACACATGCTACTTGACTGTCATAATACCACATATCACACATATGTGGCAGCTGTCTGTCTATTGGTGGATACACATGCAGATGGCCAGGTATCAGTGCTCGGCCAGCAACTGTTGTACAGTACCTGCCAGGCTACGACATACTACTGGACACCAGCAGTCAGAACACCAATTCAGGTGAGGTGCACCTCCTCACTCTGTGTGTTTGTGTCTAGGTACTGCATGGCGTACATCGGCGACTACTGTGGGCTGACAACACCCTGCTTGCCCTGGATATACATATCCCACCTCCACCACCAGCACAGATGGCTACAGTGCACAACATTACAGATACAGACGTTACACTTTGTAACACTGATATGGTATCCTTACAGCCCACTGGGCCAGTGTCAGAGACATCACACAATGCTGACCCCTACACAATTGCTTTCTACAGACATCTCCAAGACCGCATGGCTCATGCAGTCCCATATATGTCCAGGACACTGTCCACAAAGGGACAGCATCCTGTCCGGCGAACCCCAGCCATATACTGATTGTATCACACTTGATGTAAGCTACTACGAGACAGAGCATCAGTCTCTGAAGGGAGGGTATGTCTGAGCAGCACTGGTAAGGATCTATTTCCCATCACACTGACCACATGGGCAATGTTGAGTGGGACGTCAAGTGTGATACTGCAGATGACCAGGAGGCCTACGTGACCTATTTAGCGACCTGGTCAGGAACCATCCTCTATGCCCATAGGTAGTACACTACACATATTTCACCTACACCACAGCTAGACGACATTGTGGCGGACAGGGTCAGTGCAGGTGTCACCCCGCCCCCCCCCTGTATTAAGGCATGGTTATCCCTGCTGACCCTAACCTCAAGGTCATCACAGTTATCCAGGTGAGAGACACCCACAGGTGAGTAGACTACACGACATGGACGGGACCTGCTGGTATCCCCAGTTGCATGCTACATACCCTCTGACAGGCACTAAACACACATATAGAGGTGCTATGTTACACTACCTGGACTACAGGGTATGTACCTGTACACTGGAGCACAGCACCAGTGGTTCCACTCCATGCAGGAGGCACCTCACCATACCAATACAATACAACACAATACATGACATTGTAATACAATACTATACAATATGCTAATGCCCCCGTGTCTACAGCAGCGTACTGTTCTGCTAACCTGACAATTGTGACACATGTGGTGTGATGGTACCTGCTGCCGTCACACAGTTACACAGGGTGACACATATGGCATATTACCTATCTGAGTGACATGCAGCAGGGGTATGTGTGACATGTACACATGGGGAGTCTCGCATCGTAACATTGTGTGGTCTGTTGCAGAGTGTGTCCTGTCTGTGAGTCTGAACCCGTACCTACACATGTGCACTAAATTGCAGTGGCACAGACGACACACAGCAGACAGGTAGGTTGTGGATGGTGGCCGGTGGTACAATGCCTGTTGGACATCTGTCATGGGTGTGACCTCCATATGTGCATCTGGGGGTGGTAACCTGTACGTGGGCGGCATATGTGTACTCTATGGTGTTGACAGTCACTGTGCAATGGTACTGTGTTTGGGTGCATTGTCACCATGTTGTACATGTCACTGTGTCCTTCTACATATCTGTTGCTGTCGTGTGAGGTCCATACCATGGCATACATTACGTGCTGTGGGGGGTACACCGACCTACATGTCCATGCCTGACTGACCATGTGTGCGGACACATACCATGTGCAGCTGTTCCAGGGATAGTGTGCCACTGTGACTATCATTGGGGCCACTATTGTACACATGTCTGACCCTGACCACCCCTGACACATGCAGTGGTGGGCGGACACTCATTTATATGGTGGTTACCTGTGTAGGTGATCTGGACTGTGGTATGATACTCCGGATGTGACACTGGTGTTCACTCCGTGCCTTTGTCACCAGGCACCAGTTGCAATACATCTGTACACATGTGCCTCACTCCAGCTCTGTATACATCTCTCTCTCTCTCTCTATACATATATCTATGTATTAAGATATGTCTATATGTCTATTTCTATATACATGTACATATGTGTGTATACATTTGCACATATATATATATTTATGTACATATTCTGCTGTAGATGTGGGGGGGGCACAGAGGGGGTGTGGGCGACAGGGGGGGGGCAGGCTGTGTTGCAGGTCAGCATATACAATCATACCTGTAGGTGGTCAGATCAGTCTGTCTATGTATATGTATCTACATATTTCTATCTCTGCATGTGTGCATTACATAGATATGTCGCTACAATATTCTATCAGCATCTGTCTATGTGGTCCTACATCTCTCTCTCTCTATGTATGTATACATATATGGATATCATATGTATATATATACATATAAGATATCTACACATACATATGTTGACATAACTACATAGCCATATGTTGGACAGGTATGTCAGCATATATGTCTACCTTACTGTATACACACACTAACATACTGCTAAACATACATAGCTCTGTGATCTCATTAGTACATGGCAGTACAACCTACAATCAAACGACATATATATGTGCACATAGATGCTCACACATACAACTGTATGTACAGCCTTCACTGATAGGTGCTGTATATCCCCTGCCCATTACACATCTTCATATACATATGGATACAGCCCAATAACACATATGGAGGGTTCACAGTATGTACACCTTGATAGTATTACTTTACAGTACCTGTGTTTGTCACAGCTGTGTCTGCGAATGTCTGTCTCTCTGTCCTGCTGCTCCGATTCACTGTTGCAGCTTCCAGGTAGCTGTTGCTGGGGATTGCTGTCTGTCTGCTTAGTTGCAGTCTAGTTCTGGGTGTGGTTCTCCCTCTCTCTCTCTCTCTCTCTCTCTCTGTCTCTCTGTCTCTCTGTCTCTCTCCAGGTGCAATGTAATTATTGCATGCGTGGACATGGAATACAGCATACTTTTGTAGGTATCTGCATATGCCCATGTGATGGCCTCTGCACCAATTGTTAGCCAGCATTTGCTAATTGCATGCAGCCTGTTGTGTACTGATTGCAGTTCTCACTGTGATTTCAGAACTATGCTATAACAGGGTGTGTGAAATAGGCGTAGCCCTTTCAGATGTTAATGGCAGGGACCATGCTGTTATGCTGTGGACAACATTCTGTGAGTGTAAAGGTTGGTATCTCTAATGTTACTCGGTGGGTTGTGGGTTAACATTCCTCCATTCATTTCTCCAGTTTCCTGTACTGACTGTGTATGTACACTAACAACTACTACTATTGTTGATGTGTGCATGTGTGTGTGTGTGCTTTCCTTTCACCTTTGCTTGCACTCTGTTGCTACGTCTTCAATAGTTGCCCTTCACTGTCAGTACTGGTGTGCCTGCTAGGTGTCTTGACTGTTGTGTGCTGCTGTAGCTTTCCTATTTCCCATGTACATTCACACCCTGGAATGCTTGCTATATCTGCTAGGGTGTTACAGCATGCAGTGTGGTCTGGCCATGGTGTGGGCCTTGACATCTATTAGCATATGTGGGTATGCTGCTGAGCAGGCCCCAGAGGCTTTCAGGTTCACCAGTTATGTGCCTCATGGAATGGTACATATCAGTGGGGTGCACCCATTAATATGTCTGGTATGCTGCAGTTGTGACTGTGGGTTAGCATGAGCATAGGTATTACTACACTTTTTCTGCCATGCGAGTGGTGAATACTTTCTGGACCCCATAGTTACCATTGCATGTGTTACACCTTTCTGCCTACTGTTTGTACATTTCACATGGGGTCTGTGGGGCATCCCTGTAAGACATTCACTGTTGCTATGTCTAGGTTCTTAACTATTCAAATATGGTGGTGTTGGACCCGTCATGTGTACAGATATTTGCAGGCTGTCCACATGTCTGCCTCATAATTTGGTCATTATCTCATGCACACCTTTATCTGGCAGGTCAGTCTGGGCTCAAGTCAGGATATGGTGACAAACATTCAAGTTCCAGACTGCATACCCTTCCAAACATCCCACAAGGTGTAGACCCTGTTACTTTCTGAACTGTCTGCATTTGTTGTAACTTCATTTGTAATGTGTCCCTGGTTTTGGGCCTTTGCTCCACATATTTTATTACTTGGTCCAGATGTGTTCCTGTAAGAGGTTGTGGGGTATGGGCAGTGCTTATCCTGCTGTGAGTATGTGTGTGTCTTGCAAGGTGCTATGGTGACATTATTACCTACTAGCTTCCAACTAGCATGGCTGTTTCTGTTCACACACTACTATTATGGAAATCCACCAGTTTTGTTTGTGATTCTAAATGTCATGCTTTGTGTACTACACATCTATATTCCCTTTACATTCATTCCTACTGTTAAATGATATATTTACTTTAGCACAGTGTTTCTATGTAAGAGTCATGGCTTAGTGGTAAGACATGCAGACTATAGTTGCCAAGGTCCTGGGTTCGGGACTCACAGTGGAATTTTATTTTTCTTTTGAACTGAGTACAGGACCTGTCAATCAAAGTGACTAAGGCACTTTTAAGCAGTTGTAACCGGGTTAGCGCTGGTTTGCGCGGAGCTCACGCATGTGCACTGGCGGTTAGCTCCGCGCACACGAGCGCACACCCGCTTACAACCACTTAAACATGCTTACTCTTGCGCACACCCGCGCTATTTTCTTTGAAAGAAAAGAAAACGGGGAGACAGGAAAGTGGTGAAAAAGGGGTCACAAAGAGGGTAAGACAGTAGGGAAACAAGCTTGGGATGTGCAGGAGGGATGTAGGTAAGGCCCATAGCTGCCCATTTCTTCAGCAGCAACAGCTGTGCATATGTATGTAATTTGGTGTGACATTTGAAACCTTCCACCCCTGAGAGAGGTGTCAGGACAACAATAATACCTGTTGTACAGCCAATTGGAATTGATGGGTTCCATGTCCAGTAGACATGTGTGCGGAATGGGCAGCTATGTATGGGGCGTAATTTTTTTGTGGGTACAGAGTGCCCTTTTTTTTTTTTTCAGGTGAGAGTGGTATGTCAGGTGAAGGTAGTCGGTACAGCTGGGGAGGTAGGTTGGGTAGGTTAACAGACAAGACAAACAAGATGCATACAGGGGCGGTGTGTGACATGTGTGGGGGGGTTACACAAATGACGGGGACGGAGGTTGGGATGTCCAGAGCCCATGAGCCCACAGATGACAACAGTGGAACTGATATCCCCACCCATAGGCAGTTGCCACTGTTCCTTCACTGCCCAGGACGGGGCTGTGCTGGGGGCTGTGTAGGCGGGGCAACGGGCAAGCCCGTTAGTTGCACCACCTGTGCCTCGAGCTGGCGTAGGGGCTCGAGGACAGAGTCCCGAATCTCCCTACGCACCACAGTCCGGACGCTAAGGAGGGTGAGTGGTGGATCTCCTCCGGCCACACTTGCAGAGGGGGGGCGAGCCCCGTCCCCTGCAGCGCTTCCACCCGCAGGTGGCACAGGGCCACCGGAGGAGGGTCCGGACTCGGCACTAGTGCCAGGTGCACTCGCCAGCTGAGGTGGGAGAGGTGGGTCCGCCGGAACCCGCCTTCCCTGTCGTTCTATGTTTTGCATTATGTCATAATAGTTTGGGTTAGTGACATATAAAAACCATTCACAGTTAGTTTTAACAGCATGCATTAGTATTCCCATTAACCACACACCCAGTTATTCACACCATTGAACAGCGTGCATAGCACATGCATAATTTCAACAGTAATACACAGTCCAACAACATGCAGGGTTGGTTGATGGCAACAGGCCATCAGGTGTGGATGTATGAACAGGGCGGATGCATCAACAGACATGCAAATATATATGACCCAACAGGACAGATGTCCAGGGGTGGTAATTGTGATTGCACATACCATTTCCCATGGAATGGGTTATAGATGGTTAGAGGGTGGGGTAAATCAGACATATTATTAACACCTTCGAATACAACCACATATGCTGTACATTTATAATAGCTACAGTTATATACACACTACTGTTCTGACTACAGTGTCCTATATGTTAACTACTTAACCTTGCAGATGGGACTGTTACTGCAACATAAGTCTACATTTTATTGCTGTTCATACACAAGTCATATCGAAATTTGTGCAGATACATCTCCTGTTAACTGTTCTTTCTATAACTGTAGACAGGTGTGGATGTTTGGGATATCAGACAGTCATCCTATCTGCATATTTCAGACTGGGAGCAGCATATCCAGATTTTGGTGTACACATTCCACATGCAGCAACACTTTGAACAGATGTTTCTGTTTGGTTTTGGGTCTCACATGCATTTAATTATGTCCTGACTGCAGTATACTTTATTCAGGGGTTATTACTACTGTAGTGCTGTATTCCTGACACTTTCTCACACTCTCTCACTTGCTTTCATGTTACTATTCAGACTGGTACTTCTAGGCTTTATTGACATGTTTTAACAGAAATTATTGCAGTTATTTCCAGCACTCTCACTTCTGTCATGTTTCAGTATTTCCACATGTATTCATCTCACACAGGTGGATTCATCCTCTTCTGCAGCTATACTTTACCTGCTGCTGCTGTTTGTGTACTATTTTCTTACAGGCAGGGCAGTTTTATTTACAAATATGTGTTGGACAGTCTCATGATTAGTTTCATCTTACAGGCTGGGAACTGTTGTAATCAGGCAATACTTGCATAAACTTTCACACTCTGTGAGTTGCAGATTTAATTCCTTCCTGGCTACACTGCACTCTTATGCTAACTGTCATACATTTATACATCTTTACAGTTACTAGTTGTGGATTACTGACCTGCCTGGTGGTGCAACCGCACCAGCCTATCGGCATAGGCTCTGCGGTTCGCAGAACGGACACCTGCAGCTGTAATATAAATGAAGTAATATTGGAATACACAACTCCATGATTTCAGGTAGTTTAACTTTCTACAAACATAATTAATTTATACTTACTCAGTGGTGGGGCGTTGGGTGATTGCCGGGCCTCCTGGATCCAACGGTTCAGTTGGTCCTGCTTACGTCTCTTCAGGTCCGTATGGTGGTGACGGACCTGCTCACCTGTCCTAGGAATTCCTGTGGCACTGGTGAGTTCATGAGCCAACTGGTCCCACGCCTCAGCCTTGTACGCTCCCCAAAGGACCTGGCCCTGCATGAGTTGGGCCTCATGGTTATGGACTAGGAGCCAGGCCATGTACCTGGACTCCTCAACACCCCACCTCTGCGCTCAGAAGCGACTACCCTCACCTACACCTGACATTCTAACTGCAGGTCTGTTCTACAATCGTTTATGCTGTGTATTCCCGCCTATGGGGCTTATATAGTCCGTTTTTCCCACACATATCTGTGATTGGCCAGTTTGGAATTGTATCAACTTCAGTAAACCTGCATTGTCATGCTGTGGTTTGTATTCATTCCTATATATGAGCTGATATTGCATTTCTATGACCTGCTGTCATGGCTTAGTGGTTCTGTACCTTGACTTTGGTGTATAGTATCCTGGGTTCGAACCTGGCCACTGCTTTTTATTTTTCAGGACTGTCTAGACATGTTGAGGGGTGTGTCTGTGTAAAGGCATTTTGGATACGGCTTGCTCACCGTTGCCCGTCGGTTAGCTCGTTTGCGCGGTGCGCAGCTCCGCGCAAACGGGGTACGCCGGTTTAACACTCATTTGGCTATTGGCACGCATATGCCGCTTAGCGCAATTAGGGGCACATATATTTAGCGTGGTAAACCACTGCTCGGCTACAGGCACTCATTTTGCACCAGTTAAACCTATGCTTATCTACGGGCACATAATCTCACTCTGTTGAACTGTAGCTCAGCTATGGGCATATAAGGCAGTTTATGTTTATTTCTTGGCTCACATTTATTCAATATAAATAGGCTATTACATTGCATTTTACATATATTCTGGTTTTATGTGTACATATATGTGTCAGAGACTTGTTTCATGCTTATTTTGAGAAAAAAAAAAATTTGTGTTGTGGGGGCTCGAACCATGGATGCCTACTCTGCAGCCGGCATCTCTACCGCTTCGCTATTGCTTTCTGGATTATTTTGCATATGTAGTTCTTATCTGCTTTCACGCTGACTGCTAACTGTAGCTGCGCTACGGGCACGCCCGCGCACACGAGCGCACTCACAGTTAAACATTTTTACGATTTAAAAAAATATTAAATGTACATTGATATTTCTTTTATGTTTAATAGTCTGTAGGGGCATGTGTTGTGTTGTGTTTATTCACATTTCCGTGGACTCTGTTGTGGGTGTGTACTTTGGACACTTTTAGACTTCTGGGGGCGTGTCCGCTTGCAGGGCTCAGCCTACGGACACGCCCCCTACTGTCTTACACGGCCGTGTTCGACTTGGGTGTGATTCAGCATGCTCTCATGAATATGCAGAGCATGCTGACATCACTCAGTTTAACTGCAGCCTCCGTGTAAGAGTTATAACTCTTACACGGAGGCTTCGTGAATCCTGGGGAATGTCTAGAGCTAGATGTTTTTTGTATTGTCTTGGAAGAGAAATAATAACTAGGTTTGAGATGCAGAAATAGTTTTACTGTTTTATGACTTTCAGGATCTGCAAACGTCTGAGAGATATGCATTTTTCACAGAAAGATGCTAAAAATGCTTATACATTCTGATGATGGGGGTAGCTTGGAAACTAAAGTCAGGTGACAAAAAGTGATGTCATCCAAGCTAACCCAGCAGTAATATTTGATATTAATTTAAGAACTCTCTCAGAGAAAGACTGGGCATTTTGCATTTTGTCTTTGACCTAGCAAGAACATCAACTCTTCACCACCTTCTGCACTTGCCTTGCTGTAAATAAGTTTCCAGGGCATATCGACTCTTTTTTGATTCAGTTAGGAATATAGTAAAGATTAGTTTAGATGTTTTCTGTATTTATTTGAGACTGTCCTGCAATGTTGTTTTAAATATTTCCTGTGATTTTGAACTCTGAAGTTACTGTGTTGATTTACTGAGTATTGTCTTGTTCTTTGTTATTTATTATTAAATACATGTAAACCTATCTTTGTGGCTGATATCTGTGAGACATATTTAAGCTCTTAGCGTAGTTGCATATCTATTTGGTGACACTGCACAGGTCACTCCTAAATAGCCTTGCTCTTGGTCAGACTACCATTTGGATTATTAGTAATATTATACAGTAAGATTGGACACTCTTTGTTAAGGGCCTTAAAAGTAGCTGATAAGAGTGGTTGTTGGTGGTGGAAACTACCTTATAGTCTGGACAGAAGGGGCATGGCTAGTTAACCTGTGACAGCCTTTCCCAGGTGTGTGTGTGTGTGTGTGTGTGTGTGTGTGTGTGTGTGTGTGTGTGTGTGTGTGTGTTTGTATATAAATAAAATCTCAAAATGTGTGTGTGTGTCAGCTACTTGGACAGGGACACAAAGTACTGGTTGGACAGAGAGGGTGCTGGAGGTTTTGGCTTAGCCACTCAGCTGAGATCTCAACCCTATGGCTGTGCCAATGGAGAATCTTATTGGGGATCTGGAGAAAAAGGGAGAAACTAGCCACAGACTGACTGTGGTCTCTGTCTGCTCTTAAGGGAAATTGTACTTTACTGTGTGTGTACTTGTCATCCTCCCATTGTGTACATCCCCCACTGTTGCCAGTAGTGAGGATTGAGGCTCCTTGATTATTGGCCCAGTGT
The DNA here is from genome assembly GCF_019279795.1 of Protopterus annectens. NCBI lineage: Eukaryota > Metazoa > Chordata > Ceratodontiformes > Protopteridae > Protopterus > Protopterus annectens. The sequence goes on from NC_056725.1 coordinate 663,509,816, forward strand.
TGGGGCATCACAGTCACATTAAAAAACAAACTAGGAGTAGGTGCAGAGAGGGGGTGATGTGACAGAGTGACATTAAAATACAAATAAATTAGGAGTAGGTGAAGATAGGGGGTGATGTGGGAGAGTGAGCATAGAGGCTGCTGTTAGCGTATGATTTACCTGGTAAATGGGTGTTGCAGTGTCCTGTCACTGTCCCTGTTTTGGCTCTGTATTTCATTTGGTTGGTGGGTGGCAGCTTTGGGGGTGTCTCAACTGTCCATGTGGCAGGAGCAGTGGTTGGTGGAGCTGCACTGGTGTCATTGAATAAAAAGAAAGAAAGAAGCAAAAGAGATGGAAAGCAAGCAAATGTTTAGTAAATAGGAGGCTTGGAAGCTGGGTACAGATATCACTGGGTCCTGGAGTACAGTTGGAACTATCTAAGCACTGTTACGCTGGTAGCTAGCTACTAGATTAATGCCCAGTTAGTGTGATGGTCTTTCCAGTGGCCTTTGTGGAACTTGAAAGAGTGCTGGTAATTTATAACAGATACAGTGGACTAGATTGGAAAGGGTGGGTACTAGGGAGGGTTGCTTTGTGGTTTTTACAGCTCTAATGAAGGCATTTGAAGGGAAAGCCTTGGAGAGATGTCAATGGGGCTTAAATAGGCCAAAACAGCTGAAGGTCATGGTATCTCAATTAAAAAAAAAAAGACACCAGGCAGGGTACAGCACAATCCTGTATAAAAAAAAGAGAGAAAGAAAAGAGAAGGTAAGCAATCACAGGAGAGCAGGTAGCTTAGGCACATTAATCCAGCTTCAAAAGTGGAACATTATCTCTTAAAATGTGGAATCCTTACAAACAGCTTTCAGTGTGAAAGCTCACAGGATGGATAATATGTGTTTTGGTATAAAGTTCTTTGATGAATTAATATGATTCACTATTACTTATCATAGATTACCAGTTTAAAGAAAAATGCTAATACTGAATATGTGATAGACCCTTTCAAATGAGGAACATGGGCTTCTAAGTCTTGGTATGAGGAGCATTCCTTCTAATGTGGTACACTTGAGAGGTATGCCGGGTGCATTGCTGAGTATGATCTTTTGGGGCAGTGGTGGGAGAGAAGGGAGCAAAGGCTGGCAGATCTTACAGTAATGAGGCTAGATAGCTCTAGGTTTATGTTTGTATATAGTTGATATTTATATGTATGTTACATATGTTATAGCTATTTATATAGTTTCATATTATATATATATATATATATATATATATATATATATATATATGTATGTATGTATTTATTTATATCTATATAGATATATATCTATATATATATCTATATCTATATATATATATATATATATATATATATATATATATATATATATCTGTATATATAGATATATATATATATATATATATATATATATGTATGTATATAGTATAAAATTATACTCTGCATATCATAAATTGCAGAGTAAGGGGAGGTGGTTCCAATGGAGGTTCACAGCATGAGAATCAAAGGAGTCTGGCAGTGGAGATAAGTTGGAGAAGGATTGTGCAAAGACACATGATGATGTTACTGATACATATTTGTTTGCTTTTTCTTCCAGACAGCAGATGCATGCATTGAAAGAGCGTGGTCTGGAATAATGGCTCAAGCAGTAAAGGTGACAGCACTATCTCAGACAGTTGTCGAATCTGAAGCAGCACCTCAAGGGAGAGGTCAGAGAAAGCATAATTAACCTGCTGAGTAACTCAGTGCTGAAGCACTGAAAAGAAAGAAAACAGCAACAAGGAGGAAGGAACAGGGCAACAACTTGACAATGTTGGTAAAGCCCCAGCCTGCAGCTTTTGTAGATAAATGGCAGGCAGGGTTCCGTGTTTAAATACTGAGTGTATGTTATGTTTTGCGCATGATGTAATGACTCTTCATTACTCCCAGTAAATATTGGAGTCCCACAAGGCTCTATCTTAGGTCCCATTCTTTTCTCCTTATTTATTAACGACCTCCACATGGACATACCTCAAGCCACCTGCATTCAATATGCAGACGACTCAACCTTAATCTGTACTGCTAAGAACATAGCCTCCCTCCAGTCCCTCACCCAAACCATGTTCCAAAATGTGGAAAACTGGTTTATGAAACATTGCCTCCTCCTTAATCCCAAAAAAAACAAAATTACTGCTTTTTACCCCAACTCAAAAATCTTCCACACCATTCTTCTCTATAACCTCTAACAATGCTACTAACATTACCCCAGATACTACCACCCGCCTACTAGGGATTACAATTGACAATCGTCTTAACTATGATCACCATATTAACGCCACCACAAAATCTGTTAACAAAAAACTTGGTACTCTCTATAGAATCAAACCCTTCCTTACCCCCACTGCCAGGAAAACTATTGCCCAGACCCACCTCATTTCTACCCTTTTCTATGCCTCTGCTATATATACTAACCTATCTAAGAATAACATCTCCAAACTTTCTACCTGTTATAATAGCATAGTTAGATTCATTACATGTACACCCTTTAAAACTCACCACTGTCTTAATCTCAAACAACTAGGATGGCTAGAATTGCAGAACCACATACTCTATCAACAGTTACTTATCACTCAAAAGATCCTACACCACCCCAATAATACCCCTATCCTCACTAATCTGATTTCACCATACAAAAATCTAGCTACACTACGTTCTGCTAATAAACTCCTGGTCTCCTCGATTAAATCTAATAATAAAGCTGGTGACTCACTTTTCACAAACACTACAGGCAAAAACTGGAATCAGCTCCCTCCTGAACTATCTAACCTACCTTCTACTTCTCTATTCAAAAAACATATTAAAGAACATCTTAAAACTCAGTGGCTTTGTCCCTGTGCTAACCCAGACTGAAATCTATTTCCCCTCCTACTCATACCCTTTTCCCCACCCCTCTATCTTAGGCCTCTAACCTAGGCCTCCTAATCTTGCTTCTTTTTTTCATAGTAAGAGGAAAAATTATAAGGACTTTACTCTGTTGTGCTCATGCCCACTTTGTGTTTAGTACAGCTGCCATTCTTTACTTAAAATAAACTTTAGCATAATGTCTATATTCTATAATTACATGATTATATTTTTGCTTTAAACCAATGCTACCACTGTACTATTTTCTTACAAGCCCTAGTTATATATTGTTATATATTGTTAACTGTGTTTTACTGTTCATGCTTGGAGCTTTTCTCCCTGGGCCTCTACTGAAAATGGACATAAATCCAGTTAGACTAGCCCGGTCAACAAATGTAAAATAAAATAAAAAAATAAATAAAAAAATGTAAGTTTGGGGTATAGGTTTAGGTTACAGGAGGTAATGCAGGAGGACAGAAGGTGCAGGATTAGTATCCACAACAGTAGGTAAGCAGACATGTGCTGGAGTAGGGCCAGGACCTTCTCATTAGTGGGAGGGGGAGACTTGGGATGGTGATAGCAGTCATGGGTTTTGTTTGGTGATAATGAGTTAGCTGAAATTTTAAATGGTCACCTCCTCAGGGGTTTGGGAGTCCCATGGTCAATTAAACTGGATATTGAGTCAGCATTCTGTCTCTTGCCTATTGAGGAAGTAGACTTGCTCTGCTTGAGGTTGTGTTTAGGGGACTGCTTTTTTTTTTTTTTGATAAGGAGATGCTGATGGAATGTGCTGTAGTGTGTGTTACTTTTGAGAAATTTAGCACGGCTCATCTCTGGATTTGGCAAAGGTAGGCCCTGCATCAGAGAGTGGTTCATTATCTGGATGATTTTCTGTTGATTAAGAAAGGTTCATACGCTGCTAGGGAAAGGATGCAGTTGTTCATTGAATTGTGTCAAGAGTTGAGAATACTGTTAGCCTGAGAGAAGTTAGAGGCCCAATAAGGTTTTGAGTTTCTTGTGCTTGGAGTAGATGTGAAGCACCATTTGATTTGGCTGACACTTCATAAGGTAGATAAGCTGAGGGACAAACCGTGCTTGAGATGTCAGAGTTAGGGTAGTAAGAGATGAGTTAAAATTTATTACATTTTACGAAAAGCAATAAGTTCAGGTAGGATGTTCTATAGGTCAGTGGCTAATTTGTTTAGGGGAGGCAGAAGTCAGCATCATAGTGTATAAGTCACCAGTATTGTGAAGCAGCATCTCACCATTTAGGCCACCTTTCTGGGCCAGTTTAATGGGACGCCCCTTTGGTAGGAATAAGGGTAGTAGTTGATAACTTGCAAATCTACATAGATATTGCTGGGGATAGTTTATTGCAGTTTACTTTAGAGGGAGTTGGTTTGCTGTTAAATTACCTAATGACTGGCCAGGGGAGTGGTTGGATGTAGTTGCTTTTCTGGAGTTAATGTCTATATCAGTGGCTTCAGTAGTATGGCAGAAAGAGCTGTGTAACAAGAATGTAGTTTTTCAACTGGATAATGAAGTGGTGGTAAAAGTATTGCTGAAAAAGGAGGCTAGTATGGCTTTGTTCAAGTGGTTTTGTGGAAGCTAGTTTTGCAGAGTTTGAGGATCAATTTTACTTTTGTTGCTAAACAGGTACTGGGTGGTCTGAATGTGCTTTCTAGTAGTCAGTTTAGGGTGACTGGTCCCAGAGGTGGATGTGCAACCTGTGGCAGTGTCCAGGGAGGTACGGACCATTGACAGGCTTTAGCAGGTAGGTTAGTACAGCATTCCTGATCAAGGTTGACAAGGAACATTTATAACACTGTTTTTGTGTCTTTTATTTTATTTGTGGAACAGCTTTCTGGGCATGAAAGAATATGGTCATTTCGGCTGATTGTCAGATATTTGGTTCAGAGACAGGATTTACATGAATCAGTGAGGAAGGTAGGATACACTTTTGGTGATTAGTGCGGTATCAAGGTTTGCAAGTTCATTATTACTAACCATTGGAGGACTGTTAAACTATTAACTGCTGGGAAAGACTAAGGGAGTCTTGCTGTTGGGTAAGCACTTGTTGACAGAGTTGTTGGTAGGTTCTAGGATGTTACAAAAACAGTACAAAGTCAAAAGCTGATAACATACTCCCTGTCCAAACCAGCTGAAGCAAAATACAAATGAGAGTAAAACACAGCTGTTGTACTCTCTGTCACTTTTATTTTGCAGGTTCTAAGATGTCAGCAAGTTATGGTTTTCAAGTAAGACATTATGTAAATAAGTGCCAGCATCTGATGACCAACTTGCTTTCAATTGTGTCATCATACTCAATGTATTGATGTGGAACTTTTTCTTTTTCATCTTCTTCAAACGTATTTCCAAAGAGGGATGTGAATGAATGGAAGGAATTTCCCTTCTTTTTTTGCCAGACAGCCTAGAAGCTGCAAGCTAATCAACAGTCATTTTATTTATTTAATTAATCTTTGTTGACCAGGTTAGTCTAACAAAGCTAGCAGCCTCTTTCCAGGGGAAACCTAAGTTGATATATATACTAGTAGGTGAAATGTGGTCATCAGAGAAATTCCCCTTCTCATTTTGATAGGTCCTGTGGGATCTTTTATGTCTACCTTTGCTACAACCAACTCAAGTAGATAGGGTCTCCATTTAATGTCTCATCTGAAAGACTCAGGAGGGTTGTACCCCCTTATATTGTACTGCAGTGTCAAAACTACATCTACCTGATGTGGGAATAGAACCTTCAGTCTTGCGCATCAAATATGAAGCTACTGACAATATCATAAGTAATTTTATCTATTTGTCTATCTAGCTATATTATGTGTTGTAGTTTTTCTTTAGGACAGATAATTCTTAGAGTAACATTGGAAGTGGAAAAAGCCTTTAGTACTTTCTTATTGCTGACCTGGTTCTAGGAGACCAGTTTAAACTCTGCAAAGGTGAAAAGCTCATTTGCATACATTACTGATATGTCTTATTACACTAAAATCCTAAAGCAGTTCTGAAAACTCAGCAAAGGCAATCCTTCTGTTTGATGGAATGGGACACAACTGTATCTTACCATGTTACTCAATATATCATCTGGCACTAGGGCCAAAACCACCATTCTGAAAATAAATATACTCTTAGATCTAAAAATAAGTTAACCTAATTCATGTTGAAAAAGTCTGGTAGGTTGTTAGTAGGACAAATTCACAATGAAACTGATGTAATATTGTAGTCATGGACTAAAACTACTTTGGAACTAGTTAACGTCTTAAAATGCCTTTTCTACTCTAGGTACAGGAGGATGGTTTAGGACTGGCATTATGAATGTGTACTAAAATAATATAGTCCTTTGCAAAATGAGTTATTGATTTTCATTTACTTGAATAACTTAACAAGTTAAAACCACATCCTGTTTACATTAATGGAAAAGAATTGGCAGTTTACATTCTAATATTGTATACACATAATATATTCTGGTTGTACTTGATTAGAGAGCACGTTTATGATTAGCCTTGTTTTAGATTGTTTCCAATCAGCATTCTATGCAAAGATACTTGAAAAAAGTAATGACAGGCTGAAATAATGTTTTCTAATTAATCCTTGAAAGTGATACACAGCAGTATACAGTCCAGCTATTCAGTAACATTACAGAGACTTTAAAATGGCAGTAGAATATTCATATAGCTATGTGGAACAGTGACTAACCAATAGCAGAAAAACTGTGGGCAGTGATACTGAAGCGTTACATCATTTTTATTGTCTGTTCGCTCAAGCTGATTTGCCATGTTTTATCTGTGATAAACCAATCTAATTCAGTGACCATATTTTTGTTATTACTGTTGCCCATGCTATAATTTGTTTATTTATTTGCATTATGTTTACTGGGAAAGTCCACAGGGCCATAGAGAACCCGTTTTCAGTGGAGGTCCAGGGAGAAAAGTTCCACAATATGAAAATTGTTTAAATTACAAGATTTGAGTTACAAGGACTAAATTTATACAGAATACATAGTAGAAAAAACATAAGAATAGTATAATCTGTACAGACAAGAAAATAAGTAAAGATTTATACAAAATACATAGTAAAAAACATAAGAATAGTATAATTTGTACAAAGTATCAAGTAAAGATTTACATTGAATAATTTCTCTATGATCTCTTTTTAGATTTGTATTAAATGACCACATGAAATAGGGTAGTTAAGTGGTATAGCATGTGTAATCTAGAGGGGGCTTAGTGCCGGTGCATGTTCAGCTTGAAGACAGGTAGTTGTAAAGAGAGGTTTTAAAAGATGTAGGGTTTTCGGTTGTTCTTATTAGCAGAGGCAGAGCTAATACTTGGTAATAATACAAGTACTGTATTACAAGTAATAATACTTGTAATATATATATATATATATATATATATATTTTTTTTTTTTTTTTTTCAGTACTTTACTAATGGCTACATATAATTTCAGGAAGTAAGAGAATGCAACACTAACTTTCTTTTGTTGTGCACAATAATCTTGCCTAATGGTTCTGTTGTAGTGACCAGAATGTATGGGTGCAGATAGCTGTATTTTTAGTAACAGTGTTCTTGTCATCCAGATGGTAAGATGATGTATTTTTCCATTCCAGCAAACAGAATGATTGCCTTTGTTGAATTTTCATAGCTGCTTTAAGATTTAAATGCAATAAGGTATATCAGTAATGTATGCAAACCAACTTTTCACCATTGTAGTTTAAGGTGGTCTCCTAGAACATCATGTTTTGAGTCTGGTAGTTCTGGCAGAAACACTTCAACTCTGTTTCAATTAATCTCTTCGGATGTACTGCAGTTGTTTTGAAATAGTGTTTGAAATCTTTCAAAAACTAATAGATTCATTGGCATGTCTGTAATACAATTAAGTTAAATCTAACTTGCAAAATAAAATCTGATGTATTTGAACTGAAAAAGTTTGGTTGCTTTTGTGTTAGTATGTATCTCCTCTTCCAATGGTGTTATGAGTGAACAAGTTCATGACATTTGGATGAAAATATATTCTTCATGTAGGAGGGAACAGAGAAATACTCACTGCATCTCTAAAAGAAAGGCTCACTGTAAACACCTAAAACTATTTATCCCAGATACTCACATTGATCTTTTAATACTGCATCTGTACAACAGAAATAACTGTAAATGCCTGAATCCTCTTACCCTATTAAAACAGGTTGAGCCGAGTTTCCATATAGGTAATTATCAGTTCCAGGAAAAAGAAAGTTATTAAAATGAATCCAAGTCTGAAGCCTGCAATCATTATCCAAGACTAACAGAATAATGACTAACATGCTTCCTTTTCCCATAGCATACGTTTTGACAGATAAATAATATTCTATCACAAAGAATCATTTGCAGAGCTAAGGTGGTCTCCTAAAACAGACATCTTACTCTGCATTCTTTCTTCTAGCACATTCATCCACTCCAGTCTCTCAGTCTCTCTTCTCCATAATTTCTGGGTAGATCACCAAAATAAATATTCAAATGATATGAAAAATATAAACATAAATAAACACTGTATTGATTTTATTTTGTTTAACATTGTTAACTGGTTAAGTGAACTGGTCCAATGACCCTTTTTCAGTCATGACTTGGACCCAAAGGCAAAGACAACATACAGTACTCATGATGACAAATTAACAATCAAGAATTAGTAGTGCAGCTCAATATATACGTAAGGCTATTTACAAAAACACTGACCAGCTAGTATGTACATCAATAATGGCAGTTGTAGTATTTACAAAAGCTGTTTAAAAAATACAAAGACATGAAAAATTGACTTGTGACTGAAAGAGACATGAGTAACAAGATACAGTTGGTGGGCTGTAAGTTGACTGAAGTACTGCAGGTGTCAGCCAATGTCTCTAAAGCATTTACATTTGCTTGGTTTAATAAGGTGAAACCTTGAGAGACGCTTTAAACATTTGAACTTGTTGAGTTTATCTTATATATTCGGAGCTGTTGCTGTTCCAGCATACTAGTGTAATTTTGGAAAATGCTCATTCACATGAAGCAGGGTCAGTGATGATCTGAGTATCTGTATGTAGTCAGAGTTCCTTTCAGGAAGAGCTTTTTATTTTAATGCTGAGCTTCTTATGGAGAGGGAATAGTACCTCTGATGAAAGATTTTGAATGTAAGAGTGTTGAGAAGAGATGCTAGTGCTGAAACAGGGAGCCACTTAGTTTTGTTCGGTGTCGTACTGTTATGTTCCATTTTCATTAGCTAGATGAATAAATATGATAATTTGGTTTTAAGTGGCTTGAATTAATAAGGTGTTTTGGGCAGAGCACAGAACTATAAGAGGAAGCCATATTCAAGTCTGGGGATAAATGTATTTATACAGCGTGTCAGGCATCTAATGCAAGTTTGAGATTTTATAGGGAATTTATTTATGGAGTTATGACTTTATTTGCTTGAAACTCAGGTTTGTAAGTTAAAAATGAGGGTAGGATAAAGTGTAAGGCTCAAGGACGTTTGTTGTTTAGTCCATGATAGATTATTTCCCATTTTTATTCATTAGTACTGATTTTCATAGGGGTCTCTGACAGTCATTTTATGGGTACTCCTGAGTTACTAAGGTGTACCAAATAATGTGACTACTTTTACCAGGGTTGGTTAAGTTGTTGCTATGACGCCAGCTCCATTTAGCTTTAAAGTCTTCCTACAATTCATTTTAAGTACAGTTTGGTTCTTACTAGCTCTGTTAAAGACTGTATCTACCATAAACAGAGGACAGCTGGTTTGAGGAAGATCACAAATTAAGTATTTTATAAACAGAAGGAAAAGGAGGAGACTGAGTCTTGAGCCCCATGGAGCCTCTTTGTTTATGATAACTGACACCTCTTACTGAGTATTTGTCAGGACAAAATATTGTGAAAGTACAATTACAGAGAGAACTCTTGAATCACTGAATTACATCACGAGAGAATACAATATCACCGGGTTTACATAGTAGAAGGGAGTGCTCAAGAGTATTACAGGCCCTTTTAAAGTCTAGGAGGTTTGCACCATTTAAGTTTACTTGTTATGTGCTGGAGAAAATATGTTCTGGCAAGCTGAAGATTGCAGTAAGGGTACTATAAGTGGACCTGAAACAATGTTCTTTATCACAGATGATGTCATATTTTTGTGATACATTCCAGTAGCTGATCACAGACAGATTTTTTCAAGGAGTTCATTTAGCGGGCATAAGTTAGTAATGTGGCAGATTTCATTGATGGTGGAATGGGAAAAATCTTTGCAAGTGGTAAGATGACAGAATGATTGAAACTGAGAGTCACAGAATTGGTGGAGAGTGAGAGAGGTTAAAGACGCAAGTTAAACGATTGCAGTGCATATCACTATGTAATTTCAGTATACTGGGATGACTTGTGTGGAAGTAAGCATTACATCCACAATGAATACACTTGAGTTGACTATTTATTTGTGAATCACAGGTTGTTTTGAAGTAAAAAGTTTTTGTTTTTGTTAAGTATGTTATGAAGCAGAGTACACAGAGAGAATGTTGGGGGGGAGGGTCAGTGAAAAGAACTTGTGTTTTGAGGGATGTTGCTTTTATTCTTTTTGAGTTCAGTGATTAAAGATGAGACTGAGTCCAGCCCAAGTTCTGTAAAAAATTGTGAGGAGGCAATATTTTTCACTGTTTTCAAGAATGGTTTAAGTCTGCTTAAGTGAGATGCTTAGAGTATTTGAAAATATTCAGCTTTACCTTGGTTAATATTGATTTTGGCATCCTTTATTAGTGTCTAGCATTGTGTATATTAATCTACATTGTTAAATTTCCTTTTCTATTCAACCCCTGACTGACCCCCATGATTTATAGTTTTATAATTAATTCAGTGAAACAGGAAACCTGTTTCCCTTGCACTCTTAATTTATTGAGAAGGCATAATGTATTCTATATAGGGAATAAAATGTTGTAGGATGTTGAAAGGGCAGTAGAGTGGTTATTACAACACTAAAAGGAACTCCAATGTGTAGTTTTCAGATCAGGAAGTAATAAGTCTACTGTAGAATCATGAACAAGCCTGGTCAGAGCTAGCTGATGGTTGTTTATAGTACTTTTGTGGGACCAAGCAGAAAAACTAGACAGTGACCATTGAATGGTAGAGGAATAAGTTTCTTAGGGATATTTATTAGCAAAACATCAAGCAGTGTATTGCCATCACTGTTGGTATTGAGATTGGGTCTGGTTCTTCAAGGATAAGTTGTTAAACGTTATGAGACATAACTAATCTGGTTAGTTGAGTTTTTTGTGGACCAAGCCAGTTAAGGTTAAAATCTCCTAGTAATATCACTTTGTGTTGCCTAGTGTAGTCTAGAATTCTAATTACTGTTATTTCAAAAATGGATAAGGATTACGGTAAGGAGGGTGTAAATGGCAGTTACATATATTTTAGCATGGCTACCAAATATGATTCATACCCAAAGCCAGTTCTGGTCATTATTTGTGGGGTTGTCACTTCTGATTATGTCTGTATTTGAGAGATCGGAGTTATTCTATGCAGGTACCCTATACACACACACACACACACACACACACACACACACACACACACACACACACACACACACACACCTTGACATATACCACGTCTACATCATATTATCGTACGATGTAAGTAGCGAATGCTATTTCATCATACCGATAATATCGAAACATTAAAATATTGAACAAATGGAACAGCAAATTTTTTCCCAGGGAAAAAATTTGCTGCTCCATAAAAGAAAACAAACTTAAACACAAATTTAAGTGGGGGCTTCACCCCCCACACCACCCCCATGTGGGGGGGCTGTGTCCCCTACACCCCCCTATACAAACTCCGAGATCACACCATATTGGAGGAAATGGCAAAGTCCCGAAGACGGCCCACCAAATTTTTTCCCTGGGAAAAAATTCGATGTTCCATGATTTCGCTATTTTGCCATTTCGACAGTATCGGATTGACTAAATAGCATTTGCTATTTAGTCCATTCGATAGCGTCATATAGACCCACATATACCTACTTGTTATCAGTGTAAAGTGTGTAATCTTTGTTAAAATATCATATTTTGAGATTAATAAAAGAAAAAAGTGCTTGAAGCTAGGAAGAAGATAAAAAACTTGTTTCCAATAGTTTAAAAACACGGCTTTTTTCGCACACTCCAAACTGCAAGATGCAGTTTGGAGTGTGCGAATAAAGCCGTGTTTTTAAACTATTGGAAACAAGTTTTTTATCTTCTTCCTAGCTTCAAGCACATTTTTCTTTTATTGGTGATTTTTGGTGCTTTCCCGTTTGTTTTGCTGGTTCTTGATATTTTGAGATTAGTCTTTGAGCCACAATTCTACAATTGTAAGCAATTTGGGATTATATTATGAGGTCCACTGTTCTAACTGGGACTGGTCATTGTTAATACTCCCAACAGTCCTGTGTTCTAAAGAGAGATTTTTATGTTCAGAGGGTTGATGATTTGATAGGAAAGGTAGCCTACAGAATCAGCAGTTTGAACAGAAGTACTAAGATTCTCTAAAACTCTAAAAGGAACTCCAAAGTGTAGTTTGCAGATCAGGAATTAGTAAGTCTACTGTAGAATCAGAAACAAGCCTGGTCAGAGCTAGTTGATGGTTGGTTATAGCATTTTTGTGGGGCGAAACAGAAAAATTAGACAGTAGATATTAATACCAGTAGAATATAGATCCTCAAAGTTAAATAGTAAGTTATGTTGGTCAAGGGGAGTGTACTAAATACATAAGGTCCACCAAGTGGGCACTGACAACTATAAATCATGGGGCTGGATGTAAAGAGGTACTGATAGAGGGAAGATATAGAGGATGGTCCTTATAATTTTGGGTATTCTGAAGCTGATAAAAAAGCTATATAAAGGTACAGATAAGAACATTTGCTGTGTTTGTTGTGTTGAATGGCAGGAGATGTCAAGTAGACAGGACAGACAATGAGTTTTGCACTGTAGGAACCAGGCGGAATGGCTTAAAAAAGTGATGGTGGTAGTGGGTAGGAAAGAAAGAGTCTATTGGGGGATAGAGACAAGGGATGTATATAATTAAGTATAAAGGTAGTGATGTCAGGGGTGGTTTGGGTAGGGTAGAGGAGCAAAGTGGGGCAGAGCAAGTTAGCAGATTGTCTCCAGTGGAAACAGTCTATAAAACAGCAAGGAAGAAAGCATACATTTCTCTTGTATTACAGCTGCCTAGTTTCTGTTAACAATCTAAACTGGTTATCTGTAAATAGCCCGTTAGACCAGATGCTAGGTGCCAGCATGGAAAGTGCAATAGTTATTCTGGTGAGAGAAGCCTAACTGCTACCATTTCTGAGTTTCTGAACATCACTGTCTCTAAACAGAGTTGTTTCTGATTGTTTTTTCGATTTGGTTGTTTACTATTTATTACACTGAGTTATGCACCATTGTTGCCCTTTTGGCCTGGCTGCTTTGAGCAGCATTCATGTACACGCATCTTAGAAAACTGGTTTTAAGCAACAACAGTACAAGATCATCTACAACAGGCTTCTGTAAAGTAAATCATTCTACAATTTCTAAAAAACTGCTAAACAGGAATTTAATGGGAGTCATGAGTCATAGGGCTGTTTGAGAATCTTGAGATATAATCTGCAAATAAATTAATACTCTTACTAAAAGTATGTCCCCTTTAAAGCCACACAATGATGCTTGAAAAGAAGATATGGGTGGTGGGCACTGAAACTCGAGAGATTAAATAATTTAAAGAGAAACATTTGGTTAAGGTGCAAGAGGAATCCTACTGAATGAATAAAAGTGAATATCTTATGACTAAAACATATTTTATGTATTTTCTAAGAAATTCTAGGAAAAAAATATGAACTTCAGTTGGCCTTGTATACTACTGTCAATAAAGAGTCTTTATTTAAACATCTGAGGAACTATAACAAAGATTCCCATGGTTTTATTAGTTTGATTAAGGACAATTAACTGATCACCAATAAAGTACAACTAGTGACTCTGTTTGCAGAGAAATGTTTAATAGTAACCAAAAACGGAATATCTGATAAGAAAAACTTTCTAGAATGTAAAAATTCGTGCCCTGCTATTACAAATGACATAGTACATAATGTATTAAAAAAAGATAAAGCATATTTTGATAGTAGGAACAGACTGATTAAATGGAGCTCTTTTTGTTTAAAATTACCTGCCTTGTTACTGAGTGCATTTTGACTTTTCAAAAGACTCTCTAAAGGGTGCAGTGGTAGCGTTGTTGCCTCAAAGCAAGAGGTTCTCCCATTCGATTCTTGGCAGGAGTGCCTTCTGTGTGGAGTCTGCATGTCCTCCCCATGGTCGAGTGGCGTTCGAACGACATGCGTAGAATAGGCGTGCCTTCATTGAAGGTTGGGCGTCGAGCTGGCACCCATAAAAAAACTACTGGCAATCATTAGCGGACCGGAGTTCCGCTGTGGCGACCCCTAACCGGGAAAAGCCGAAAGAAGAACTGTCTCTAAAGGGTTTTGTTCCACCAGCATGAAGGTAAGCTTTTGTTACCCAATATTAAAAGGAGATATGAAAACACAGTGGATAACTATCAGCCAGTAAGTCTTACTGGTAAATACTTTGAGAGAATATCATACCCATTGATGGCCGAGGAACTAACACCAGATTTGGATATTTACCAGCATGGCTTTTGTGAGGGAAGATCATGTATGTCTAATCTAATTAACTTTAATGGAAATGTCTTGAAAACTGTAGATGTGGAACTTTCAGTGGACGTGGAGTACCTGGATCATTCCAAGGCTTTTGACTTCATTTGCCAGTGAACGATCATGTATAAAAACAACATTAATGGGTATATCATTAAGTGGTTGGAAACTGGTTGTTGAATGGGAATTTGTGGGTCAAAATTAAACCTTAAATCCATCATCTTTAATTTAATAATCTTTAAACCATCTCTCAACTACCTAACTCACATTCATTTCCCATCTTGTAACTGCTTTAGCTTTCCTACCCCTTTGTTCATTGTGCATGCACAGCAATTTTTATGGGTTTCTTTCCTGCATGACTACCCCACCTGGGGTTAACTGCAGTAAACAATTTCTACTTCATCCAATGAAGCCAGCTATCTTAACTAAATAAAACCTCCAGGAAGAAAGAACTTGACACCCTACAGCTTTTCTGTTGTATTAGGTGAATTACAACTTAGTTGTTGTTAAGTTTTAAGGCTTAAAAGGTGTATGCACAACATCAGTGAAGAGTTCTAGCAAATTGCCACTAGATTGGGCTAATAACTTGAATCAGTCTTTTACACACACACACACACACACACACACACACACACACACACACACACACACACACACACACACACACACACGCACGCACTCATGCACGCACGCACGCACACACGCAGTGTTCTAGTCCCAAGCCTTTGCTGTTTACATTACTAAATTTTGCTTTTACTTTCAGCATGGTCTCTGTACTAATCACAACCCTTTCTAAAACTGCCAAACAACCCTGTTTGTGTGCTTGCAGTGAAAATTAGTTAAAGTATTCCAGAGCTATTTAGATTAAACTTTTGTTAAATTACTCACCTTCAACTGATGGTTTTTCAGCTTTTCTACTCTGTGGGGGAGGGACACAAGTTCCTGGTAAAGCCTGTTCTAGCTGCTCTCTACTCCATTCCCTGTCTGCTAGTTCCACCCCCAGCCCCACCCCTGGTTATCTTCATTATTTAGTCCCCTTCTCTGGCGCCATCTTTAAATCATCTCTCAACTACCTCACACATTTATTTTCCATCCTATAACTGCTTTAGGTTCCCTACCCTTCTGTTCACTGTGTATGCACAGCTAGTAAGTAGACCAATGTCACATTTATATTCGAGCTGATATACATTACTGTCTTATTACTGTTTAACTTCTGATTTATTTGGTTATTTCAACTGCTGAGTCATTTGATGGTGCAGAGTTGTAGCTGATGGTCAGAACACCTATATACTTTGACAGCTAGCTATTGTATTAACTGACAAACTGCTTGTATTTCTATCTTATTTTATGAAATTAGAGCTTAATTGTTGTATGGGTGACCACGGTGGTACAGAGGTTAGTGCTGTCACCTCACAGCAAGAGGTTCGCTGGTTCACTCCTCGGCTGGGATGCCTTCTGTGCAGAGTCTGCATGTCCTCCCTGTGGTCGCGTGGGTTTCCTCTGGGTACTCTGGTTTCCTACCATATCCCAAAGACATGCTGTAGGTGGATTGGGCACTCTAAATTGGCCCTAAGCATGAGTATGTGTGTGCCTTCTGTGGAAGGTTGGGTGCTGGGCTGGCAACTTGACACTGTAAAACTCCACTGCCAATCATGAGTGGACAGGTGATCCGCTGTGGTGACCCCTAACCAGGAAAAGTTGAAAGAAGAAGAGCTTAATTGTTGTATACCTGCCAGGCATCCTGTTAACTGTAAAGCTAATTCATGTTCTCCCTGCATCTGTAAGCATTCCTGTTGCATGGTACTTACTCCTCTGTAGAATTATTGCCTTAGAAAAGCCATACTGTGCTTTGTGCAATATATCCTGTCTGTATTCACTGCTGAATTGTGCAGCTGTTATCAGTCAGAGGCTGCATGTTAATGCTGTTAGTCTTTCATTTTACAGAGCTGATAATGTATGGAATATAATCAATTTTACTTTCTATCTGTATACCTTGCATGCTCCACACTTCACATTCTTGTAACCTTTGCACTAATTTTGCCCTATATAACTTTATTTTTTAGTTTGCATGGGTTTCTTTCCTGCGTGACCCCCCCCCCGGGATTAACTGCAGTAAACATAGGGTTACCACCTGTCCAACTTTGCGAGGGACAGTCCCACTCTGGGCAGTTGTGTCCTGCAAAAAAATTGTGAAAATGGCAAATGTCCTGAGATTTTAGGACAAAATTATTTCCTATATTTTGTGTAATAGTTGCATAAAACAGTCATGCTGTACCTGAAACACCTAAATGTTATAATAAATAGAATAAGCAACTAAAATGCTACAAGAATAAGCTTTTATTTAGGCAAAAAAGTGAAGTTCTGTACTTTGTACTGGCCGTGGGTTTGTTTTGGCCTGCAAAATCTGACGTTTGTGCCAAAAATGTCCCACTTTGGGCATTTGAAAAGGTGGCAACATTAAGTAAACAATTTCTACTTCATCCACTGAAGCTGGCTATCTTAAATTAATAAAAAAAACTCTGGGAAGCAAGAACCTGACACCCTGCAACTTTACTGTTGTAATAGGTGAATTGCAATCTAGTTTTTGTTAATTTTTAAGGCTTAAAAGGTGAATGCACAACATCAGTGTTCCAGTCCCAAGCCTTTACTGTTTACATTAGTACATTTTTGCTTTTATTTTCAGCATAGTCTATATATAATCACAAATCTCTCTAAAATGGACAAACAACCCAAAGTATTTCAGAGCTACTTAGATTAAGCTTTTCTTAGATACTGATATTTTAAGCTTATTACTCACCTTAAACTGATAGGTTTTCATCTCTTCTCCCTGTGGGGGCTGGACCTGTTCCATTCACTACGCTCAATCTGCTCCCCACCCTGCCCCCATCCCCACCTTATCCCTGTGGGGGCTGGACCTGCTCCATTTGCTATGCTTACTCCACTCCCCACCCTGCCCCCATCCCCATCTTCCACCCATAACATCAACCTTATACCTAGCCTGAGCCCTCCCATACGTCTCTTCCACCTATCCCATAACCCCCCTAATTATTTCAACAGTCATACCATACCTCCTAACTACTCTACCTTCCCCCCAGTGCTAAATAGGGCCATATAGTGCTCCATCCCCTAAACTGTCAAAATCCTGCTCATATTCATTCTGTTATCACACTGCACTCAACCACCATCATGTCCGTCACTACTATTACTTTGATCTTGCTTCTCTCACTTACACTCTCTCTCCCCTAACAATAATCATAACTTTCCAGACACCCAACATACCTCCTACACCCACCTGTAAAACCACCACACATAACCCACATTTATCAAGTTACTCAAATATCCACACTAGATTATTCACAGCTAATTCCTCTGTACTATCCAAAGCAAAAATTCTACCTCTCCAAAGACACCCCCATTATCACACCACCAGCAGCAACTATACAATTTTTAGGAAAAAACTGATAATTATAACCCACACAATTTGCCAAAGTATTATTTCCTAGTGCGGTGATGTGCAACCCAACTCAGCCAAACCCCCCTCAGCCCCAGTAAACCTAGCAAATATCTCATGCTATCAACCATAAATCTCCAAAGCCTTAGAAACAAGATATCTGAACTTCATTCATGGATTTCACAGTACAACCCTGATATTTTTGCAGCTACTGAAACCTGGTTGAAGTCATATGTAAAAGACACTGAATTTCTCTCCCCAAGCTACTCATGCCCGAGAGTCGATCAGCCCCATAAGAGAGGAGGAGGAGTAGCAATTCTCTTCCCTAGCAAATGTACATTAATTCCCTACTCAAAACCAACACTCAGCTTCTCCCCAACCAAGTACTAATCTCTACTGTATAATAAAACTTAACAACCATAAAACATTTGCATAATTGCTCTTTATATTCCTCCAGGAAACAACATACCTGTATTAGAAAACATACTTACCTAGACTTTCCAAAATATAGATAATGAAACCATCATTCTAGGTGATGTAAATATCGATTGGCTAGACATTGCCCACAACAACCCCTAAATAAACATAAATCTTTACAACTTCTCCCAAATAATTGAAGACATCACCAGATCTCACAAGAATAACAACTGGGGCTCCACAATAGACTGGATATTAGTGCCCCACCCTTACAATATCATCACTGCAGGCATACTACCTAATACCATTAGTGACCACCACCCAATATATATCATATGCAAAACTACTCCATCCCCAGGCCAACACCAATACAAATCAACCAGAAATTTTACTAAGTTTCAATCATCTATATTTAGTGAAACCTTATGTAAAGTAAATTGAGAACCTCTCAAATTCCTACCGCTTAATGAGGCTGTTGAATTCTTTAACTCAGCATTTCTAGACATCTCATCAAAAACAAATAAAACATAACCATGCAAGCTGGCTCTCAAAATCCATCAAAGAAATAACGTCCACAATGGATAAAATCTGGAAATCATGGCAGAAAAACAAAGACCCCTCAACTCTACTACATTACAAGTAACTCTGTAACCAGGCAAAACATCTAATAACCAGTGATAAAAAGCCCACTACCACCACCTACAAAGCCAACATAAAAATAATCCCAAAAAAATTCTGGTCCTCCATCAACCAATTATTACACCCAGGCTCTCAAAGCAATCCATCCCCTTAACCACATAAAACCCCTTCCAAACCTGCCACCCTCTTCAATTCCTACTTCATTGACACCATAGCTACCCTAACCACCACCTTTCCTACAGTTAACACCCCCACCACCAAGACAGCTGATAACCAAACATCCCAGAAAACAATCTTACCCTCAACTCTAACTTACAAAGTCTCCCCCATACCCACCAGCACAATAAAAAAAACTTTTACTTAAGCTAAAACCCTGTACTCTGACCCCTGACAACCTACCCCCACACTTCCTGAAGCTAACAGCAAACTCTATAGCTTATCCCATCAGCATACCCATTAACAGATCAATTAAAGAATCCCTTGTCCCAGACATCTGAAAAAAAGCATTCATTCTCCCCTTACACAAAGGCGGCATCAATACAGACTCCACAAACATTTGACCCATAGCAATTCTCTCTCCCCTTTCTAAAATACTGGAAAAATGTATCCATGCCCAACTCCTCAACCACCTGCTTGAAAATCATATTTTAACATCCACTTGGTATGTGTTACAACAGAATAGCAAAATGTGCCACTAAGGCCAAATTCTCGTCCCACCACTGTAACTCACTGAAACAATTAGGGTGGCTGGAACTCCCCCACCATCTCTCATTCACTCAACTAACTACAGTGCACAAAATAATTTACAGACCTACAGACTGCCCTGCTCTCTCAACTCTACTTGCCAAATGCCAGCACAGCAGGCAACTAAAATATGAAAATCATCTACTTCTTGAAGTAGAAAAGCCCACCTTACCTGCTGGTCAACTCCTCTACAACTTCACCATCACCAAACTATGGAACTCACTTCCACCTTCTATAAGAAACACAGGCGGCACCACCACCTTAAAACAAATACTGAAATATTATATTTACCTCTCCCTGGCTGTGTTCCTGCTCTATAACCTAACCTATTCACTCTCCTTATATGATAACTAAACTCCTATGTCTTTTGCTACTAGTGACTGATGATACTTTCTCCATATTTTTTCATCACTTGTTGATACTGGTACAATAATACTGATTAATATATCTCTGTTTATACCTCTCTGGCAACCAGCTAAATTCCTGCTTTAATGTATATATTCTGTATATATTACTGTAATTACTATATGTAACACTGTTTCTACTTCTATATGAATTGTTTATAATTTTTTTTGTATCTATGTTCGTGTTGGAGTTTTCTTCCCTGGGCCTCCACTGAAAATGGGCTCTTTTAGGCCCAGTGGACTTTCCCGGTAAATGCAATCAATCAATCAATCAATCAATCAATCAATAAATACAAGTTACCACTGATTAAACTCTGATCTCTCTAGGAGTGCTGCAAGGGTCTGTCTTGGGATCAGTATTGTTTACTTTGTTCATTTTGGAATTAACAATTTATAATGAGATATGAATGAGCAAATTTGCAGATGATACCAAAATCAGGGCAACAGTGAATACGATAAATGATCAGGCAAAAATACAGACATATGTGGATGCATTATATTAGAGATCACCAAGGACCCATTTGGAATTCAGTGCAAGTAAAACATAGGTATTGCATGGCAGCAATGACTTCAATTACCCCTTTGCAATTAATAATATAATATAATCTTAGAAGGTGGAGATATGGTTAAAGATCTAGGGCAGGATTCACAAAGCCTCCGTGTAAGAGATACATGGCTTACACGGAGGCTGCAGTTAAACGGTGTGACATCAGCATGTCATGCATATGCATGAGGGCATGCTGAATAACACAGAAGGCTAACACGGTCCATGGAAGACAGTAGGGGGCATGTCCGTAGGCCGAGCCCTGCAAGCAGACACGCCCCCAGAAGAGTAAAATTACCCAAAGTAAACACCCACGACAGAGGCCATGGAAATGTGAATAAACACAACACAACACATGCCCCCACAGACTATGAACATAAAATATATAAATGAACATGTTATATATTTGTTTTATATCGTAAAGATGTTTGCCCGTGAGTGCGCTCGTTTGCGTGGGCGTGCCCGTAGCTTAGCCACAGTTAGCAGTCAGTGGAAAAGGATATAAGAACTAAATATGCAAAATAAGCCAAGAAGCAATAGTGTAGCGGTAGAGACGTCAGCTGAAGAGCAGGCATTCATGGTTCGAGCCCCCACAGCACCAATTTTTATTTTTAGTAAAATAAGCACGAAACAAGTCCCTGACAAACATGTACACATATAAAATCATAGTTCATGTAAAATGTAATGAAATAGTCCATTCATTTTGAAGAAATGTGAGATAACAAAATAATAAAAAATGCCAGATGTGCCTATAGCTGAGCTACAGTTTAACAAGGTGAGTGCATCTGCCCGTAGGTGAGCAGTGGTTTAAAAGGTGCAAACTGTGTGCCTCTAGCTGAGCTGAGCTTAATATGCGTGCTGACAGCCAAATAAAGCATAAGCCAGCGTACCCCATTTGCGCGAAGCTGTGCACTGCGCTAACAAGCTAACCGTATCGTAGCAAGCCGTATCAAAACTGCCTTTACACAGACACACCCCTCAGCCTGTCTATACAGTCATAACAAATAAAAAGCAGTGGTCAGGTTTGAAACCAGGATACTATGCACCATTGTCAAGGTACTGAACCACTAAGCCATGACAGCAGTACCTATAAATGCAGTAATAGCAAATATATAGGAATGAATACAAAGTGGAGCATGACAAAGCAGGTTTTGTGAAGTTGATACAATTCCAAAATGGCCAATCACAGATATGTGCGGGAAAAACGGCATATATAAGCCCCATAGGCGGGAATACACAGCATAAACGATTGTAGAACTGACTTGCAGCCAGAATGTCAGGAGTAGGAGAGGATAGTTGCTTTCGAGTACAGAGGTGGGGCATTGAGGAGTCCAGATACATGGTCTGGCTCCTAGTCCATAATCATGAGGCCCAACTCATGCAGGGCCAGGTCCTGTGGGGAGCATATAGGGCTGAGGCGTGGGATCGGTTGGCTCATGATCTCACCAGTGCCACAGGGATTCCAAGGACTGGTGAGCAGGTCCGTCACCACCATGCAGACCTGAAGAGATGCAAGCAGGACCAATTGAACCTTTGGATCCAGGAGGCCCGGCAAATGCCCAACGCCCCACTACTGAGTAAGTTACATTTAATTATGTATGTAAGAAATTAAACTAGCTGATATTATGGAGATGTGTATTCCAATATTACTTCATTTGTATTACAGCGGCAGGTGTCTGTTCTGTGAACCGCAGAGTCTATGGCGATAGGCTGGTGCGGTTGCACCACCAGGCAGGTCAGTAATCCATTCCCAGTAACTGTAAAGAAATATAAAAGTATGACAGTTAGCAAAAGAGTGCAGTGTAGTCACTAAGTAATAAAATGTGCAAGTAACAAGTGTAAGAGTGTTTGCAAGTATTGCTTGATTACAAAAGTGTGTTGCAGTCTGTAATCCAAACAGAAAAATGAAAATGTCTAAAATAAAGTCTGAAATAAAGATGCCCCACCTGTAATATAATAGTGCACAACCTGCAGCAGGCTGAAAAGTACAGCTGCAGAAGATGAGCAAATCACATGTGTGAAATATACCCCTGTTGAAATACTGAAACATGACATAAGTGAGACTGCTGGAAAGGATTGTAATAACTACAGGTAAAACATGTCAATAAAGCCTAGAAGTAAGTACCATCCTGAATAGTAAAATGAAAACAAGTGAGAGAGTGTGAGAAAGAGTTATGAATCCACCAATAAAGTAGTAATAACCCCTGAATAAAGTATACTGCAGTCAGTACAGAATGAAATGAATGTGAGAAGCAGAACCAAACAGCGAAATCTGTTCAAAGTGTTGCTGCAGCTGGAATGTGTATCCCAAAATCTGGATATGTTGCTCTCAGTCTGCAATATGCAGATAGTATGATTGTCTGACATACCAAACATCCACAGTTGTGTATAGCTATATAAAGCAAATGTAGCAGGATGATGTAGCTGAACAAAGCCAGATATGAATGTGTATGAAGAACAATAAAATGTATATTGATGTAGCAGTAACAGTCCTATCACGAAATTGAAGTAGTTATCATATAGGAAACTGTAGTCAGAACAGTAGTGTGTATATATGTGCAGCTATTAGAAATGTACAGCATATGTATTGGTATTCGAAGGTGTTAATATAGCAATAACCCACGCCTGGGTGTGGGTAATGCTGGATTTACCCACGGTTGGCGTGGTTTGGTCCCGAGGGCGAGGGACCAAACAAAGACAACCGTGGGTAATCAGCATTACCACACCCAGAATGGTTATTGTATATAAATGACATTATTTAAGAAAATAAATAATTACTTTTCTTAAATAATGGCATTGTATAATGCCTCTTTGCTGCCCTTCTGCAGCTGTCTGGTGTTCCGCGGCAGTTCTGATGTACTGCGCATGCCTCGCCAGTACATCAGAGCTGTGGGCAAAAGCAACAGAGAAAGCAAGATCTCCGTTGCTTTTTACAAACCGTCTCGCTATGTTAAATTGGTTTAACATAGCGAGACAGCTTTAAAATAAGCAACGGAGATCTCCGTTGCTTTTTAAAGCTGTCTCGCTATGTTAAACTCATTTAACATAGCGAGACAGGTTTAAAATAAGCAACGGAGATCGCAAGATCTCCGTTGCTTTTAACACTGTGTCGTTATGTTAAAGGAGTTTAACATAGCGAGACAGCTTTAAAAAGCAACGGAGATCTCCGTTACTTTTAATCTGTCGCTATGTTAAACTCTTTTAACATAGCGAGACAGTGTTTTATACTAACGGAAAAAGTCCGGGCGACCGGACCTTTTTCTGTTAGTATATTGAGGGATTTACAACGGGCACGCTGGTTGGGCTGGCCAATCAGCGTGCACGTTTTAGAGTAGGCATTGTATAATATTATTTTCTTCACCCCACCCTATAACCACATATAACCCATTCCACGTGAAAATGGTATGTGCAATCACAATTAACACCCCTGGACATTTGTCCTGTTGGGTCATAAATATTTGCATGTCCGTTGATGCATCTGCCCTCTTCATACATCCAAACCTGATGGCCTGTTGCCATCAATCAACCCTGCATGTTGTTGGACTGTGTATTGCTGTTCAAATTATGCTCGCTGTTCAATGGTGTGAATATCTGGGTGTTTGGTTAATGGGAATACTAATGCATGCTGTTACAACTAATTGTGAATGGTATTGTATGTTACTAACCCAAACTGTCATGACATAATGCAAAACATAGGATGACAGGGAAGGCGGGTTCCAGCGGACCCACCTCTCCCACCTCAGCTGGCGAGTGCACCTGGCACTAGTGCCCAGTCTGGACCCCCCTCCGGCGGCCCTGTGCCACCTGCAGGTGGAAGCGCTGCAGGGGATGGGGCCTGTCCCCCATCTGCAAGTGTGGCCGGAGGAGAACCACCACTCACCCTCCGTAGCGTCTGGACTGTGGTGCGTAGGGAGATCCGGGACTCTGTTCTTGGGCCCCTACGCCAGCTTGAGGCACAGGTGGCACAACTTACGGGCATGCCTGTTACCCGGCCTACACAGCCCCCAGCATAGCCCCGTCCTGGGCAGTGAAGGAACAGTGGCAACTGCCCATGGGTGGGGATATCAGTTCCACTGTTGCCATCTGTGGGCTCATGGGCTCTGGATATCCAAACATCCGTCCCTGTCAATTGTGTAACCCCCCCACACGTGTCATACACTGCCCCTGTATGCGTCTTGTTTGTCTTGTCTGTTGACCTACCCAACCTACCTCCCCAGCTATACCGACTTCCTTCACCTGACATACCACTCTCACCTGAAAAAAAAAAAGGGCACTCTGTACCCACAAAAAAATTACGCCCCATACATAGCTGCCCATTCCACACACATGTCTGCTGGACATGGACACTATCAATTACAATTGGCTGTACAACAAGTATTACTGTTGTCCTGACACCTCTCTCAGGGGTGGAAGGTTTCAAATGTCACACCAAATTACATACATATGCACAGCTGTTGCTGATGAAGAAATGGACAGCTATGCGCCTTACCTACATCCCTCCTGCAAATCCCAAGCTTGTTTCCCTACTGTCTTACCCTCTTTGTGACGCCTTTTTCACCACTTTCCTGTCTCCCCATTTTCATTTCTTTCAAAGAAAATAGCGCGGGTGTGCACCAGAGTAAGCACTGTTAAGCGGTTGTAAGCGGGTGTGCGCATGTGTGCGTGGAGCTGAACACCAGTGCGCATGCGGGAGCTCCGCGCAAACCAACGCTAACCCGGTTACAACTGCTTAAAAGTGCCTTAGTCACTCTGATTGACAGGTCCTGTAGTTACTTCACAAGCAAAATAAAATCCCACTGTTAGTCCTGAACCCAGGACCTTGGAAACAGTAGTCTGCATGACTTACCACTAAGCCATGACTCTTATACAAGAACATTATGCTAAAATAAATATATCATGTAATAGTAGGAATGAATGTAAAGGGAATATAGGATGTGTAGTACACAAAGCATGCTATTCATACTTACTGTCAGAACTAGTGGATTTCCATAATAGTAGTGTGTGAACAGAAACAGCCATGCTAGTTGGTAGCTAGTAGGTAATAATGTCAGTTAATGTACATATATAAATGTATGTATATTTACATATATATACATATATATATATATATATATATATATATATATATATATATATATGTATTTATAGTTGTAGGTGTCATTGTGCATACACACTTACTACAGGAAACAGGAGAGAGGAATGGAGAAATGTGAATCTACAACACAGCCTGAATCATGAGAGAGATACTACCTTTACACTCACAGAACAGTGTCCACAGCATACCAGCATGGTCCCCGCCCTTACAATCTGAAAGGGCAACGCCTATCTCACATACCCTTTTATAGCACTGTCCTGAAATCACAGTGAGAACTGCCATCAGTACACAACTGGCTGCATGCAATTAGCAAATGCTGGCTTACAATTGGTGCAGAGGCCATCACATGGACTTATGCAGATACCTACAAAAGCATCCTGTACTCACACTCCACACATGCAATATGTTCATTGCACTGTCTGGATGCAGACAGAGAGAGAGAGAGACAGACAGAGACAGAGACAGAGAGTGAGAAAAAAAAAAAAAACAACAACACACGGTACACACGCTGAGTCTAAGCTGTCAGCAGTGACAGTAGCAAGCCGTGCCAGCAGCAGCAGGAAGCAGAAGTAGTGGTAACGCAACCAGCTGCAACAAACACAGGTAATGTAAAGTAGCAGGTTAATAGTCTGCATACTGTGAACCCTCCAAATGTGTCATAGGTCTGTATCTATAGGTATGTCCATGTCATATGTTGTGTGCACGTAGTTCCACCAAAAGGGGATGACTATACATTACATGTCAGTCAGTGTTAGGCCATGATCCTGGCAGCAGTTTTCTGTTGCAGTGAGGCCCGTCTGCAGGATGTGTGTGTCAGCTGGTGTAACGACTATGGCGCTTAGTTAGCAGTCATCTGGGAACTTTGTCATCCACAACCCGCACATGTTCGCTTCTACATCTGAGAAATAAATGCCAAACAAGAGGGGTCCTAGGACAGAGGCCTGTGGGATACCACATGTGACTGGCATTGAGTCTGACATGGCTCCAACAATATCGATATTATGGATTCTGTATGTCAACCAGTGTGCAACCCATCATGTGACATATGTAGTAACATGTAAGCTAATGAGCTTATCTATGATGCCTGAGTGGAGTACTGTGTTGAAGGCCTTAGGCAAGTCCAGGTAGGCTGTATGGATTGCATTGCCCTCATCAATGGCTGTAGTGACTGTTTTGAAAGGTCAACCAGGTTCAAAAGGCAGGATCAGCCCATCACAAAGGCAAACTGGCCAGGAACAAGTGTCTGCAGGTACCCAATATCGCTGTATATGCGTCCCATACTGAATCATTCCATAGCCTAGCAGACCCGGCCGGTTAAGCTCATGGTGCGATAGTTCCCAGGGTCAGTAGAGGTGCTTCCTTACTGGAGTGGGACCACTGTTGCTGTATGCCAGTGTTCAGGTACATATCCTGTAGTACAGCCAAGGTTAAATATCAGTCTTATATGCGGTTGTATGTCCTCTTGGAGTGTACGTAGCACACATCCAGGGATACCATCAGGTCACAGTGATGCTGTGTGTTCTGCTTTGCTGAGGGCGGCCCTCACCTGGACATGTGAGATGATAGGGAGGTTACATTCAGCTGTGATAAGTATTTCTACTTGTGGGGGAGAAGGAGGGGGGATACGTGCACCGAACCTGTCTGCAAGAATGTTGCCAATATCTGTGTGTTCGGTGAATGTTAAGTAGGTGTGTATTAACTCAGAGCATATCTGAGGCGTTTGGTCCATATGTGTAACATAACTGAAGAAGGCCTTGTGGTTATCTATAGTGTTTGTGGCCATTTCCCTCCCAGAGTAGGCCATGGATGTTGTTATGAGAGACCGTAGTGTATTACCAGTGCTGACCACAGATGCCTTCCCTTAATGTGAATCTGCTCTGTCCTGCAGTAGCCTCCTTCTATTGTTATACAATCTGCCTTTGGCTGGGGTCCGCCGGACAGGATGCCTAACCTTTGTGCATATGGTCTGGGTTAGAAATGTGTGTGCATGTTCCATGCAATCTGTGTGATGTCCGTGGGAAGCATTCGCAAAGGGGTTAGCAGTGTGGGTTGTGGCTTCCACTGGCCCAGTGGGCTGCATGGATACCATCTCAGTCCTAACAAGTGAATAACTGCCTAATCACATACATATCAAAGTAGTCTACTGTGCTGGTGGTGGTGGTGGGATATGTATATCCAGGCTGAGTAACTTGTGTCCAGATCACACTAGTGGATGGCGTTCCACATAC
Organism: Protopterus annectens; assembly: GCF_019279795.1. Taxonomy (NCBI): domain Eukaryota; kingdom Metazoa; phylum Chordata; order Ceratodontiformes; family Protopteridae; genus Protopterus; species Protopterus annectens. The sequence goes on from NC_056725.1 coordinate 663,537,895, forward strand.
AGTACCTTGGTATGAACCCCCAGAGTGAGGTTGTGCATTGGACCTGTCACAGTGTGCTGACTGATGGGGCATGCTACTATGTTGTATGGAATGTGGCAGGTATTGTTGCACAGGTGTTGGCTGAGCACTGATATCTGGCCATGTACTTGTGTATCCACCAAGAGACACACACATGCTACATATGGGAGTAGTAGTATATCACTACATTTGAGTATCATGTATAGTATGTGTGCCATATATTGCTGACATAGTCTGCTGATATCCTGTTTGTGTTCTCTTCTAGGGAGATGGCGTGTCAGCGTAATCCCGCCTACTCTGCAGCAGAAGATGAGGAGATACACCAGAGCCTGGTGCGGGATTATGACATACTGTTTTCCCGCACCAGCCAGAATCAGCAGGAGAGGGCTGCACTGTGGCAAGACCTTGTCCGTAGGGTAAATGACATTGGCACGCATAATAGGACATATGAGCAGGTACGACATCACTGCAGTGATTTAATCAGAAATGTCCATCAGCGTGCGTCAGATATCCACAGGCAACAGGTTGCCACAGGAGGTGGGGTGGCCACACATCCCCCCCTCACCAGACTGGAGGGGCTACTCCTAAGTGTTGTGGCTCCAGCCCCGGAACAGCAACAGCAATACACCTGCATCATGACGGAGGCTGGATCCACACAGCAGCACGACATGGAGTGTGCAGGTAATATGCCATATGTACACTTGACTGTTCTGTACACTGTTAGTTTATGCATGTCTAAGGTGTGTCCGTGGTATGTAGCTGTCAGCATAGTATGTAATTGTGCAGGTGTGATATTGGCAATATCAGCAGCTGATGTGTGGAAGGCAACTGGTGTACTACTGCACTGTATCATATGCAGTATCAATGGCACAGTTGTGCCCACTGACATTAATCTCTTCATTTCTGCAGGTCCCTCCGGTGTTACAGCAAGGCAGGCCATCCATGCTGGTGAGTGTGTTTAACAATACCTATAATAGTCCTGATAGTGCTAGTAATAGTAGTGTAACTTAGTAGTGCTCTGTGTGTATACTGCGGGGTGTGCATTTGTGCATGTGTGCATGTGTGCATGTGTGCCTGTGTCCACGTGTGCATGTGTGCATGTGTGCCTGTGTCCACGTGTGCATGTGTGCATGTGTCCACATGTGCATGTGTGCATGTGTCCATGTGTGCATGTGTGCATGTGTGCATGTGTCCACGTGTCCACGTGTGCATGTGCCCACGTGTGCATGTGTGCATGTGTGCATGTTTGCATGTGTGCATGTGTCCACGTGTGCATGTGTGCATGTGTGCATGCGTGCCTGTGTCCATGTGTGCATGTGTGCATGTGTACATGTGTCCACGTGTGCATGTGTGCATGTGTGCATAAGTGCATCACTGGTAACATTGTGTGGACACTGTAAACTGTGTTTTCTGTCTTCCTCCCACAGGTTCTGGTGCTGCTCTGGTGTCCTGCAGCAGTGAACCTGAATCTGGTGCCACAGGTACTGGTAATGATGATATCTGTGTAATGGCACAGAAAGGTGTGTCAGGGTCCACCATTGGTCAGCCAATTGACAGTACACAGCTGTCAACCCCATCATTGCGCACAGTCATCCTGCCAGTACATCCTATGTCACCATTGTCCCTAGGTGATGGACAAGATACAGTGGGCATTGACCAGGGTAATGTGGTATCTGTGGCACATGCTTCCCCACACAGCAGCCATGGGCAGGGTCCTGCGATGGTACCACACAGACAGTTGCCCATGGGTTCTCGTGGGAGCATCCGTGGGCATACTGCCCCTGGCAGACGTGCCCAAAGAGGCCTGTCAACCTCAGCTATGTTTCGGGCTGTCATGCAGGCACAGTCGCGTATGGAAAGGTACACTAGACAGGGTCTGAGGGAGCTGAGAGCATGTCGCACAGCCATGACTGACAGTATGCATGACATTGCGGATGCTATCCGTAATTTCACCGATGTCATAGACAGACGTTGTGGGGACATATTACAGCAGTTCCACAACCACATGTCCATGAGCCAGGGCAAAGGTGGGCAGTTGCGGCATCAACGTGGCTGTATGCCAGCAACAGCAGCAGCTGGCAGTCGGCGTGGATGACAACAGGCCCGCGCATGCCCCCATAGTGCCAGCAGCAGCCCCAGCAATGCTGGGTATGTGCTGTCATCGGAATGCCCCAGGAGACCATGAGCACGTGGCTCTGGACAGTCCCAACAGGGACCTGTGTCCAGTCAACACACTCCCGCTTCTGATGACAGTACCCAGTCTGGCTTAGTACCAGATACGGTCCGTAGCACCCCTGCCAGGCACAGGTACCGTGTCCATGCCCACAGACACTGATCTGTATGACCTGCCAGGTGCAGTCTGTGGCTGTCCACAAACCCCTGTATATGGCAGCCATGAGGTGGAACTGTGTGCGTGCATACACACATGCAAAATTTTAACACCTAGGGCTACCACATACATGCACACACTGCACCAACAGTGCCCCACCCTGTACTGCTGTCACTCACCAACACACATACACACACATGTCAATTGGTGGTATCAGTGGCAGACTCAGGCATACCTAATGCACACCCTGTGCATATGATGAAACTGTGCCACCTCCTGCAATCTCCAACATCAGTGCAGGAACAGATAAACACGTTGCTGATGCACAGGGTGACTACATAGAAGTGTATTAGTAGTATCATGTTGGTAACAGTACAGTGTGCTGATATGACTGTGTGTATATCCCAGCATGCCTGATGCAGTAACCATATGACTGTCCTGAAATGTTATCTGCACCCATAGTACGTACCAAAGTGTAACAGCTGCACATTATTGCATACCGGTGGTAAAGATGTCAACAGATAGCCACATACATGGGTAGCACAGGGGGGAAGCTAATGCAAGTAGTGATACGCAATGATGGACTTGTACAGTAATGGTGGCAAGTTGCCCACAGCAACTATGCAATGTGGATGTTTGCGCATGTTGATATGTGTGCAGTACCAATGTAATCCAAATCACAATTAACTATGACATAATATCAGTTCTACCATGGGCATCTGCGCTGTGCATTCCTGGGTACATGTTGATAGTGCCTACATATTTGCACTGTAACCTACTGTTAGTGTTGCCCCTTCTTTGTTGTACAATGGACTACTTCCAGCCCTGCTTAATGTAGCTTTGTTTGCATGCATGTTCGCTTGGGGTACCCTGGAACACTGCTTCCACCTGCAATGCAGAGTTACAGTGCTTCTGTGGACTCCTAGTGACATCTGCATAGCGTACGATACGTATGTCAGGTTTACACATGACAGAACGTCACTGTCTGTCCTGTTCGCATGTACGTTGCCTGTGACACATTGCACATGTCTTACCTGGCATTTACCCACGTGTGCAGTCATATATGCCAGTGCTATGAAATCAGTAGCAGTACACCCACACATACACACCTTCAGTATGTTGTTCCTCATTGGCCCTATGTGTTGGTAAGCACCATGGCAATCACACTTCTAGGGTAGCATGTGCAAAGGTAACCTGTGAATCACCTCTATGGTCCAGTTGTGGGTTATGTGAGTCATGTGGCAATGTCACAGCTGCCACATGTATGCAGTCACCCATCACCCCTGGCTAGGAATGTACAACACATGTGTGGGATGCCACCACATAGCCAATCTGGGGACTGAGCACTCTGAACCCAGTAATGCCATACCCTGTCAGGTGGCATGACATACTACAGTGACTACAATACCAGTCAGACATAGACCCGCACTGACAGCAATCTGAACACACTGGGTCATACTTGGAGATTCAGAATAGCATCCTGCCTGAGCATCACACACCTCTGCAGCTGGCACACAGGCATACGTTATGTCGGAACAGAGCACATGCCACACATGGCACACACATCCCGTGTGCCACACACTCACAGCCTGTAGGGCTACACAACACACCTGCTATAGATGTGTCATGTACCTCTCTTGTCCGCTGCAGTGGGGTCCCGCTCAACAGGCTGTACATGGTGAAGGTCACAGTGATATGCCTGTGGGGCACTATGGTCCACCACAAAACACATGCATACAGGTCAGTCAGAGGCACGGACACATATGACTCAGTCATTGACCATGCCACTATGGATGACCTGAGACATACCTCCCTGGACTACATGATAGGGAACATAGAAGGGATCTGTCCACATGTGGCACGGGCCAGTATGAGCCTGATCTTGGTTGCCATCATACCCTTACCGGGTATGCTACCACTATATGTAGGAAGGGTGTTCTATGTCTACATTCTGCTCAATCTCCAATGTCATTCATAGGGTATCCACTGGCTGTCAACGTGTGCTTACATGCTAGGGAAGCCACAATGATTTGCGAGGGGCAGCTTGCACGTGACACCCATGGGCCAATGTATATTGGTGAAGCCCCTTGATACACACATACTGCCTTATGCTGCAGGGCATGGATTACATAGCCACCTCCGCGGGTATCACACAGGATAGGACACTAACAGTGATGCTACACAACACCAGCAGTGTACACCGCAAGATGCATGCACTGGACACTGTCCTCAGCATGGTGAACTGCAATGTCTGTGCAGTACCAGAGTCCTGATCCACGGCTCACAGGTGCAACCCATCACTGCCAGGTTATACCTCATACCATGCCTGTCATCCAATACACATGTAACACACATGGTCAGGGGGGTGGTATCCCAAGGCACCACAGATGCACACACCTCCAGGTTGTTGGCACAGCACAAAGCATCAGGGCCTATTCATGTGCAGCTAACAGTGTGTCGGACTGCCTTCTGGTTCATAGCCTGGCACACACAACCCTCCCATACACAGGAAACCCACCTATCCTCCATAACAACACTGGCAATATGACAGTCTCAAGAACTGTCTTTATATGGCTGGACTGCATCCAGCCAAACATTGTGCGTGAGCATTACTGTAGCTACAACACACTAGTTGAAGGGTTCCCAGCATGTGGTCACTGAATTGCAGTGGAATAACATGTTACCACTCCCACAACAGGTGGGAACATGCAGCACCTGTACATCGCCTACATGTAGACTATATGGCCCAGACCAGATGTGTAAGCCCTGCTGTAGGTATTTTACCATATACACCCACACTGTATAGACACATACCACGTGCGGCCCCTGCACAGCAAGACACAGTCATATTGTTATACATTGCAAATACCATTTATCCACTCGAGGCACGTGTCAGACATGGTAACTACTGCAGGTCACAGGTATTTATGTGTATGTGTCACACACATACATCATTTGTGCATTGCCATTGCTGGTTTAGGCAATGGCATGCATTGTTATGCACAAAGACCCACACAAGGTCATAATGTGTGACACAACCACACGTGGCAGTTGTGGGTTTCCAAAACATACCTATCTGTACTCTGACAATGGTAATAGACCCAGTAGCAGAGCGCACTATTGGCATTACTGGCCAACTAGCCCTGTTTGGCTGTGCTGATAGTGTGGTGACATCCCCTGTGTTTACTGGGGGAATATGCAGCATCTGCTGTATTGTAGTATTTGCCAAAAGGATCTGTTCTCTCACACTTGCATTTACACACACCCACACACACTTGCCAGATTCATACCCCTACCTAACTATGTCACGACACATGAGAGAGATGCATTAGCAAAGTGCACTATTCGGATTACTAGGAGGTTCCTCTTCTCTGGCTGTACTTATAGGGTGCTGACATCATCAGTGTTTGGAAAGGGTAATGTGCATCATGTAGTGTGATCTCCTGATTGCCAAAACTAACATGTTTTTCCTATAGAATTGCACGCACACAAACTCCTACATCCAAACCCACACACACTTGCTATTTGCAGGTTTCAAACCCCTACTTAACTATGTTATGACACTTGAGAGAGACGCTTTAGCAGAGTGCGCTATTCGGATTACTGGGAGGCATCTCTTCTCCAGCTATACTTATAGGGTGCTGACATCATCAGTGTTTGGAAAGGGTAATGTGCATCATGTAGTGTGATCTCCTGATTGCAAAAAAGCACGTCTTTCATACAGAATTGCACACACACAAACTCCCCACATCCAAACACACACACTCGCCATTTGCAAGTTTCAAACTCCTATCTAACTATGTTATGACACTTGAAAGAGACGCATTAGCAGAGTGCGCTATTCGGATTACTGGGAGGTGTTGCTTCTCCAGCTATACTTATAGGGTGCTGACATCATCAGTGTTTGTAAAGGGTAATGTGCATCATATAGTGTGATCTCCTGATTGCTGCAAAAAAGCACATGTCTGTCATACAGAATTGCACACACACAAACTCCCCACATCCAAACACACACACTTGCCATTTGCAGGTTTCAAACTCCTACCTAACGATGTTATGACACTTGAGAGAGACGCATCAGCAGAGTGTGTTATTTGAATTACTGGGAGGTTTCCCTTCTCCTGCTGTACCTATAGGGTGCTGACATCATCCGTGCTTAGATAGGGGAATGTGCATGCTGTAGAGTGCTTTCACAGTTGCCAAAAGGGACATCTCCCACACACAGACTTGCACACACACTAACCCCCCTCCACACACACTGGGCAGTTGCAGGGTTCAAACCCCTACCTAACTATGTTATGACACTCGTGACAGACACATTAGCAGAGCACGCTATTTGAATTACTGGGAGGTTTCCCTTCTCCTGCTGTACTTATAGGGTGCTGACATAGGTTCATAGGTTCATAGGTTCATACTAGGCTATCTGCCCAAGGGCATTTATAAGCCTAGCCCATAGTTATGTGGCTTTCGCCACCCCTTTAGTTTGAATAAAAACTATGCCTATCATTTTTCTGTGCCTCTGTCAAGCAGTGACACTGAAGTAATCCCTGGGGTATATCTGCGATCTCCCATCCATTGGTCAAGATTCCTCTTGAACAAGGCCAGCGAGGTGCTCTGCCTCACATGTACCGGGATTTTGTTCCACAGCATAGGGAGTCTCTGGGTGATGAATCTGTCCCTCCAACACGTTCTATTTATAACCGTGTCAAGGTTTAAGTCTCCCGCCCTTGTGGTTCTGAGGGATCTAGATTTTTTGAGGTGAAGCGGTATGTACATCTAGTACTACCTGTCAGGTGGGGGATAGCATATATATGCATTTGCAGCCACCTACGTCAGGGTCAGATATGCACATCGCACTGGCAGGTTATGTTCTATACCATACTTCGTGACCACAGGACCTGTAACACACAACACAACCAGTCCAGAACACCACTCCCACATCCAGGACACACACTTAGCTTCCCTAGGAACAGTGCCGGGACATGCAGGTGTTCACATACACCATTCCAGTTGTTAACATCAAGTACAGGCATATTGTGTGTGGGAACTACTCAGGCCTCTACCACTTTACCCTACAGCCACTACAATTTGTGGGTCCATGTGCTATGGCAGAACCACACACCACAGCCACATGGGGAATACATATTGCACCTGTCCATCTGCAACATGGGTACTCACTGTTCCACACCAGAGGTAGACCACCATTGTTGATATCTGACCATACCCACCTTTCCCTGGACATCCATATCCCATCCCCACCCCCAGGCAAGGTTGTCACTGCACACAAACTGTGTTTAGCACAAGCAGACTCTACACCTGTGAAGACTGGGGTGGACGACTTCAAAGGACCCATGCTGGGGGACTATACTGGCCACTCTGCATAATCCTTGACAATTGCATTCTATGAGCATGTGTAAGGTTTGCATTGATCATGCTATCCCACATATACCCATGACTGCTCCACAACAAGACACCTGTCAGGTGTACACCAGCCATATATGAGCCGTCCAACAGACAGAGTGAGCGACTACATTGCAGAACTGTAGCCCACAGAGGGAGGACGTCTGTGAACAGTTCCAGCATGACACTTCATTCCCACATAGTCATCACAACACAGTGTTGACAGTGGAATTGTCCAGACAATGCAGATAGGGCTCCCCTCAGTCTGTTATTGATGGCCACTTACTGTTAAAGGTCCTCAGCAACCCTCTTCCAGCACACACCAACAACATGGCTGTGACTTAGCACATTCAAACCCTGGGATCTCCACTGTGCCCCTGCTTGACAGAGGCACAGCTCACTAGCCTCATACGTTGCCTTATGTGACCTACTTTACAGTGGCACAGTAGCCTATTGTACTGGGGATGCAGATGCCAAGCACACTCTGGCTAAGCTGTTGTACCCTAGGGCAACAAGCCTAGTATTGACCTCTACACCCATATGTTCAATTGTCAGATGCACACTAGTTGTTGTGCTGTTCTACTGTTTGCAGGTCTTGATTGCCATAGCATTCCCTGTTCCTATGAACAACTTCTGTATCTGTGGAAGATGTTTGAATATGAGGGCGATCCACTATATCACTTATGTCTCTGTAGTCATTTACTGTGTGCACTGGGCAGATTGCTGTGTTGTGGTTGGTTCCTGGAATGACACGTACAAATACCAGATATGTGTGGCCAACTGCTAAACTGAGATATGGCATAAGTGTGTGAACATGCCCAGTTCAGCCTTTCCATGGCATGTTGTCTGACATATGCCTCATTTATCAAAGTGTGCGAGCATGCCCAGTGTGAGCTTTCCATATGTTGCACTCTGAAGTCCACCACATATTTGGGTGTGTGTGAACTTCAACAATATCTCATGTTTATGGTTGTGTGTTGGGTGTCATGTTGTGTACTAACTGGCCAACTGCTTCGTGTCTGCCACAACAGGGATTATACTGTGCCTGCAGGGATTGCATGGGATACTTTGCATACAGTTGTCAACATCCTTTCATAATGACCTAACACTGTAGTACCGTATAGTGTACTGGTTCAGTACTTTCACTGTGGTGGACAGTATCCTGGGCTTTAGTCCTATCACTGCTTGACATCTTCATAGTGAGCACAACAGACTGTGTAGGGGCCAGTTGTGCACATATGACCATGTTGCATTATGTTCAGATATGGACTACCTACACCAGGCTCGTCCAACATTGGTAGTGTATTCCACAACATAGGTGGACATTGGCAAACACTAGCGATGTTCCCTAGGCCATTTCTGATGCTAGTCACAGGGTGTGTTTGTCCTTCGACACACATTGTAACTGGAGTTTGCCATGACATATGTCATGGTTAGTATACTGTGCCTCCGTCTACCTCTGACATAACAGTGATACCCAGGGTTAACCTACCATCTCCCATCCACTCATCGGGATTCCTCTTGAGGGGTGTCGATAGGTGACTCTCTGGCTAACCTGTACCGGGAGTTTACTCAAGAGTGGGGGTGCCTTCTGTGTTAAGGATCATTCTGTACAGCTTGTCCTATGTATGTCAGTGCTGGGGTTCAGGTCTCTCATGTGCATAGCTCACTGCCATTCAGATTGTACAAGGTGCAGCATGTTCATTGATTCCAGCTTGGACATGGCTTCATACATCAGGCACAGCATGCCTCTGGCTGGGCAGTATGGCAGTGTGTGGAGTTACAGTTTGTTTACTCAGGCAACACATGGCATCTGTTCATGCTCATTGCTACTCCTGGTGGGGTACTGTTGTGGACTTTACAGTTGATGGAGGTGTCTGCTGAGGTATATCCCACAGGGGCTATTGTAGTAAATTGTGACGCTGATGAAGGATGACTGCAGAGCCACAGTGACCTCCCCTTATCTACATCTGACAACCTTAATGATTGGGTGGGTATATGGTATGTTTCTGCGAACACTACAGCCACATGTTTGTCCAGTGCAGGATATCTATCACCTTGTGTCCCCAGGTCTCTCATTACATGTTGGGTACATAATGGGTTAACACATGTGTGGTAAATTGTGGGCACTTACTGTATATCCATGGTGGTTGTCTATACACAGTTCTGCAATTAGCTTGCTGACATGGCTATGGCTCCAGTTGTCTGTTTCTATGTGGCCCTTTTGTGGGTTGCTTGTGTCAGCTGGGGGTCAGATATGGTGGGCTGTTTGTACTCCTCTGCATACATGTTCAGTCACAGTCCTTCCATGTTGGCCTATACCTATGGGACATATATACGGAAGGGGGGGTCCCAGAACCAAGCCTTGTGGGATGCCACTCATATCTGCTTTGTAGTCTGACATGGATGCAGCATGTCTGACCATGTCAGTTCTGTCCTTGGTCTGGTTTGCAACCCCTCTACTGACGTAGGGGTAAATATTTAAGCTGGTGAACATATCCATACTGAACTCGTAGGGTATTGTCTGGAAGCATATGCACAGTCTAGCTACGCTGTGTGGACCACATTGCCCTCATCAATGACCTTAATGACTGTTTCAGATGGGTCAAACATGTTTAGGGGCAGGATCTGCAGTTATGACAGCCACACTGTGTAGGGTCCGGTATCAGTAGGTCCACGATAGCTTTATGTCTGCGGTACATACTGATCCTTTCCATAGCTGTGCAGACCAAGCTTGTCAGGATCCTGGGGTGGTAGTTTGCAGTATCCATTCAGGCAACACCTTTGTTGTGAAGGACCACTGTTGTTGTACACTGCTCTTTGGGTACATATCCTGTGGTAAGGCTGACATTGGGCAGTAGTGTGATTTGGCATTCCATTATTCTTGGAGTCCGTGTTGGCCTCAGCCCAGGACACCATCACATACCTTTGCTGCTGTCTGTTTTGCTTTGCAGATGATGGCTGTTACCTCAGCATCTGCAATGTCAGAGGACCAGCAGTCTGCTGGGATAGATATTTTGCATTCTGTGGGGGGGGGGGTTTGCACTGCACCTGTCAGGTTGTATGTTGGCAATATGTGTGTGTGTTTGGTATGTTGTTTGTAATATCTGTGTGATTCGGAGCATATCTGTGGATTCCCAACATGGTTCCTACCATCAGTTAAGTAAGCCTTGTGATTATCCTTAGTGTCCTGTACAATTAGTATCTTCATAGGTTCATGGGTTCATGCTAGGCTATCCACCCTAGAGCATTAGTAAGCCAAGCCAGAGTGTGTGTGTCTTTCGCTGCCCCTTGCTATGTGACTATTATGGCCATTTATGATTTTCTTTACTGTGCCTCTGTCTGGTCGTGACACAGTGAAGACCCCAGTGTACATGTATGATCATCCATCCACTTGGCAATATTCCTGTTGAGGGGTGTCAGTGAGGGGCTCTGCCTAACATGGATTGGGATCCTGTTTCTGGGTGTGGGGAGCCTCTGGGTTATGTATCTGTCCCTCCAGCACATCCTATTTCATTATGTGTTGAGGCTGACATCTGTCACTCTCACAGCTCCAATGGCTTTGATTTCCTGTGGTGGAGCATGTCCATTACTCCTGTGTTGGACATGGCCTTGTACAACAGAAACACAATGCCTCTGTGTAGGTAGTCTGTGATTGCATTCAGCTGTGGTGTCTACAGCCAGGCAGCATATGACATATATTTGACACCCTTTATCCTCTTGGTGGGGTACCTTTGAGGTCTTCCGAACCGCTGCAGGTGTCAGGTACGGTACATCCCATATGAGTCATTGTACTAGATTATGGGTCTGATAAGGGAACAGTACAGGGGCACAGTGACCTCTGTTGATGTAGATGTGAATCCTTTCATGAGACGGTGTCCAATATCGACAATCTTCCTAGCCACATTGGCATTGTCAGTGTCACATGACAGATTACTGTCGACTTGTGTCCCTAGGTCCCTGATTACTCCTTGCATACATAATGGTTTACCACTTATGTGGTAATTTGTGAGTACCTTGTCTGGTATCTGGTGGGACGTTCATACTGTCCAGTGTCTTCAGGATGTCTGGGTGGAGTTCTTGTGTGTGAGAGTGTGGTCTGTCGCATGCTACAGACTGTACAGCAGTTTTGACTACACTTAGGTGCACATGGGTGGTCTCCACTGCTTTGTACATTGTCAGTTACCTGGCCGTATGGGTGTCTGTGCTGCATATGGATACTCCCCCTCCTTTGATGTTTTGGTCCAGGTGTTGGGGCCGTAACGCATGATATGTGGTATAACCTGGTAGTGCTGGTGTGCTATCAGTAGGCTTGCAGCAGGCTTCTGTCACTGCACAGACATCAATGTTCTCCATACTGGGAAGTGCCTCAGGGGCATGCATATTGCAGTTTACACATCTGGCATTGGTCAGCATTACCCTTATGTTTCTTACCACTTATGTTTTCTAGGGTGGTGGGTAGTCTTTTTGGCCTTGCCTACGTATGGCTCTATGGAGGTGGCAAAGGCCTTATCCAGTATCCAGATGCCCAGGGGTAACAGGTGCAAGCCATCCCTGGAACAGCAGCATGGCTTGTCATGCATGACATCTCAAGCAGACAGACATTAGACCCTCTTGGACTGACAGCTGTAACTGTGCCACCTGTTAAAGCTGATCATTCTGTGTTTGTACTGTGGCATCATTCTTGGTGAGGGTTGGATGCTGCAAACGGCCAGTGTCATACCGGCCTGGGGTACATACTCAGAGAGCTCATCCATGTCTCTTTTCATGTAGTCCAGGGAGGTACATCTCAGGTCATTCACACCAGCATGGACAATGAGTGCATCATATTTCTGCTTGCTTTGGGGTGACCTGCGTACTTGTGTTATGTGGCATATTGTGGCAGCCTACAGGCAGCTTACTGTACCCTTTCCCTTGTTCAGTCTGGTGAGTGGGACAGCAGTGTGTCTGCCTATACAGACACCTCTTACAACTGTATCAGGCATGTTGTTTCTCCTTCTGGCCTGTGACTGTTTGGCACACCAGCTTTGTGTACTATGTGTTGCATGTGCTATGTTTGGAGGTTGTGGTTGCTTGGGATCTGCTTTGGAGGCTTCTGTTGGTGTGGTGTGTTTGTAATTAGGGCCTCCGGGAATGTTTTTCTGTGTTTATGTGTTTGGTTTACAGTTGTGATAGGTCTATGTGGGACTGGGTTTGTGGTGTATGTGGTTACCTTCTCCTCCTGACTAGTTTTGACAGTACTGAGTTGGGGGAGCTCAGCCACTGGTTTGGATACATGGTTGCATCTCTCACATATATTTGTATTTATTGGGGGGAGTTGTGGGTTGTCTGTGTACTTAGGGCAGGTGTCACATTGCCTCTGGATTCACAGATTCTACTTGTTGTGGCTGGCCTTAGTGGATTGTATGTGTGGACATATTTTATTGCCATACTACTGATCAGTGATTACTTCCCTTTTTATGTTTGCTCTATCATGTAGTAGTTTCCTCATTCTCTTGCATGGTTTGGTAATGGCTGGAGTCCAGCATGCCAGATGCCTGCGTGTATGGCATTGTGTCTTGTTGTTATTTGTGATTGCATACTGCAAGCATTCCTGGCTGTGTTCATGGAATGCCTGTATAACATGTTCTGGGGTGTGTCCCATATTCTGCACTTGCACAGGGCCTTTCGTGGATTTCACGTCGGTTTGGAGGGGTGCAACCTATGCTTTACACATGTTTTTCACTGTGGTTTTCTGGCCAGGGACTGTGGTCAGGATGTGTATATCCAGTGTGATTACTCTATGGTCTGTTCTTACCAGTGAGGGATACACTTCTCATCTTGCCATCCAGTACACATGTTGCTGAGTATCACATCCAGTATGCCTACCCCTCTTGTGGGAGTGGTACGTTGTTCCTGGGCATTTTGGTTTATGGATTCTGGGAACTTTTCTCCTACTGTGTTGGTGCTAGTATAATGCTCACAGTGTATGTCTGGGTATTTTCAGTCAAGCAATATAATGTGGTTTGGGGGGCTTGATATATTCATATATTCCAACATAGGCCAGGTGCAGTTCCTGGTATTAGGACAGTAGTCTGCAGCAGGCTATATACTGGGAGGCGATTTTAGCCATTGGTATTTGACCATGGCTAATCCATGCTGCTTCTTGTTGTGGTAGCAACATGGGGGTGTGGTTATCCTTGACATTTATTGCTAGTCACCCTCCTTTTGTAGCTTGTTCCATGTTTTGCAGCTGTACAGCACAGTATGAGGTGTGACCTGGTAGTGTTAGGATGCTGATGTGAGCCTTGACCCAGTTTTCTATTACAGGACTGATATCTACATTCTCCATACTGTGTGCGTTTACACTGCACAGATCTTGCTGTTTAGACTTCTGGCATTGGGTAGCATTACATCTAGGTTCCTATCCCTTGTGGTACCTATGAAGGTGGGTTTGTATTTTGAGACTTACCTATTCAGGGCATGTTGTGGGTACTGACAGCCTTTGCCAGTATCCATGGGGCCTGGACTGATAGGTGCATGCCACCCCTAGCAGGTGGTGCATCATGTCATGCTCTGCATGTCTTCCCAGGCTGAAACACATTGGCTCCCCTTTGACTACCTGCATTACTTCAGCCAGTTATTGCTATTTATCATCCCATCGTCATTTTGTGGCTTCATGCTTGGTGAGGCTGGATGTTAGTCAGGGTCCTCAGGTGTGCATATAGTACATGGTGTTACATTACTTAACACATGGCATTCATGCCTCAGGTGGTGCTGCAGGGCTGCCTCTGTCGGATGCACATATTACACTTCCCTGTACATGTTTGTGAGCAGGTCATGTCATTTTAGGCATCCCTGTTATTATTTGAGTGAGTCAGAGGGGGTATAATTCCCAGGGTCCCTACTGAGCCAGTGTATGTGCTATGTGTTGCCTCTTTGCCAAGGCCAGGGCATACTGGGCACGCCTCCTTCTGCCTACTGGGGCAGGCTCAGGTTGTTCCTCCTCTGAGTCACGCTCTGCCTGTGATGGCCTTGGCAATGGTGGGGGCTGTTTGGCCCAGCCCTATGCTGGTCCTGCTGCAGCTGTTTTCGTAAGATCATATTATGTAGCATAGCACATACCATGACAATTTGGGTACATGTAGTTGGTGTGTACTGCAAGACTCCACCAGATGTGTCCAGACACCGGAACCGTGACTTGAGCAGCCCAAACACATGCTCTATTACATTACGTGTTTGTGCATGTTCCTCATTATGGCGTTCCTGTTCAGGTGTGTGTGCGTTTCTGATGGGTGTCATCAGCCACAGCTCCAGTGCATAACCTGCATCCCCCACTAGGTGTCCGTGTGGGATGTCCCCATTGGCAAATGTCTGGTACAGCTGCATCAAATGCCAGATGTAGGAATCATGGTAACTCCCAGGGCAGCCAGCACACACATTCATTATTATGCCCTGGGCATCACACACGACCTGGCAGTTGATGGAGGGGAAGCCCTTGCGGTTAATGTAGGCCCTACCCCGCTCACCGGCTGGTGCTTTGATGCATATGCCCGTGCAGTTTATTGCACCCACTACCTCAGGGTATTCCGCTATTTGCTGGAAGAGACGCATATTGCTGGCCAATACCTCACGGGCATTGGGGAAATATACATGATCATCGACATGTGCTGACATGGCATACAGGAACTGGTGCAGTACCCTGGAGGCTGATGCCTGTGATATCCCCATGATATCACCAGTTGGTCTTTGGAAGGTACCTGTTGCTAGTATTCTTAGGCCAACACATACCTTGGTTTCCACTGGGATGGGTTCCCCTCTGTTGGTTCTGTGTGTGAGGCGTGGCCTGCAGAGCTCAACTATTTGCTGCAGGAGCTCTCTGTCCATTCTATAGCGCTCTACTATCTTCAGCTCATGTAACCCGTGGTAGGTGACCCTGGGCCTGTACACTCTTCTCCGTCTCCTCACTGTGGGTTGTCTGGCACCATCTGTATTGTCACCACCCTCAGCAAGTCGCCTATGTCTCATTATGACAGCTATGGCAGCCCCTAACATTTCTGCTCTGAGTTCAGCTTTTTCAGTTTTCACTTCTAATAGCTTACTCCTGTCTTGCAGTGTCTCTGGAGAGAAACATCCTGCACTGCTGTTTGCAGAGTTTTAAGTGCTGGGCTACTATTCTGCCTGTGTAATTGCCTGCTTCTAATTGTTTTCACCTGCTAGCTCCAGCAGTATTCCCTGCTAGCTTCCTACTAATTCTGTTGCTTCCTTTTCCCTTTCTGTTTCCTCAGGGGGGAGCAGCGTGCATACCAGCAGATGCACGCTCACAGTGGCTTACATGTGCGCACACATGCTTACACGGTTCAGGATCTGCCTATTCGGGTTAAAACGCACGCACACCAGCGCAAACAGTGTTAAACATCTACCAACACGCTCCCACATACTCAGTCTGCCTTACACGCGTGCACACTGCCCTACTCGCGCTTTATGGCGCACACACATGCGCATGCACGCCCAGCAAGAAACTTTGGTGTAAGTAACAGTGTACACCTTCCATTTCTTGACTTTCCCATGCTTATCTTGTGGCACTCCTCTTTCCCTGATCTGTGTCTGTCATCTGTCATGTTACACTGACCTCCAATGAACTGCATTTGTTTCTACCATTCCCCCCTGTGATGTCACCTATCTCCTACTCTATTCCTCCCCCTTATGTATCTCTTACACTACTCAGACTGTGCTCATTTGCTATGTGACTGTGGGATTCAGTATCCTAACACTCATTTACATGAGATTGCCTACTAATGCTTAGTTACATGTCTTAGACACAGCTTCCCCCCTTAGCAACCACTACACGGTGGCCATGTTGTTTTTGGTCTGCTGGTCCCTGCATTGTCATTCCATGTATTACATAAAATCCACATTTGTGGGTTTATAACCTTCATTTTTATGTTTTATACAGCGCAGCCCGTTTGTGCGGGGCTGTGCTGCGTTTAAACATCGGCGATCGCCGAAAAAAAAAAATTCTATTTTTATTATTTTTGCATTGGGTTACCTTGCCAATGGCCAAATATTTGGCCATTGGCATGCTGCCTGATACATATGCACCCTTTATTTGGAGCTGACATGGCTCCATTGTGATTTTTGCAGAAACGTACTCAATTGTCAACTGAGTACATTTCTGCAGCTAAAACGGCTCTTACATGGGCTGGTTTCTGCTTCGTGGATCACTAATATACCTCATTTGCATACCTTTCGGCTGCAAGTGAGGTATTTAGCATATCCACGCCCAGTCCGTGTAAGAGATGTTTTAGCTGGTCTCTTACACGGAGTTTAGGGCTGTTCCTGGATCACGAGGCTTGCATGGAGTGTTACACGCCTCTTACACTCCGTGCAAGCCTTCGTGAATCCTGCCCCTAGTTATTATTGTATATAACAGACTCAGTCATGATAGTAATGTTTTAGGGATTATCAGGAAGTGTTACTCACCTGTTCACGATGTCTTGCATAGCATGGTTTGTAGGGATGACAAGGTCCTTATTCCCATCTAGAAAGCTACTCTGAGACCTACGATAGAATACTGTACACCAGCATTTGCTTATGAACATTTACATTTACATATGTTTGAAAGGATCCAGAAATATTTTTCAAGACAGATAGTAGGGTTAAACATTTGAGTTATGCGGACAGGTTGGAAAGACTGCCCTGTATTCAGTTATTTACAGATCACTTGGTGATTTGATCTTAATATACGATTATAAAAAAGTGATGTTTTCAACAGCCCTAGCAATTGAGCTAATGTTCCATTCCTTAGGATAAAAGAATAACTACTTATTATTGCATAATTAAATTGTAACACTGCTTTAGATAATAGGGCTTTTCACAGTAGACAGTTAAAATATGAAATAAACTTTCATTAGGTAACAGGAGAGCTAATACTGTAGAAGCTTTGAAAAGAGTGGTGGACAAATGGCTTGGAAAATAAGTATTTGATTATTTCTTGCTATTGGGCAAACCCATGTAAAGTCTCCTTGAAGGCTCAGAGTCTGAAATGTATTAACACTGAAACACTGAAATATTGAAACAGGGTTGTTTCTTGTCTTGTTCTTCCAGTTGTTTATTAGCTATTTATTGAGATGGGACGTGCTCTTCTCAGTACTGTAGTAGTTTTAGGTCAGTAGTGGGTAGAGAGTGCATTTCTATTCTTTCTTCAAACTGGCACTTCAAAAGCATCTTAATTCTATTTATAAACTATATGCGCGATTATGCACAGGGCACTATCAGTTTGCACTTACATACTAGGCTGCTCTGATTTGTGTTTTGTTACACCACTAGCATCAGCATGTGTAGCCCCCCTTGGCACCACTAATACTCTTCTGTGAGTACTCCCTTAGTCTTGTCTTAACTTTTGTAGTCAGGAAGCTACCACTCAAAGCAGGTTCTTTCACCAGCCTTCTACCTCCTGCAGGATAGTAACTGCTGTATAGTCACCGATAACAAACTCTTAATTAACTCAGTACTTTCTATTTGCTTTACATTTACTGCATTTGAAACTAGTCATTTAGATTATCTGTAGCTATTACAGTTACTGTGCCATTATCCAGTGGGTCTGTTACTCACTGTTTTACTAGTCAGGTATAGATCACATTAGCCTCCTGGGTAAAGCTATTTGATTTAAATTTGTCACTTGTTATCAGTTTCCATATTGATCTTGCATATTTCTATCTCCTTTACATTTCTTTCTTTTTTTGCACGTGACTTCTATAGTAGTCGTACTCTTTCATCTTTTAGCCATATCCCACATTATCATTGTTTTCTATGTTACCCCTGTCTTATACCAAGAATAATTTATTCACATATCCTGCTGTGTTATACCTCTCCATTTGCACTGGTCAGTATGAACAACAAAGAGAATGAACATTGTAAAGGCAATGGGCAACAGATACAAGGAGGGTTCACTCTACCATCCTATTAAACCATAATTGCAAATATTTAAATAAGGTAGATTCTCCCCGGGATTCATGAAGCTCGGCGCAAGGCCGGCGTAAGGCCTGCGCCGGCGGTGCATGGAATATCCGGCGCAGTAGCGCCATATATATATTAATGAGAGTGCACCGGAATCACAGACACGTGCGTAGTGTACGTGAGCGAGCCCAGGTAGGATGCGTCTGGAGGCGTGTCTAAGCCGGCATGAGGTGAGCAACCTAATGTGCTGACAGCCACGGTCCGCCCACAATAGTAATGGCAGCAGCCAGGTCCCGTGCAGAATGAAACGCACGTACAGTACGCAACATAGTCCCCGTCAACAAATTAACGGAGAAGCAAATAGAAGCCACGAAGGCATAAGTGTACCCGTCCAAGGAGCAA